>NC_137463.1:196562614-197112779 GCF_964235325.1 Thermobia domestica | reverse complement strand
GCAAAGGTTCATAGTATACGCTTACACTTAAAAATATAAAGAAAATAAATCATATAAAAATTGGCTTGTCTCCACAAATGCTTTTGGTACTCTAGATAACATATTTTATAAGATAACTGTATATTTTCATACAAAATATTACATACGTTTTAACATTTGAACACATAATGAATTGAAAATGTTCATTACGGACGATTCGTATTCTTCAAGTATAATTTGAAGAATACGAATTGTTGACAGAAATGTAAATTTTAAAAGAGATATCTGTAATTGTTGAAAACATTTACATGCAGTTAAACATTTTGCATGATTTAATAGCACATTTTACACTATATTATGTCTATATTTATTAAGTCAGTTGTGTTATTTTAAATTCATGCAAATATGGAACTACATTAATTTTAATGATATTTTATTAGATATAATACTGATGCAATGCAATGTACTTCAATACTTCATTGATTGGATGAGTGAAGCTCTCATCCATATTTACGTAAATTTAGTGCATCTGTGACGCCACCTAGCTACAAGTTGAAGTGTTCTACGTAGTCTTTAAAATATTAAGCGATTTGTCATATTTTGAGTGTGAGCCAGATTCATGATACTGAACTGGCCTATTGTGACTGTGACAGGGCAGCTAAGAACCGAATCCTCACATTTGAGTTTTACTCGATCTTGTCTCTGATTCCGACTTGAAACTGACGGTGATGCAGTTAATGAAGAAAGATATTGACAATGTTACTGGTAATGGCATGTGAGAGTCATAGAAAGCCTGATTTCTTAGAAAGGAGAAAATATTAAGGGAGAAATAACAGTTATTATAAAATCAACAGACTATTTATTTTTTTATGAGATTCGTAAGATTATTGACTGCTTTTTCCTTTTTATTATCGAGTGACGATAGGAGAAAATAAAGCATGGTGGTGGAAAAAAGAAAATTAAAGTTCCACATTTTAACGGCTTTACATATTTCATAACATCTGCGTTTCTAAAAATGAATTTTCGAATAACTAATAGCTCGTTTGTTCGATATAAATATTTTCAGTCGCCCAGCAGCCACATAGATGAACACACCGAGGCCGTTTTAAATAAAGTTGTTTTTACAACATTACCTATATATGTTCTTCGAATTTTCTTCCTATCCCTCAGGACGAGTATAGGCTAATTTAGTGAAGAATGAAAATTAAAATTTCCAATTTTCTCATATATGATCTAACGGTTTTGTAAATACGTATACGAATGTTTTATTAAGAACGAGTTTTTTTTTTCAGAACGAATCCACGAAAAATAGCTTAGTTTTGGTTATTTCGCACGATTCTTTTTAAAAAATTGCAACAACTTTGTTAATATTTTATAAATAAATGTTCGACAATAACCTGGGAATATGGTATCACTTCACCAAATCAAAAAGTGATAGTTTGCTCTTGAGTTTTGCTTTCTTCCGAACTATTTCGTCTAAAACGAGCAAGTCAATTTTGTTCATATATCACAAAATGTATGTAATTAATAACTGCTGCATATTCGAACTTAGTATAAAACTCGTAATATTTTTTCTTATTAGTCTTATAATAATGTACTTGACTAAATTACAATTTCATTACTAATAGAATGCTTGTAATCGATGTGCTTTACTCTAATTCATCATCTAATTCACACTTTGTTATATGTGACAAGTCATTTCCCAAGAATATCCGTAAGGAGTAGATTTCATTATTAGTATTATTACTGTCGGTTTTCTCAAATATAGCTCATGCGATTTTGTTGATTCTCATAAACAAATATTTCATTAATAACCCTAATATATGTCATGTCATTTCTCATGAGAAAATTAATCATAAAGGATAGTTTCCTTTATGAGCGGAAGATTCTTCGAAAGAAGTTTCCCTAAAACATAATTATGTTAAGATTTAATAAATAGACGGTTTTGTAATATATGCAGGAAAACACGATTTAGCTTTGAAAATTGAAACGACAAGGTTTAGTGTGGTGGATCTTACCTTTTATTTGAATATATAGGTTACTTAAACAAACAACTGAGAGTTTCAGTAAGAATGAAGGTGGTCGCAGGAGATGCTATGCTTAATTCCTGATCTACATTTTTTTTATATTAACGTTAAATAACTTGGTGCAACTATGCTTTGACGCTTACCAGGATATCATAATATGATATTTGGATTTAGAAGTGTTAGAATGGGAAAACGCCAATGGAAGATGTATGGGCATCTAGCAGGAAGATAAATATTTCAAGCAGCAATGGGTAAAAATGCAGAAAATTGTATTTAATTCCGCATAATACATTACAAGAATTCAATATCTAGATTTCTTTTAATTTAAATATTCAATGCAACATAGCTTTTCAATATTTTTCTAAATCGCAAAAGTAATTTAGAATCGGCTGTTCCAGCTCTTACGCTACGGACCTCTGGCATTCTAAAAGTTTCATGATTTTGTTGCTTCTGATGCAAGTTAATAGGTAATGTGTAACATGGCAGTAATAGTGAAAATCCTACCGAGTAGGCTGATGACATTTTTCCTGGTGCCAGTGTGCACAGTCGGAGAAAGATCAAGTTGTCTGCATGTAATGCTCACTCATTACAAGCAACACGTAGAAGAGAAATACATATTCTTGCTCAGTAACTTGGTATAAATGATAAACATGCAAAAATGCTCAAAAGTTGGCTGAAGTCTGGAAGATAGTTTCCACGGATGAGACAATAGGAGAAATAAAAAAGAGCATCTTCAAAACATTATAAAACGCCACAGCAAGTATGGAAATTATACTAACACAAACAGAGATGAAACTATCGCTATCATAAGACACCTGTCTGGTTGGAGTGGTCAAGTTCTCGAATCAAAAGTAGATGTTTCGAACAAAGAGACTACTAACCTAAATCGTCTCCTCAGACCTAGAAACGGTTCTCCTGTTATTGAATGCTCTTCAGTTTGATAATGCAAACATAAGTAAGACCAAAAGGGCTGTAGATGAACTGTCTCCTATTGGAAAAGTATTTTGATAAGTTTGTGAAGCGATGTCACGAGTTCCAACGAATATGTGACTATTGACGAGATGTATTAATCATTTTCTGAAGGATGTGCAATATAATAAAGTTCTGAGAGCTCCCATGACTTATGATTTGTATACAGAATCTTGATTCTTTCTATCTATAATGTACGCTGACTATTATATCATATTAAATGAGATGATTTTCACAGAAGTATTTTCTGTGTTTGTTTCTTGAAAACTATTGAGAAGCAAGCACATTAAAAATTGATTATACGGGGATATTTGTAGCTCACATGCCATATGTTTTAACAAACATTGGAATAGCATTTTGGAATTTAATATTTGTACGTAAAAATTAATATTGTAGAAAGCATAACAGAAATTATCAAATTACAATTACAACAATAATGTAAAGTACTCCGTTAACAACCTACCGTTGCAATTAAAAATATAATTGATTAATTTAGATTTAAAACTGTAAAAGTATTAAAGAAATCGATGACAATAAATTAAATACAATATATTAGGATCACATACAGTAAGTGTCTTATATCGGATTGTGCTATAGTACAATCTTCAGTATATTAAGAGGTTAACTGCGAACATGTTTCATTAGTAGTAAAAGAACGTAGTACTAAGACAAAGTAATTAAGATTTCAAACACACTTTAACAATATGCTTACAAGGAATCGACATGAACATGTCATCCGGACGTCCGAATCAAACCCAGTCGATAAATATAACAAAGATATATTCATGCACAAAACATTTACGTGCCATGAACAAAGGAGTAAGTATAAAGAAAATCGTAGGCTCACAGTGAAATAGCTATTCCTCAATACTGTTCATTAGAAAGTTATGATTTATAGTTAATTCTTTTCAGCAGGGAAATGTGGAATAATATCTTCCAAAATAACAGTCTTGAGAGGTTGTTCGCTTTCTAAAGCGGCATCAGAGCCGGTAGGAGTCTGTGTGGGATTTAAAGGACTTTTTGCACGGAGTTAAGTATACATCTAGGAAATTTAACATGGGTAAGTTCAAAACTTATTGGAAACATTCCTTTCTTAAGAAGGGGATTTCCCCCATCTTCCTGGTAATTCGCACACTGGTAGGAGCATACAATTAAAATGTACCTTGAAAAATACTAGCAGGTATACGGATAAGAGTTATATCCTTAAAACAAAGGAGAAAATATAGTGTGACACCGTAAGAATGGAATAGAGAATTAGAGGTCATAGGTGGGGTGTTGGTGGATAACGTGTGTTTATCCTAATACAACTGTAGAACGCTTGCTTCATTCTACAAGGAACATGGTACAAATCTTGATATCAGAATAAATAGGACTACCTTCAAATATTTTCTATTGTGTTATTTTTATATGTCAGGTCATAAGTTCATTTTCGAATGTGCAAAGCGTTGTACAAGCTTTCTCCTCATAGCTATTCCGTCTATCCAAAAGAAACTTGGCACATCTATTTGCTAACCCTATAGTATTTTTCGAGATACATTTGGATTATATTCTTTTACCAGGGGCCACACCACGAAGAGGCCAAACTTGATGAGAGGGATTCTGTAACCCTAAAATGCATTTTGATGCTAATTGGCATCATAGTAAAACAGTAACAACAACAACAATAATAATATTCTTAAAATGGATACATTAGCGAATAGCGCACGCCGATGCCATGTGGCATCAAGGGAGTTAAGCTTTCTACCACAAGTTTGCGTCTAGTGGCATAGGTCGGAGAGAGAGTGTCAGAGGGCGTCAAAAAGCATATAGGAAACACAAATCGTACACATTTGTTACTTGTAAATTTTTTCACAAAACTTTTTTTTTGTTCACTTAACATTAAAAAATATAGCTGTTTCACAATCTTCCATACCACATGGTTTCTGCTGATATTGACACTAAACTCTGCTTTCACTAGTGTAATATAAAGATGGCATCTATCCTGTAACTTGATATCCCATAAGTAAAAACAAAAATCATATTATTGGATTTTTTTTACATTTATCTTCGTAATTCATAAAGGAAGAAATAAGAAAAATAATTTTAATATGACCAAAATTGATTCATGGAATAAAGAGTTAAAGGAATTTTTCTGACATTCTCCCAATTTTCCCTGTTCAAAAGCGTTATGGGCGCAGATTCATAGAACATTTCGAAAGCTTATTTTAAGCTGAAAAGAATGAACTATAAACCGCGCCTTTCCTATGAACAATATTTATTCAATAGCTATTTCATTACGAGTCTAGGATATTATTTATACTAACAGGTTAATGGGCCCCAGGAACTTACTTCCTTGTCTGTGACACCTAATTTTTGTGCATGAACATGTGTTAATTACATTTATCGAATGGACTCGGTTTGATTCTGAGGTCCGGATGACAGGTTCATGTTCGTTCCTTGTGTGTTAGCTAAAGTTAATTAATTTCTCTTTTACTGTAAGATGTATGCTTAATCTACGAAGAAAAAATTCTCTCTTCTCAGTAAATGAGGCATATGAAAGTACATAACATTCTATATAGCTTAAAAAAACGTTTTTTATAATTCATGCAAACTCACTACTGACATTTTAAAATATTCACTAGGAGATATTCCATACTATGTGTACATTGAAGGAACAGTCAAAACTCCATCTGAATGTGTATTGAATTCCACCTATTGTGGTGGTACGATCATCAACAAAAGTTACATTTTAACAGCTGCACACTGTATTCCCGATGGTTATGATTACAAGGTCAGTAGACGTAATATATTATTTAAAATTAAATTAACATAAATTGTGTTGAATTAAACAATTATGTAATTATAAGTCCGATAAATAACAACAATTTAATTACAAGTAGTAATAACTATTATTATGAAATTATATGATTTTATGTATCTTCTCTACCTGTATTTACTTACCTAAGAATACTTCTCACAAGTGAATACTAAGATACCCAAACGAGTACTTACATATTGTTAGATTATTTTATATATACGAAGAGTGTACTAACACTACTGTAGTGTTATTCATACTTGTGTTGCTTATACATACAGATAATGTATGCTTCGTATACTTGTAGAGTGTTCTTTCTGAATAAGTTGACAATACTCAGGGAAGCTTCTACTTTCCGAAACATGGTTACTGTGGTTTTAATCAGTCTATAAAATCAGTTTGACAAAATTATTGTTCTCACTCTTTCAAATAACTCACAGTTCAAATACTAATCATAATCAAATAGATAAGTTATTGCCTTCGTTTTTCCTCTGCTGACTCAAATTGGAAATCATGGGACTAAATCAAATAATAATGAAATAAGTACTAATTAGATGGGCGACCTGATACTTATTACACTATAGAGGGTATAATATGATTACACTGGGAATGTTAAATTCTTATTACATGAAAATAAAGGACAATTATTTTAGGGTACAGACTTCTTTGCTCGAGTGATAAGTCTCTTATCAGGCTCAAATACACAATAAAGGAACTCATCAATGTGATGTATTTTATCCCAAGATTTCCAGAATGGTCATTTATACGTATGTAGGAGATTCATGTTATTGTCCACAAGTCACTTAAAAATATTTCATCTACGTGAATTCCATTGAGGAATTTGAAGCTTAAAATATATAAAACGATAACCATGCCTGTTGTGCTCTATAGTTGAGAAACACAGTCGCTTAATCTGAGGGAAGAACGCAGGCAAAAATATTTGAGAATGAAGTTCTAAGACGAATCTTCGGATCTAAGAGAAACGGAAATATTGAATGCAGGAAACTTCATTACGAGGAGCTGCATACTTTATACCGTTTTCCACACATCGTTAGGGTTATAATGTATAGGAGAATCAGCTTGGCAGATCATGTAGCTAGAATGGAAGAAAGTACGAACGTTTTCAAAGTTTTGACCGGAAATTAAATATAAGAACGACTATTAGGAAGAACTAGGAGCAGTTGGGTGCACAATATTAAGATCGGTCTGGCAGAAATAGGAATACAAAGTACAATCTGGATATCTTTAACTAAGAACAGAAGTCAATGGAAAGCTTTTGTGAATGCAGCATTGAAACTCTTTGTCACATAGACTATAAAGTTAGTTATTTTAATTAGTATCTAAATTATCTAAACCATCTGGGTTTAAGTAATGAGGTTATGCTTTTTCTAAACATCATAGAAGTTCAATGTACAATGAATTTCATTGATTTGATTTGATTTGATTTTAGGTCCCCTTCAGCAGCGAGTGTAAATGAGACATTTACATACAGTTTTATGTAGGATCCGCACCACATGAACTCCCACAGGGAATCGAATTGGGGTCTCCCATACTAAAGGCTCTTAAGCTAACTGCTTAGACATTATGGACCTCTTCATTTACAATACAAGAACTGCATCTGAAGAGCAAAAAAGCTGGTTTCTAAATTAATGTGGGAAGATAAAAGTTCTGAACATCAAATATCAGGAAAGATTCAAGATCATATTTGAAAATACCAAATTAGAATAGCTATGTTAATAATAGACTATACGGCAATGAAAGGAAAATAAGAGTTGTATCATTAAATAAGGAGTTATCAGAAATAATAAATTAGAACGGTGTCCATTCTCTGTATAGGAAACTAATAGAAAATACGATTTTAGAGAGTGAATACTAAAACGTTTTACATATGGATTAGATATGTAAGAATTAGAAAACCGGACTCTCTCCGTCCCAAGAGTTTTAAGTCAAGATGAACCGTTTTATTCCAAGAATGAAAGCTGAGTTCAGTACGTGGTCAACAATAATATGACCAAAATTCACAAATGAGTACTGCGGGCAAAATGCTACAATAGTACTGTCACCGTTGCCAACTAACAGAGAAATGACTGCTAGTAACCTAACTGATTTCAGTTGCTGATGAGCGAAGATATGGTTTATCACTTATGATCGTATATATTTGAGAATTCTGACTACATTTGTTTAGTATATCCAGCCACGTATGTAATGTCTTGAATCAAATATTCAAGCACATTGGAAGTCCAGAATCAGTAATAATAATGAAATAATAACAATAATAAGAAGAAGTAGAGGATGAGAAAGACGAAGAAGATGATGATGAGGAATGACTAATCAGTAACTGAGAAAATAAATGCTTTGCCGCCTTAAGTATAATTACCTATCATGTGTTTTTTTACAATGCATTCATCACCCTAATTTGTAAAATTCAAAAGTACGCGGGTATATTATATGTTAAAAGTCGATGAATATTTAAAGATTTTGAAGAACTTAAAGGAAACCAAAGATGTATTATGTTGATACTGATTTTATATAGATTTATATTCAATTGTGACATTTATGAACATTATGTTATTATTAGTATTGTTATTATTAGTAATGCTATTATTAGCAATGTTATTATTATACTATAATGCGTGTATTTTACACAGAGATAATATGTTTATGAGTATTTATTTGAACGTCCTAACCCCTTACGATATACATTTAAATTATTACTTTTTATGAGAACGTTAAGACAGTATTCTATTAATACATTTTTAACTCATTGCCTCCTTTGCCTATGCCCGATAATGTTACATGGTAAAATCTCTTGATGTAGGTACTATGTTTGAAAATTGATTTTAAACGTGTAAGCCATTTATAATAATGAGATAACAAGTAACAGACGACGTCGACTCAAATGTTAGGGATCCTCCCACTTTCTTCATTCCACCATTTCACTCATCTCTCATCATCACCGTCTCCTTTAGCCTAACCAGCATAAGCGTGGGACGTAAAACTCAACGATTTCATTTCATTTCATTTTCAAATGTTAGGGAAAATGTAAAAATTACCCCTTCTCCTTAAAACCGATTTTTTTTTAATGCAGCGTCACATTTGCTTGTTGGTAAAGAAGAGTTTGTACACAGTGTTTAATCATAATAGCAAAAGCAGCCCATAAGGTACTTAATGCAGAATACATTTCAATAAAACTCGCGATTGATAACTAAACATATTTGTTACAAAATTAGTTTTCAGCCGTCTTCTTGTAACACTATAGGCGTCCGTCATACAATAGAAAACTTTACATCTCCTAAGAACCAAAATAGAAGGTGTCAATTTTTTCTTACAACGGAAATTTACAAAAATCAGGTTTAGGATTCTATTTATTTCGAAGATGAGTTTATATACTGATATTCATCTCCCTAACTTAAGGTCGTCATGTGCAAAAACATTTATGAGCAAAACAATTCTTTTCCTTTACGAGAGTCACTACGAAAGTTTTGAGATACGCATTGTTATGGCACAGTATTTGAATTCTAACCATTGCGTTCGATAGTGGTATCCAGAGTGAAGAAGCGAAGCAAGTTTCAACTCGCCTCGCTAATCGGCGTGGCCATATCACCTTCACTTGTTTGTTGATGTGAGCAGTATTTGACTGTCTAGAATGGAGCTCGAAAGAGAACATTTTCGGGCAATGATCCTTTACGATTTCAAAAGTGGTTTGAACGAGGCACAAAGCCAAGACCGTTTGTAGAATTTGGGGACATTTGGGGACCTTGCTCCTTTCCATGCTACAATGTTTTGGTGGTTTGGTGAACTCAGAAGAGGTCGGACATCGCTTAAAGATGAAAATAGCTGGACGTCCGGCAACAGCTGTGTCAGATGAAAACATTACCGCTGTGGAACAAATGATTCGAGAAAATCCTCGAACAACTTTTAAGGACATTGAATCTACAGTGAACATTGGATCGCCAGCAGTAACAAAAATTCTTCATGATCATCTTCGGCTCAGGAAGGTTTCATCTCGTTGGGTGCCTCACACTTTGACAGAACAGCAGAAGAGCATGCGTAGGAATGGTGTGAACAAATGCTTACAAGATTTGATGGAGGCAATTCTCGACGCATCTCTGACATTGTTACTGGTGATGAGACTTAGATCTATCAATTGGACCCTGAAAATAAACGCCAGTCTACAGTTTGGATCTTTCCAGACGAAAATCCACCCACGAAAGTGAAGCGAACGCGAAGTGTGGGGAAGCAGATGGTCGCATCTTTCTTCTCCAAATATGGCCATCTTGCAACTGTTTTACTTGAAGAACAAAAAACTGCTACTGCCCAGTGGTACACCACTGTTTCCGTAACAAACGTGTTCCAGAATCTTCGGTAATGGCGTCCGCGTCCAAGAACAGGATTGCGTGAGATCCTGCTTCATCACGACAACGCGTCCACACACACGGCCAACATCACAATTCAGTTGTTAGAATCTACTGAGGTCAAACTTATAACTCATCCGCCGTATAGCCCTGGCCTGGCCCTGTGTGATTTTTTTCTGTTCCCCAGGATCAAAGATCGCATGCGTGGGAAGAGGTTTTGCAGCCCTGAAGAAGCTGTAGTGTCTTACGAGAATGAACTTTCAATACTTGAAGAAAAAGACTGGCAACACTGCTTCCAAAAGTGGTTTTCGAAGATGCAAAAGTGTGTACAGTGTAATGATGAATACTTTATGAAAATATAAGTGTTAAATTGATTTTAAGTATGTAAGTTATTTCACATCTCAAAACTTTCGTAGTGACCGTCGTACTACTCTTATCATAAGTAGCATTAAAATAAACGAATAAACTTTCTTATTCATTGCTTACACACAGAAATATGTTTTCTACCACATCTTACGTTATATTTATATTAGTATGGGTTCCGTCAGTGAATGAGTCAGTTTTACGGTTTTAAATATAATACAGATTGCCCCCACTTTTCCATTCACGAAAGGATTTTTCGAAAACGTAATCTGTTTCCCTTACTTTTAATTAGGACTTTATATGACAAATAGGAGGTCATATAACGAATTTAGAGGTTCGGACGTGAACAAATATGCTGTACAATTCGTTAATTCTTGTTACTAATAAATAATGTTAATTATTAGGTTTTCTAGTGTCTTTCGATTTAGTAGCTTGCCAATATTTACAATACTAAGGTTTTCTCTCATAGAATATTGGTGAGCAGCCCTATTATACTCGGATCAAAAATAATGACTTACACTTAAAAATGCATTTTATTACGTTTCTGTGGTACTGGCTTCTGTCTTACGCAGTAAAGTGCGTAGGTGCACGAAGAAACAGAACAAGATTTCTCCACCTCTGAGTTAGAAGAACATACTTACAAGGACAAAATATAATGAAAGGAGGACAGATATAAAATCCGGTTAATATTGAAAAGAGAGACATTGCACTGCAGTTTACACATCAATTGTAAGAAGAAAGGTTTATTTTATCTTGTTGAATACCTTATTGGTTATCATGACGGGATAAGCGACTTACGAATCGTCCTCAGAAAAGCCTGTAAAAAAAATATTTTGTAGTAATATACAAAACGTGTATTTTACAAAACTGGAACTTTGAATAGATTTGCTAAAAGATCTATTCATCAATGGACTGGTTTGTTTAAGGTTATATATACATGGTGACTTGAATTGTAAGTTGCAAGCCAATTTACCATCAAGCATGAATCGGAAAAGAAATGTGATGCAGACCAAACTTGAAGAGCGCAGAGAGTCCGACAAAAGTCTATGAACAGGAAGTACTTCCAGTGCTTCCATCAACGTAACTTTAAAATTTCAAATCGCAACTGAGTCTTGTGATACGTCGTTGAATACACCTTAGAAAGCGAAATAGTTTTGTTAGCAAGCAAACAATTATATGAAAAACCGTTTCTAAAGTTCCAATTTAAAACGAGTCGTATTCGCAGTAGGCATACGGTGGGAGACAAATCAACGAAAAACTTTAAAATAGAAAAATGGTCTTTTGATGGCGTAAAACCAAACGCTAGATTGTGTAAGATAAAATAAGCATGTAACTAGCCATGTCACAAATCGTCCCTTTGTTTGAAAAGTGTTGTTTATAAGTTTTTCTCTTTTTCAGGAGAGCGAGTACTATTTTATTCCTGGTACGCAAGTGTTTTCCGGCAAATGTTTGCCAATTTTTTACAGAATGTAGCCAAACGTAAATTCCTTAATACCAGATGTTCAAATTATATAACATTATAACGTTAAGCCATAAAAAATATGTTATTTAAGATAGTTTGTTTCCCAGAAAATGTTTGTTTTAAGAATAGGGTTGCCAGACGTCCAGCGTTTGGACATAAACATTTGGTGTTCGGTTTTGTACCCAAGATGGACGCGCTTTTGTGCTTCTTTGGAGGCTAATTAAGTTTGGAGGCTAATTAATATTACAGGTCAACAAGATGTATAAAATATTGCCGGAATAGATATAAGATAAATAAGTTATTACTACCACGACTTTATTTAATACTTGATCACTGGACACTACAGTAATGTATTTGCTGAACCCAATATACAAATTTCAGGTATTTCAAGCTCGAGACATCTTAGATCTTTAACATACCGAATTGCAATGGAGAATATGAAAGAGTGTTCTCAAGAATGAAATTATATTGGACGGATGTTAAAAATAGACTTAGTGTTGATACTGCGATTGCTGAACTTCAAATCTGTACGAATTATAGTAGTTATGGTAATTCTGAAACATGTCTGTGTGCCACAATGTATAATAGGTTCTTAAGCGACAAATCATTGATAGAAGCAGCTCAAATGGACAAAAAGTATCATTAGTATTGCTGTTTGCTACTGAGCCATCATTTTGTAGTTGTACTTTTTGTATTAATTTACTTTAATAATGATACTTAATCTAATGATAATAATAATGATAATGATACTAATATTATAGTGAACTTCTATATTTTTTCTTTTTCTTTAAAATGTACTATTTAATACAATCTGGAAGGAAATTTAGTTTCGGTAAATGCATTTTTTAGCGTTTTTAAGTCAAGGTGTTCTCCTTTCTGATTTCACAAATCTGGCAACCCTATTTAAGAATGAGTTACATCACTGTGCATAGTTCTTGGGAAGAACAAATATTGCCAAATTGAAGTTGGAAAAAGAGGTAATTTGTCCATTTGTGTACTTCTAAGTTGCTCAATTCATCTGTAATATGAATAAGTTATAAGAAATTGTACACAAATGATAGCACCAAGAATTTTATTTCTTTCATTAATTAGTTAAACATATTTATGAAATAAATAGTAAAAGAATAAACTAATAAGGGTTATGACCTTTCTCTAAAAAGGAAATAATGTAGTACGAAATTAATACTACAAATTTACAGTATTAAGTGAATATGAAGCTGTATGAAAGAAAGATAAAATGCAAGGCAGCTTCTAAATAATGAAATTAAAAAAGATGTTATCGTAAGTAAACTAGGGTATAATATTATTTTTTAAAATAAAGATAATTATGGATATAACGTAAATGAGTACAGTTACCATACAATACTGAAAGTTATTGAAGCATGTGCATAAAGTAACTGGCAAAAACAGTCCTGATGTTAACAGAACTACTAAACGAAAGGAACTCGTTTTTGTTTGAAACTGTCCTAAAAATCCGGTTGCAAGTCCACTTTCTGGTGCTCAGTCATTCGTATGACAGGAGTAGGCCCTTTGAACACAGATATTAAGTCTTCCTATTTGTCTTTAGCGACTTTCAGCTTTCCGATCAAAAAATAATTTACGTTCTTCTTGAGGACTTAAGTTCGATTTCTTTTTAGTCTAATTGTAGGTGACATGTTTTGTAGAAAATAGCTATCGGTGACCTCTTCAAAACTTATTTCCATCATGTTCTTCCAGTTTACATCTTTTGCATTACTTCCCTCTGATTCCCGAGTTTGTGGAATTCTAAGTTCTTTGGAGAGTTTCTGGATGTTAAGGAAATCACTATGCTGTTGTTCCACTACCTCAAAAGGCTGCTTTCTCTGAGCCAGCTTGATCACAAAGGCAGATAAATATTCACTGCTTGCTTCACAGCTGTATTATTATACTGTGGGCAGCATCACTCTCCTTTTGCCCACGAAAGTTTTTAAAATATTTTAGAGATATTTCATTGATGTTTGTACTATGAACTACAGTATACAAAAGTGTATATATGCAATAATAGAGTTCTTGTTCTGCCCTTCGAAACAGTCTGCTTATAGGTCAGCCCTTACATACCCGTTTGCATCTTGTTTCTGCAAAGATTTATATACTGACATAGCCACTTCTGATAACCTCTCCTGCTATCTGTCCCATGCCAAACAAAAGAAAAACAATCTCTGCTCTCTAAGTGATAAACGATTAAGTTAGAAACATCTTATGGTCTCTTGTGGAAAACACTGTTTTCGTTTGTAAGTGGAGATTTAACAACTGTTGCATATGATAGTTAGACCAAAAAGCTTTGTTTTTGATTTTATGGCAGCTTGCTTACATTTCTCTTTCACTGTTCTTACCTTTTCCTTTTCAGTAACGTGCTCTTGAAATTTATCTCGCAGCTGTGCCTTAACTTCGTCATTACCTTGGTAGTAATTAACGCACAGAGAACCCTGGTCCTTTTTGAGGCAATGGAACAAAAGGTTGAGAGGTTCTGTTTCTTAAACATCTTCCAGTAGGTTAAAAGATTGGGAATGTCACCTTCCGGATTAAGTTCTTTCTTATATGAATCGTATATTTTAATAATGTTTAGATTTGGGTACAGATATTGTTTTGTGGATTTTGCACGGCAATAATGGATCTCCACCCTTGGAAATATTGCAATATGCCTTTCAATAATCCCTTTACTTTTCATATCCTTTTCGCATTTTTGCAGTTCTCCCTCCACGTGTTTCCGTCTCTATTGTTCCACATTCTGTTATTTTTCCTAAACAAGTTCTTACGAAGCGATCGGAGATACTTAACGAAATTTAAAACAACCTTTTGCATACTTTGATTTTAGTGCCTTGAACTGTTAAATACTAAATAAGTGTCTTGTTTCTTCGTGATTCTACCTTCGAAAATTTTCGGGTAACGTCTATACTTTCCACATGTCTTGCTACTGTATCTCTTTGAGCAAAAAGATTGCCAAGTTCATAATATTGATACATAATTTGTTGCTTAATTTCTTCGTCTCTAGTTTCACACATGCGACGTCCCTTCTTGCATGAAGAACAATCACAGTGTTCTTTCAATATTATGGCTGGAACTTCTTTCCCCGTCATCAGGCTCTTATAATCTAGACATTTGTTTCTTCTTTCTTGGGATGCCTTTCTTTTATACTTCTCTTTTACAATTGTCTGCTATTCTTCCCTTTCAACGCTTTCACCTCCGAAAAATTCTGGTTCATGTGGCTCATTGATGTTTTCTTCAACAGACGTACACATATTGTTGGACTTCCTATGCTCATTGTATTCGTCAACTTCCACTAGGGAACGGTTATAACAAAGAAGTATTATACAGCAGTGACAAGAACTAAATACTTGTTCAAAACACTTTGCCACTTCACATTTTTGTTGATGGTAACTCGTTTGCGGAATCATTTCATCGATACGTTTTCTAAATGCAGTCTGATTTGCAGGTTGACAAGTTGTGGGTTGAGTTGCGGGTTGGCTAACTATAGGTTTACTGCTATTGTTTTGATTCTTCTTATTTCTGTCCATATTTTATCGACTATGATTTGTACTCTCTTTATGGTGTTAATTACATACAAGTATGTTACTTTCCATGTAACGTGGGTTCCTTTCACCACGGTATGGCGCGTCCTCAGGTTGCGGATCGAGGAGAAGGCCTCTAGATATAGAGGTTAGCTGCGAATATACTGAATAAGCAGTGACTTATTCAGTATAATCGACACAGCCGACTAGGAGTGGTCCTCCAGCTTGGGAGTTTGGGTAGGGCTAACAACCTCATCCTGTAAAAAGAGCACTTGTTCAGAAATATTCACTAAAGCCTCGGACAAGGACTGAACTTGGCACGACCTCAGCAAAAGAATATGGACATAAGATTTGGAACATGGAATATTAGAAGTCTTTATAGGGCAGGCGTGTTAAAATCCGTAACGAGTAAGTTAGAGAAATACAAGATAGACCTAGTAGGAGTTCGGGAAGTTAGGTGGGAAGGAAATGCATCTGTGAATTCCGGAAATTTTACTTTGTTTCACGGGCAAGGAAATAAAAATCACCACTTAGGAACAGGGTTTTTCGTTCATAAACATATATTACCAGCAATTAAACGGGTTGAATTTGTTACTGACAGACTTTCTTTTATTGCTCTTAAGGGACAGTGGTGTGATATTAGTGTTTTAAATGTATATGCCTCAACTGAAGATAAGGATGACGATATAAAAGACAGGTTTTACGAAGAAGTGGAACGGATATTTGACCAACTCCCGCAATACCATATGAAAATTATTTAGGGGATTTCAATGCGAAGGTAGGACGAGAGGATATTTTCAAACCGATTATAGGGAACGAAAGTCTGCATAAGGAAAGTAATGACAACGGTGTTAGACTCGTGAACTTTGCAACATCCAAAAACCTAATCGTGAGGAGTACAAAATTCCCACATCGCGACGTTCATAAATGCACTAGGACCAGAGCCCTGCACGGGCCGGGCGCGCCCGGTTCGGCCCGGCCCGACACGTTTCAATTAATATCAAACTGGACCGGGCTCTAACTGGGCCGGGCACATTTCGGACCGAATCGGGCCGAACCGGGCCGGGCGCATTTCGGGCCGAACCGGGCTCTGCCCGGATACTCTGAAAATCGGTTCGGAAACTAATATTGTCAGCCTATTTGTTTTTTAATGTCCTCCATAACCCCTATTTTTGCCGTGTTTGTACGGTCTTATTGTCAGCCTATGTTAATCGTAATGTGTTTGGGAAACTGACTCTTTATTCAAGACTGTGATGTACTGGTAATACTATTACTATTACTACTTCTACTACTACTGTTACTACTACGACCACTGCTAATTCTAATACAAGTGTTACGACTTCGCGTTAGAGTTGACATGTCTGGTGGCACCGAATTTGCCTTCTAAGTAGAGAATAAAATGGAGAAGTGCTAGTTATTATGGCGGTCTGCGTAGAATGTGAAACGATGCTTGATCTATGAGGGAGAACAGTGGCTTAGTGAACAAACACTCACGTCTAGTACTAGAGGTCGTCGGATCAATCCCTGGTCATGCTATGTGAGCTTTGTGGTGGACAAACATCGTGTGCGTGGGAATTTCTGGGGTGGTCCCGCTTCCTCCCACTGTTTTCTTTCCACCAATTCATCCCATCATCATCCATACAGCCTGAGCCGTAGTTACCTAAAGAACGTATGATAAAGTCAAGTACTTGACCTAGTAAGTAGAATTTGGTACGTTACCATTGTACCACGGAGGGCAAAACCATGAACTGGCGTGTTCATAAGATCAGTGCAATTTGTAGTAATGTTCAATTAGCAAGGCAAATATCGAATGGTGTTCATGTATTGTTTATAGTATGATGCTACAAATATAACAAAATATAATGATCAAATAAATCACCAAATCGCCAGGGTGGATTAGGTTTTCCTGGAAAGGTGGCTCAGTGGTTGAGCGTTCACCTCTGGTGTATGGGGTCCCTGGTTTGATCCGAGCTCTCGCCAAGTGAACTTTGTGGTGGAAAAACCCCGTGTGGGAGGTTTGCGGCGTTCTCCTGTTTCCTCCCACTTTATTCATTCCCCTATTTCATTTATTTCTCATCATCATCGCCTGCTTTAGCTTAGTTGGCATAACTTGGAACCACCTACCAAGAAGAGTAAACTAATGGATTGGGAAGATAGACATTCAGTCTCTGATGAATTTGATCATAAGTAGACACCTACCTCAACATGTCATCATGTGTAAGAGAACTAGATATACTGCAGTGGTGGAAGCAACAAGAACAAATATTACCAAAAGTGTGTAAATTAGCGCGTCAGTATCTCGTCATTCCTGCTTCTAGTGCGTCTACTGAAAGAGCTTTTAGTACTGAGGAACGGAGAAATGCTCTAAAGCCTGAAACTGTTGAATCTGTTTCCGTGCTATTCGATGTGTACAAGGACATACAGTAAAGCGATGTTCATTTTGCACTATTGGTTTCTTAGAAAACGTTATATTTTCATTTTCTTAAAATCAACTATCCCTTCTATTATATGTGATGTTAAGAGGCATTTTTGATAGCTGATATCTATACATGTTTCATTCAGGGGACTTTTGAGGTATTTTTCGTTCAACAATGATATGTGTGGATTTTGTTTTGATTTACTGCCTCGCATTCCGTCATATAGCTCTGTTATTTACTTGTTACGAACCGTTCCAGGAACACTTCATCGATCCTGGGGTCTGGGTGATTTATTTGATCATTGTTTTTGTTATTATTATTGTAGCATCGAATTATAAAGAATACAGGAACATATAATATGATTTGGAATCTGCCGTGCTAATTGAACATTACTAAAATTTGCGCTAATCTTATGAAAACGCCAGTTCATGGTTTCGGCCTCCATAGTCTAATGGTAGCAGAACAAATTCTAATTAGTAGGTCAAGGACTTGACTTTCTCATATGTTCTTTAGGCAATTACGGCTCAAGACGTATGGATGATGATGGATGAATTGGTGGAATAAAGGCAGTGGACGAAAACGGGCTAATCCAAAAACTCCCACGCTCACGATGTTTGTCCACCACAAAGCTCACATAACACGAGGACGGATCGATCCGAAGACCTCTAGCACCAGATGTGAATGCTTTACCTACTGAGCCACCATTGCCCCTCTTCAAGCGTCTGTTCGCATTCTACGCAGACTGGCCATAATAACTAGTATTTCTTCGATTTTTCTGTACTTAGATTGTGAAGTATGTACCACCAGACATGTCAACTCTGACGCGAAGTCGTAGCAGTTGTAGTAGTAGAAGTAGTAGTAGTAGTAATAATAGTAAAAGTTGTAATTGTATTATTATTATTATTACTATTATTATTATTATTATTATTATTATTATTATTATTATTAATAATAATAATAATAATAATAATAATAGCAGTAGCAGTAGTAGTAATAATAAGAGTAGTAGAAGTACAGTACTTTACACTCCTGAATAAAGAGTTAATTTACCAAACACATTACGATTAACACAGGCTGCCAACATTAGTTTCCGATCCGTCTTTCACAGTGTTCGGGCCGAGCCAGGGCGGCCCGGCTCGGCGCGAAATTTGCCCGGCCCGGTTAGAGCCCGGCTCGAGATTCTGGCCGGGCCGGGTCGAGCCGGGAACAGAATTCAGATCCATCCGGGTCGGGCCGGGCCGTCTTCGGGCATGGGTTTGCCGAGCTCTGACTTGGACATCACCAGACGGGAAAATACATAATCAAATTGATCACGTTTTAATAGATAGAAGAAGGCAATCTAGCATAATTGATGTCCGGTCGTTTAGAGGTTCTGATTGTGACACTGACCACTACCTGGTAGCAGCTATAATAGGAGAGAGGTTATCGTTGAATAAAGGTAATATCCATTGTCCGAAAACGTTGAGATTCAATTTAAAGGAATTAGAAGAGAGCCAAGTAAGAGAGAAATACCAGATTGAAGTTTCGAATAGATTCTCGGCTTTAGAAGATTCGGAGTGCACTAGTGTTGAAGATACCTGGATTGAAATTAGAGATAGCATTAACATTTCAGCAAAAGAAAAATTGGGACACGCGGAAATACGTACGAACAAACCATGGTTCGACAAGGAATGCATAAAACTAGCAGAGAAGAGAAAACAGGCAAAATTACCCTGGCTACAAAATCCGAATGAAATGACTACACAAAAGTTCGCAGATTTCAGGAGGGAAACTTCCAAAACTTTTAGAACAAAGAAACGCGATTTTCTGAAAGCTAAAATTAGGGAACTTGAAGATAATACTAAAAATAAAAACATCCGGGACATGTATAAGCGAATCAACGAATTTAAGAAAGGCTATCGACCTCGTGCTTATATATTAAAGAAAGCTGACGGTACAGTTCCCACTGACACGAACAGCATCTTAAATAGATGGAAAGATTTCTTTTACGATTTGCTTCACACGCAACCAGAAACTAGTGTGCGTGGAGAAAAGGAGAAATACACAGCAGAACTGTGTGTTCCAAACCCAACCAAATAGAAGTAGAAACCGTTATAAAGAAATTACAGAAACACAAATCTCCGGGTGTATATGAAATTCCGGCTGAGTTAATTTTAGATGGAGGCGAAAAAGTGTGGAACAAGATACACAAACTCATTCTCCTTATCTGGAACAAGCAAGAATTGCCACAAGAGTGGAAAGAATCAATCATTGTTACAATTCAAAAGAAAGGCGACAAAACTGACTGTAATAATTATCGAGGCATTTCTCTTCTGTCAACATCCTATAACATCCTTTCAGATATTCTGTTAGCAAGACTAACCCCATACGCAGATGAAATTATTGGAGGTAATCAGTGCGGATTTAGGCGAAATCGATCAACTATCGACCAAATATTTACCATTCGCCAAATACTCGAAAAAAGTGGGAATACAATACCCCTGTACATCAACTATGTATTGATTTTAGAAAGGCGTACGACACGGTTAGGGTAGAAATAGTATTCAACTTTCTTACAGAACTTGGAATAACGAGAAAGCTAATTAGATTAATTAAGATATATTTAAATGAATCCCAAAGTAAAGTCAGGGTAGGAAAATTTTTGTCCACGAGCTTTCACATCGAAAATGGCTTGAAACAAGGAGATACGTTGTCGCCATTATTATTTAACTTCATTCTAGAATACGCTATAAGGAAAATCAAAGATAGCAACCAGGGCGTACAGTTGAACAGTATTCACCAGCTTATGGCATATGCTGATAATATAAATTTAATAGGGGTTGATAGGAGAACAATTGCAAAGAATGCAGAGATCTTGTTAAACACTTGCAGGGACATGGGTTTAGAAGTAAATGCAGAGAAAACTTAATACATGGAAGTGCATCGGGACCGGAATACGGCAAATTATGGATGCTTTAAGATATTAAATAATACTTTTGATAAAGTGGATATTTTAAAATATCTAGGATCAATATTAACAGAGGGAAATCATATTTGCGGAGAAATTAAATGTCGATTAAAAGCAGGGAATTCGTGTTATTATTCGGTTCAAAATCTCTTGTAGTCGCGAATTCTGTCGAGAAATTTGAAGCTTAAAATATACAAAACGGTAATCATGCCTGTTGTTTTGTATGGTTGCGAAACATGGTCACTTACTCTGAGGGAAGAACATAGACTGAAAGTATTGGAGAACAAGATCCTGAGACGAATATTCAGACCCAAGAGGAACGGGAATGGAGAATGGCGGAATCTTCACAACGAGGAACTACATAATTTATATGGTTTACCCAACGTTGTTAGGGTCATCAAGTCTAGGAGGTTTAGGTGGGCGGGTCATGTAGCTAGAATGGAAGAAAGTAGAAACGCTTTCAAGATTTTGACTGGAAGAGCAACCGGAAAACGACCATTAGGAAGACCTAAGCGCAGATGGAAGGACAATATTAAGATGGATCTCGCAGAGATTGGAATACAAAGTAGAGACTGGATGCAGTTAGCTAAGGATAGAAGTTAGTGGAGAGCTTTTGTGAACGCGGCATTTAACCTCCGGGTTCCATAGGCCACAGAGTTAGTTAGTTAGTTATGTTACTTTCCATATACAGTTTAAAGCAATCGTTGGCACAGTTTCCTACTTCACAACACACTGAAAACATAGGAACAGAGTCTGTGTTGTCGGTGACAAAAGTAACTTCGCTCTCTTCCTTATCATAATCACTGACACTGAATATTTTGAGGCTTTATTTTTCGTTTGTTTTTACACTCACTGAAAGAATCACATTTTTATCATTTATTTTTTAGATAAAGTGATGTAATTTGAGCTGGAATCATCACCAGAAACACAGCCTTCTTCTGTATCTAATACTACACCGCTGTACCACCGTCCTCTATAAAACATTTTCACACCTGTTCCTGTTTTCATTTAAGTTGACACACACAAATTTAAGGAAGAAATAACGGTTTGTGTTTCTTTAGATCAATTCACAACTACATCCAGTGTTTTAATTCTTCACGTCTAGTTTATTTATATAATTACATTCAGTTTATTCGGCCAATCTAAAAAAAACTAAAATGTTTAATTTTAGTGTTATTTCAGTTTTCAGTTTATCACACAACATAATAACACAAATTACACATTAAGATGAAGAAAAAAGAAAAGAAAAGAAATAGAAGTCGTCTGGGATACGACTCTGTGTGAGCAATAGAAAGTTACCTTAAATTTCTGGCAAACTGCCGTTTCTTGGTTTATGGCAGTTCTAGAGAAAATTAAGATATAACACATATCAAACTGATTATTCCACAGTTTTATTTAGGAATCTAGATATGGCTAATAAAGAGACTTGTAGAGCTCCTAAAAATGAATTTGGGGCTGGTACTAACTCATAAATCGATTTTTTGAGATATGACACTTTGCAAGCAAAGAGACGAAATTATGAACGATTCCCTTCCATCGTGTCCCATAGAAGTCTACGTAAGTGGAGGCGTAGGCATGAAAGCACGTGTAGCATCTATGCACTGACCGATGAGCACGTATTTCAAATACTTGTCTTCATCATCAACGTTTGTATTGTCGTAGAAATACGATCTTTGTCTACACGGTGTAAATTCCATATGGAAAATCAAGTATGGTGAGGTAAGAAGATTGTGGAAGCAAGCGAGCCGATCTCCACGTCCAATCCATGTATCGGGTATGTGTCGGTTCAACGGGTTTTCTGATCTGGTTTGTGCTATGTATGGTTTGCACCGTCAGGTTGATACCACATGCAAATACAATCGTCGAGGGTACTCTTGTTATATATAATTTACAAACGTGCAATAATTATTACCAGTGAAATTCCCATCAAAGAAATATAGTCAAATAACAAAGTCACTCAGGATGCCACACTATAAAGTGAGATACCATCAATGTTAATGCAGCAGAAGTTGCTATCATAGTAGGTTCTCCCTATTTCACTAATGCATATTATATGCTTCATATACCTTGTAATCGTTAATGTAACGTAACGGCTATACACTATTATGGATACTGTGTTTCGCTCTTAGTTTGCATAATTTCCAACCATACAAGAAATTGCACTCCAGTACTTAAAGAGTTTACTGTTAGTTCTTCATGTTATATGAAAAGATATGGAAGGAAGTTCTACTATTGTAAAAGACTCACTACAGATCTTCCACTAAGTCCACTATCCTTATGCATGTTTCTTTCACTTACATGAGCATTTAGATTATTATTTATTGCTGCCGAAATTGACGTTGGATGTTGTCAATTTGATACAAATCAAGAAAATCCGATTTCGTCTCCAGTTGTTTTCTCTGTTTGCTTCCTAGCTGCTTGCCATTACATCTGATGTTTCCAAATGTGATACATTCAACTACAATATGAAAGCACTTAACAGGTTATATTCTCACTGAGACCTCTGCTTCAAATCACTAACAAAAATCTTGACAATAATACAGCCACGCTGACATAAACATTACAACAAAATTCAAGTAGAAAAGCAACACTGTTCATCATGCTTCACTCCCTAGTTTTTCATATGAAATGCCGCAAGTCGTGTTATTATTAATGCTTCATGGCAGAACAAATTGCTACAGAAGTTGATCACAGTCATGCAAAGGAGATAGAGGTAAAATTCTCACTACAAGTCACTCTCTTTTAATTTTAGAGGGAAATTTGGATTAATATTCCCAATCCATTGACGAAGTTTTCTAACACGTGAACTAAGCGGCTTTTATTACATTCAAGGGTATGATCTTTTCTTAATACAAACCAAGGAATTATATTTCGAACAGAACCAAGTTTTGGTGGCTCAAGTCCATTTGAAAACTGTTTCCTATATCAACGCATATTTCCTACAAAAATTGTTTCGTTTTCGGAGATGTATCGAAAAAGACATCTCCCTATCCATGTCATTTCATATCTTTTTAAAGTTTCAAGTTATCCTCTGACTTTAGGCATGAAGTCCATTGAGAGCCACAATAACACAACACTAGTGAATGTGCGTTGTATGATTTACCTTAACGTTTGTTCCATTTATTTATCTCCCACTATGTTAATACTGTGCACCCTGCAAGTATCTAAAACAGAATCCACTTTGGTTGATTCATATATATATATATACAGTTAAACTATCAATTGCTGCAATATGAAGCATATAACATATATATTGCTTGGATATAGAATAGTAAACACACGGGGAAATTATTAATCCATTTTCTAAATTAGGTATTTGCTGGAACAATTAATAGAGATGGAAGTGGAGAATATACTCAATCCAGAGATATACCGAGATCCCAAATGTGGGTTCATCCTGGATACAAAAACGTTAAATATTTTGTTCCAGAAGGGGATGAAATTGTCTCGTAAGTAATATTTAATATCCAAATTATTTTCTATTTAATATTTCCTATCCCGTAAGTGTAATACATCAAATATATAATTACCCAAATATGCATAAGATCTGCACGTGTGCGCTTTAATTACCCTTATAGAGCTTAGAAGTTACTGAATTTACGTCAAATGCTAGAATATTTAAAATGGTATTCTGAACAACTATAATTTAAAACTGTTTCTAAAAGACGTATTTTCTAACACCCACAAAATATTGTTTAACAGCATTTAAAGTTTCCCTGTGACAATTATTTGTCTTTTGACAAAAGGTAGAAATAGTTAAAGATTTCCAGATTACTGTATGACTTCTCCACGACCACCGAATATTACTAAAACTTGTCTACTGAGGTTAAAGCAAGTTCGTTTAGTTTCTCCTTGTGAACTACAGTAGACATTTAATCAATACAAATTAAATATTGAAATCGAAAGAAGCAGACGAATAATATATGAATGAGATCAGATATGGAACCTATTCTTCGGATATTCAATTAATATCAAAAAGTTATCGATACCTCTTTCAAGTATTACTACATATAAATAAAATTTGAAAATGGAAATTCTGCCAGTTTTTACTACTCCGGATTTTGTAGGACAATAAGAAATGAGTTGAAACATCGCCTGCAACGTATTTCTATTAAAATTTAAGTCTTATTATATCTTGCCGCTTGTTCTATTTGGTAATCAACATGTAAACAGGAAGTGATCCCTTTCCCTTACACAAGCAAAATGACTTAGAACATTGGGCAAATTCACCAAGTACTTAAACTCAATGAAACCCTGAAGTCAAAATTATTCGTCGGGTGCTGAATTTATATCTGAAGTCTATTTCTCGCTATCCCTTATAGTTTTTACAGTTTGAAAGTAGGATCCAATGTCGTTTTGGAAAAACCGGTTACTGAAATCTTTTTCAATGGAAAGAAAATTGGCATAACTCTAAAACGAAATGTCATATTAAAATCCGGTTATTGCTAATATGGATTATGCATACATAGAGTTCATTATTGTAGTCATGGATTGCAAGAATTGACAGCGCAAAGTTAGCTACAAAGGAAAATGGGATTTTTTAATTATCTAAAACAGAAAATGCAGTGAGAACCCCTCTATTGTACACAATAAATTTGTTTATGATACAACGATGTCCAATATCTGAATTAAATTAGGAGAAACCATAGGTCTGCGAAACAGAACTACAGGTAGGATTGGAAACGTGACAACAGGAAACATTGGTGGGCTATGACGAAGGATCGAATCTATGTTATAGATCACTCGTCCGAAACGTTTCGTGACAGAGCTCAGCAAAATTTGATGGCAATACACAATAACTGAAAATAAAATTCTCAGTCTGGTCTTCTCAATGAAAATACTTACGAACATGATGTAGCTTCCAAAAGGAGTAAATGTAGGGTGTTCTTGTCTCTAGTTTCATAGACGTTGTTGAAAATATTCTTTCCTTTCGCCTCTCATACCACTCTCTCAGGTTCAGTTGTAATATCAACTCAATTCATATGACCTATTTCTTGTCTCAATCAGGTCCTAAGATCGACGAACAACAGTTCCATTCTATAACAGTTAACACATTTTGTTTGAAACAAAACAAAAGCATGGACTGCCAGGAAACGGTCAGCATGAGTAATGATAATCGTAAGTAACGATACAGCGAATGCAGTCAATCCCTCTCTACTATAGCAGTGTAGTTTGTACGGGCACTTACCATCTATCACTTGCTTGTAAAGTGTTTCGTTTTATTAAATTGGAAAGGCTCAATAAAAGTGTTGACTGCATAGTGTAGTGCCGATATTTCGTTTCTTGTATGTGATAGTAAATCGTTTACCGCTCTAATGGAGTTCTACATGGTAGTTACAAGCATCCGCATATGGTAGTTACCTATAACATGGCTAATACAAACAATTATATCGTGAAAGATTTCCTAAAATCATAAATTCGAATCATCACACGTTTGCGTAGACACGAAATTTACGACACAACTTCACGACCAAAGGAGAAGATCAATTACCAGGATTCCAGCCTTCAAAGAAGTAGTACTTGATCATGTGAAGGAACATAAATTCGTCAAGAACGAGGACCATAGCACCTGAAATGAGTGTGTCAAAATACCACATAAACAGCAGTTGCATCTTTACCACATACAAAGAGTACAAAATCTGACTTAAACTGACTGTGTCTCTTCAGTCGCATTTTATGAATGACAAGTCCAGCGCTGTTTTGCCGATCCTCAGTGTCATTCCTCAATAATGTTCACCGATGAAACTTCTTTTATTAGATACAGTGTGGACCGAAGAAAACCCTTACGCTACATTAGAGTCATCATCAGAAAATGGACATAAACACGTGGGCATATATTGATGGCAACCACTTCATAAGGCACTAATTTATACGTCCTCCTCTTGCTTCACCCGTATAAATAGTGTTTCTGTAGCGTAGGCTGTCAGTTTCATTAGCGAATATACCACTTGAAATTCGTAAGTGTATGCGTTTTAAACACGACGGGACATCAACCCACGTTCCTGCAGTTTCTTTTGCTGTCTCAGTCAAACATTCTCAAAGGGTATTTTGTATCTGACATGGTCGTTCACCGGGTAGCAACCCTGATTTCTTTTCGCGGTGTTATCTGAAAAGACTTGTCTATGAAAGTCTTGTCGAAAGCAAAGGCGAAGTTCTAGTTGCCAGTAACATGATCAAAACGACCAATAATATTTGAGCATCTGTGATAAAGATTCTTACGACACCGTTATTATTGTTATGACGCCAGAGAATATTATTTTGAACATTTACTGTGAAGCTGTAAGTACATTACCTACCCTTTTACTATACTACCTATTTTACGTTGTAGCGTTTATTCGTTTTTGTCTTACAGTACGTGTAGCTACGTTATGTGTGGTCTTATGAAGGTATTTTCCTTGATTAGTTTACCATATTCACAAGATTACGCAGCTATCTTACTAACATGTAGAATACACCACTTCGCAGATGCGTTAGCAAAAGGAAACAACTACTGTCCTAAAGTAGGGTTAAATATAAGACACTGATAAAAATTTTAGCTGCTAATGAGCACTAGAAATATGGGATAACGAAATAGAAACATGAATGTGGGAAAGCCATGCAGAATATAATATAATAGTTGCAAGAGCGATTTTTTCCGAATTGGATGAAGGAACAACAGTTATAGCTGCAACTATGTAAATCAAATTAGGAGAGATGTTTTTATGGCATTCCTGATCATGACCGCCACCTTGAAATTAGCCATATTCGATCGACGTCAACTTTTTCAAATGGAAACAGGGCCATATGAGGTATCGAACAATAATGATTTATCCACGCAATCGCATACACTAATTAGTTTGTTCACATCTAGAACGGTTTACATCTTACAGTTCTTTGAATGTTGAAAAATTTGTTGTTTGTAGCAGATAACAGATAACTATAGTGACAATGAAAATAGCTTCAGAGATAACATTCTTACAGGACAAAGTTAAGGCAATGCGAGAAATGAAAGTCCTCAGCAGTCATAAAATGGTCAAAATATAATTTTGTAGACCACCATGAGCACCTATTGAAAAATGAAGGGTCACAAATATCACAAAAATTAATACCGGGAATATTGAAAGCGTAACCTCGTAACCTCGAACCATTCTATCGGATCATCAATATATCCTGATTTAGAAAATGCATATTTAATCATTCCTATGAAGCGAGGAGACTGAAATTGATTGTACACAAGGGAATGCAGAGTGTCAATAGTATCTCTGCCATGCAGTTTTGAATGGAAATATTCGTCCTTTATTGCATAGTCACATATGGTACGACAATATGTTTTGTATTGTCTAAACAAATACATCCAAAGGTTGAATTATGGCGATAGTACCTTTTGGAATTTGTCGCACTTCCATTGATTTCCCATGTAGAGCTGTTGTACGTCACACCTCTTCATTACTAAATGATGCCCAGCTATCGATCATAAGTAAATTCCTGCATTCGGCCAATAGCAAATCACATACTACTCTCGCATTTCATGTAATCCCATTTTACCACATGTTGATGCTGTCATATGTATATCGCCAAGTTTCTGGAATAGCCTATTAATTCCAGTCTGTAATGTTACAGGCATTATTCCGTTCTTTTCCTTTAGAACAATAAACAGTTTACCAAATAACTCTCGCTTTAAATTAATTAAAGGCATCATTGTGTAGGAATGTGCATTTGCATGTATTGCAAGGGCCTCAGTTTTCCTTTTGCATTTTATATTCAAAGTTCTCGGGCTGTGCATTTCAAATTGAAAGCCAGTTTCGTTAGCATTACAGACATATTTAAACTCAAAATTAGTCAACGTCAGTTTGATGCTGTGAACGTAGTCTTTAACAGTTTGCATTAGGTGTGGCTGGCGCTCATGATAAAGTATTGTTTCAAATGTTGTCACTTTCCGTAGCCCGATATTATAATGTCGTTTGAAGTTCAGTAGCCAGGCCTCCGAGTCACTGAACTGTTCATACCCATTATCACAACGTGGCATGCCATTCGCTGAAGATCACTGTCTGATATCGTTTGCCAAAGTACTTCACGTGCGTGTATAAACTGTACGTACAATGTCTCCCGTAACAGGGAATTTTTGTCTTCGCGTGATAGTCCTTTACTTCTTTCCTAACAACACAATCGTAGGTCCACTTGCTAATGCGAAATCCGTTACATATTTCTTTTTACCGTGGTTTGAATGTTGTGTCATGTATTTAATAATTTGTTTCGCATTCTGAACCGAGAGAAAGGCGCCTTTCTTGCGTTTTATTGGTGATGGAAGTGATGCGTCTGACGTACTCTCCTGGACACTTGCTGTTCTGTCGGCATCTTCAGAATCTGTTGTGTGATTACCCCCTTCCGCTCTCACACTAGCTTCTTGATTGTGTATCTCATCATGTCCTTTCCCTAGAACATCAGAGTGTATTCAATTTCAAATTCCAGATCTTCATCCGCTAGGAATCCAATTATATCATCTGCGTTTGCTCTTTCCTGTTCTGATATATTTGTTGCTTTGTGCTTGAACCGTAATATCTGCAATTGCTACAAGAGGAACATGGCAATGTTTGCCTTATTTAATGCCATTGCGTGTCGTTTCTCGTCTATTTTTGTTGCCTGCACACATTCTCCCTAACACACACTTACGCATCTCACAGAATAATAAACACAGTACAATAAACGAAATAACTATTTCTAAAACAATTCCGAGTTCACGGATAGAACTGACAGTGTGAATAAATATTTCCTGCACTTGTTTCCTTACAAAGGAGCTTGTCGCTGTAGAATAGTACACGATGCACGTAACCTCATACGTTATACCGTAGCTGCGTATGAGGTTATACCGTACGTTATACCGTACCAGGAATGCCGTTGGCAGCCAATATTTCTATTCTGTTCATCGTACTGCTCCTACTGCTTGTAGTTTCAGTTTGAATGTACAAACACACATACGAACTGGCGAGGTCAGAACCATTTTATGAATACTGAGGACTTGCATTTCTTGCCTTGCCGTAATTTTGTTCTGTAAGAATGCTGTCTCTGGAGCTATGTTCATTTGTCACTGTTATGTGTTATCTGCAATAAACAACGAATGTTTCAACATTCAAAGAACTGTAAGATGTAAACCGTTCTAGATATGGACAAACTAACTAGTGAATGAGATTGGGTGGAACAAATCATTATTGTTTGATATCTCACATGGCCCTCTTTCAATTTGAAAAAGTTGACGTCGAACCAATATGGCTAATTTCAAGATAGCGGTCATGACCAGGAATGAAATAAAAACATCCCTCCTAACTCGATTTACATAGTTTCAGTCATAACTATTGTTCCTCCATGTATTTCGAAAAACAATCGGTCTTGCAACTATCAACATATATGGCTTTACCGCATTCATGTTTCAATTTCGTTTTCCCATATTTCTAGTGCTCATTAGCAGCTACAATGTTTGTCAGTGTCTTATATTTAACCCTTCATTAGGACACTAGTTGTTTCCTTTTGATAACGTAACGGTGAAGTGGTGAGGTATACTTATAAGTTGATTTGTTTCCTTTTCCTTCTCATGTACGTCTTCGTGTACGAAACCAGCACTTATCGTTTATGTTACTTTGTGAGATGCATGTATTGACATCTTAATTTATCTGTTACTGCTCTCTTAACTCTTCATATCCTAATTTTTTTTTTACTGTCACATGAGTAAGTAGTAGATTCTAACTTCATATTGCTTTCCTTATAATTGCCAACCATGAATATCAACGTTTCCCATGGTCAGAGTTTCTATCCAATCTGTATCAACTGCTTTCGTAGACACCTCAGATATTGGAAAAATATACAGGGTGTTACAAAAATTTGTCAAAATATTTAGGGAACAGATTCCTCATAATAAAATAAGATAAAAGTCCACTGGTATATTGTCGAATTCCACATCGTGTAAGAGTTACAGTGTTGCCAACTTGGAATCAAAATTCGAATCGTAACTATTGTAAGGGGAACAGAAAGATGTGCACATATTTCCAAAGGAGAATCGTAACATCAAAGGAAGACAAAAGGTCCTCTTGCACGGCACCCCCGTCACTCATACATTACACGGAGTTCTACAGCATGAAACAAGACTTTTGGTTTTCTTTTTATGTTACGAATCACCTTTCGAAGTATATGCACACCTTTATGTTCCCTTGCAATTGTCAAGATTCGATTTTCGATTCCAAGTTGATAACCCTGTCACTCTTACACGACGCGGAATTCGACAATATGGAACAGCACTTTTTTCTTAGTTTGATGAGTGGAATCTGTAACAAAATATTGTAACACATTCTTGTATATACTGTATATATAAAACATACCATAAAACATACCCACAAAACATACATTTTCATATTAGGTGTATTGTGCTGCCACATACTGCCAGGTACTCATTATCAGTTCCCTCAGTAGTCATTAGACATCGTGAGAAAGCAGAATGGGGCGCTCCGCGGAACTCACGGACTTCGAACATGGTCAGGTGATTGGGTGTCACTTGTGTCAGAAGTCTGTACGCGAGATTTCCACACTCCTAAACATCCCTTGGTCCACTGTGTCTGATGTGATAGTGAAGTGGAAACGTGAACAAACACGTACAGCACAAAAACGTACAAGCCGACCTCGTCTGTTGACTGACAGAGACCACCGACATTTGAAGAGGGTCTTAAAGTGTCATAGGCAGACTTTTATCCAGACCAGAACACAGGAATTCCAAACTGCATCAGGATCCACTTCAAGTACTATGACAGTTAGGCGTGAGGTGAAAAAACTTGGATTTCATGGTTCAGCCGCTGCTCATAAGCCAAACTTCACGCGGGTAAATGCCAAACTACGCCTCACTTGGTGTAAGGAGCGTAAACATTGGACGATTGAACAGTGAAAAAACGTTGTGTGGAGTGACGACTCACATTACACAATGTGGCGATCCGATGGCAGGATGTGGGTATGGCGAAAGCCGGGTGAACGTCATCTGCCAGCATGTGTAGTGCCAACAACAAAATTCGGAGATGGTTTTGTTATGGTGTGGTTGTGTTTCTGTTGGAGGGAACTGGCACTCCTTGTTGTTTTGTGTGGCACTCTCACAATGTCACAATGTAGGCCTACATTGATGTTTTAATCACCTTCTTGCTTCCCACTGTTGAAGAGCAATTCGGGGATGGCGATTGCATCTATCAACACGATCGAGGACCTGTTCATATTACACGGCCTGTGACGGAGTGGTTACACGACCATAACATCCCTGTAATGGACCGGCCTGCACAGAGTCCTGACTTGATTCCTATAAAACAGCTTTGAGATGTTTTGGAAAGCCGACTTCATACCAGGCCTCACCGACCTACATCAATACCTCTCCTCAGTTCACCATTCCGTGAAGAATGGGCAGCCATTCCCCAAGAAAGCTTCCAAGACCTGAGTGAAAGTATGCCTGCGAGAGTGGAAGCTGTCATCAAGGCTAAGGGTGGGCCAACACCATATTGAATTCCAGCAGTACCAACGGAGGGCGCCACGAACTTATGAGTCATTTTCATCCAGGTGCGGATACTTTTGATTTCATAGTGTATATAACGAGAGAGAGAGAGAGAGACCCGGGAGAATATTTCGTGCAAAGAGCGCCGTAATTTAGATTTTTTCCTGGGGGGCAAGCATTAATTTTCGTGCTTGGGCCCCCTATAGAAAATTGTTTTTTTTTCTAAATCTTGGGTCCCCTTTCCATCTTTCTCTTACTCTTTATGGTCCCCCGGAAACTGTGGGCCTTCCCGCACGGAAAGATCTGCGGGGCCGTTAGTTACGCCCCTGAGCCTGTTCCTACACGACAAATTAATTAAGGGGACAATATTGACAAGTATAAAATCCATACGAATAAATATTCTTTCTAGGGCCCGTAATAGTACACTTTTTTTTTTACTGAAATTGGCCCACGACTCATTTTTGTTTTCTTAATCTTTTATGTAATGTAGTGAACATATTTGATGCTTCATTTTTAATTTTCAATTTCTTATCGCATACGGTGTAAGAAAATTTTGTCTTAAAACGGGCCCCCTCGAACGGTTGGGAGCTTCCCTGGACGGACAATTACCTCTCCTGTCCCCCACATGTTACGGCCCTGCGTACAAATCAAAGTTTCCTGTCGATCTTCTTTCTTCAAGTACACGGATAATTTTACTTTCCTTTGGGGCTACCTCTGAGCCGCTCCTGCTTCCAAACAATTTACTACAATAACGAAATTTTAGATAAGACTAACGCATATTGTCTTAGACTTTAACTTAATCCAACGCATTCTATCTACGAAAAGCAACACTTCTGGGTAATTGTTTCTAATATTATTATTTTTCTGTCAACATTTATCACCGCTTTGAGTTTGTCCCTAGTTGATGAAACACAAGTAAATTCCCCAGTCACAATGTAGTAGTTGTAAATTCCTATCACTCTTTGTTTATAATATAGAAATCAAGTGGGAAATAGAAACCATTATCATGGTTTCTTATGCATACCGAAGAACTAACTCCTACTATCTATTAACGCTTTTGCACTTTGAATATCAGTGTTGGAAGGTGATGTCATATATTTCTAACACTTTTGATCTGAGTAAAGGAATAAATACCAAGTTGGTGCTTATTCGTGGAATGATGAGTAATTGAAACATGTTCTTAAAATACTTCAAAACTTAAATGCAGTGCAGGAGATGGGAGCTATTCCTAATTCAAGTTATGTCTTACTTTCTATTATCGTGTTTGCTTTGTGTTATCAAGAACCGATAGAAGATCTCCGAGCGCATAATTCTTATATAACTTTTGCACTTTGAATATCAGTGTTGGAAGGTGATGTCATATATTTCTAACACTTTTGATCTGAGTAAAGGAATAAATACCAAGTTGGTGCTTATTCGTGGAATGATGAGTAATTGAAACATGTTCTTAAAATACTTCAAAACTTAAATGCAGTGCAGGAGATGGGAGCTATTCCTAATTCAAGTTATGTCTTACTTTCTATTATCGTGTTTGCTTTGTGTTATCAAGAACCATAGAAGATCTCCGAGCGCATAATTCTTATAGACGTAAACAACAGTGAAATTTTATCTTTACTTTCCATTGTCAGTTTCTGGCATTACTTGCTACAACCTTGTGAATAAAATAGTAGGGTTTTATACATTAGAAATGTAGTGAAAGAACATTTTGTCTTACTTGCTTAACATAAGTGCAGACCCCAATTGTGAGAACTGGAAGAGACAAATTGCTTTGTGAGACATTAAAAATTAAAAAAATTCATATATAACTAATTTCTTCTCCTTTAATTAAAATTATGTCAATCTTATTATTTCCATTGACACGTATTATCAGATGTGTGTTATTTTGTATATGAATAGTACAAGGGAGAAACGACCATAGTCACAAAACTGACAAAATAGCGAAACTCATCTCACGAATAAAGCATATTCAATAGTTTGCTCGCTTGCTAACAGCACACATAAAAACCGAGCATAATCCTCTGTAGAATTAGTTAAATATATTGTATATAAGGAGAAGACAATCATAGACCATAGTTTCAACGAAAGGGCGATCAAAGTGTGGACAGGATGCATGGCATTGGTATGTGTGTGACGTTGAATCAAATAATCACAGGTAACTACTATATCTGCATTATTCTTAGATACTGTTAGGTCAGGGTTTTTGAAAACAACTGTTCAATTACTGGTCACAATACTTTCTTGTTTACAGCATTGGGTTCATATAGCAACCCTACTACATTTCCCGTGCATTGTCATACGTTCTTTTCGTCATAGTTTATGCATACATGTTTTGTGATAACGTAATAATACAGGGATGCAAATAACCACTCACCCGAGGCGCGTGGTATGTATGAGGCACGTCATTCTGAAATAAATGTAGGCCTATTACGGTGTTTCGGAAGATACAAAAGAAAGTTGAACATAGAAGTTTTCTCTTTTAGAAAACATTGTGTACAAATAGTTATTGTCGAGTTAGCAAGAATACCCTTTCTCCAACACGCTATAATTACAAATACTTTATCATATTAACTGACTTGGAAACAGAATAGACAACTGTACCCAAAAGTTTACAAGAAATAATTTATTTTTTATACCTTGAATCACTAAACAAGAGATTGTGAAACCGAGAACTATTTATCATTTTAACTAAACTATTAGAGTGTACGCAAATAGAGTGTACTACTCCAGAGTGTACTACTCCAGAGTGTATGTGAATAGAGATTAGCTTACTAACACATTAGTATCTGCAAATAGATAATAATTTCATTGGAAATAATCTGAAAAGAAATTTTAAAAATTGTATTGGAATGATAACAAAATGAATAGTAATAAGCATTTTTGCTTAAGTTTCACTCTCTTCTTTGAAATATATTTTTATAAATAACAATCAACTTACTTTCATGTACCCCAATTGAAAGTCTACCGAATTTTCCATTCAATGATTTGGCAATACTAAAAGTGATTCCGCCCTTCGACTTGAATGACTATGTAAAACCTTTGACTCTTGCTTCAACATGTGGATTCAAAATGCCAGGTAAGAATCTACTTTATGTAGTTGTTTGGTACCCAGTAGCGTATGTTAGATATATGAGCTGCTTGTGTTTATTATAGAAATATTGTTCAGTACATTTGACATTTATTAAAATATCACAATAAACAATTTTAATTTATTTAATGACAGTTTTCACATTTGTTTACAACTTACATAAGAATACACTTTTGTTAAATACGGTGTGCAATAGCTCTTTAGGCAGTATGAGCTCCTAAAACATCGCAAAGGACAATTCACATTTAAATTCAATGTGCTAAGGTTTCGTTCTTTTACGAAGGGCCCAGTTTCAAGTAAAGGAATTGGTATTCTTGAACTCGTAATCAGTATAAAACTCATTTTTCTATGGCAGTATTACTTTTCCAACGTATTCAATAAAACAATAATGTTACGTATTTGTATAGTACTTGAAGAATAAAAGTAAGCTTACTATGATTAATCATGATTAATAACAAATTGATGGACCATTCTTATAATCTTCTTCAATATTATGTAAAATAGTCATGCTTTATATGTATGGTACCTGCGCTGCAATGATTTTGATAATGAAATTACTATTTTATTTTTATACCTGTCACATCAAAAGAGTTGCATATCAAATTGTAGATTCTCCATAATTACATAGTATATTACTAAGTTCTTTAAGCGATAGTATGTCAAAATATAACCCCAGCTTTTTCAGGCTAACTAAATAGATCATACGTGGAAAACATATTTGCTTAAAAGATAGATATTGACAAATTAGTAAAATTCAAGAAGAGCTTTTTTAAAACATCAAAATCTGTGTTGAAGAGAACACAACTACAGCCATATCTTTTTGAGAAGAGTGCTTCAGACAGCAAGTGTTTTTAACTGAAACTTAGACCAAACTCCAAGGAGGAATGATAAATAAGAATTGTTCACAATAATTATTATAGTAGCTCAGGTCTAGTGCCCTTTAGTGAAAGCTCTAAGAGCCGTGCGACGCGATCGTATGTCGCGAAACAGTTCTTTATATTTCCAATGATAACGTGGCTGTGAGTTATTCAGTACAATAGGAACTAAATATTCTGGGTATGATCTTTTTTTAGGCCTATATCCCTCGCTTCTCCTTCGATTTGTCTCAGGAAAATCGAGCCTAGCCAGCTATAGACTTCCGGTTACGACGACGGATAAACATTTTGAAATGTAAATATGGTAGAGTTATCATTGATGTCAACATAAGTCATCAAGGTTCTCTAATGTACCGGAATGTAAATTAAGTATGCTTACTAACGTGTTGTCACTTGTTCGCAAAATAAATTCATCCCATCATGTTTCCTTAAAAAGTAGTATTTGCTGAAGGGGTCTTGGCTTGAAGGCCATTGATCATCTGCTTATGGAAGAAGGTTCTGCCTTGTGATATCAACAAATTGGAAAATAGTCAACACTCACTCATTTCGTTAATTAAACGTGCTTTTTGTTACCGATCAAAACTCGTATGTGTATAGTAAATTTCTATATTGTTTGTATGTATTAATTGTAACTGGAAAGACAGATGCAATTAGTTTTGCTTTTGCCGATTTCTTTACACTCTGGTGTGTATTATCTGGTGCAAGGTATGTCATTTTGGCTCAGCAGAGGTAAGCAGGTGGAAAAGATGGTAACTCTGGGGATTATGAGAAAAATTATTATTTACATTTTTGTTTATGGAACTAATGTCAGTGTTGTGAATTATCTTCCATGTTTTATTTATCAATTACATTCTAAAAACTGCACGTTATTGCAAAATAGGGTAAACAGGGAACAGAACAATTTAAGAAACTATCAGCGTTTGAAATACTCCTATCAAAGAACAAACAGTATAGCGTCACCAACAATATTAAAGGACAAAATTTCTAAATTAGAATTCTTCTTTACACGTCTTTCCTTGATTTCAGCTCACTCTGCCTTTTACCTACTACGTGCCTCATTGTCCATGCCAAGGCTGCTATATTTTCTTCGCTGCGCTGCTTCTTGTCGGAATGCTGATCTACTGGAATGCTATGACAACACCCTGAAAACCGGTCTAGAATCTATCCTGAATTGTTCACTCAACAATAACTCTTGGTTCCAGGCGACCCTTCCTGTTAACCAAGGAGGTCTCGGCATTCGTCGCGCCATGGATCTGGCTATTTCATCCTTTCTGTCTTCATTCTATGGCGCTAAGCCATTGATCGAGACCATTCTCCAACAAGATCTTAGCCTAGTATCGGATTCGGATGTCAACGATAGCATTGCTAAGTGGTCATCTATAGTGGGATCAGATCCCCCTGACCTTGATAAGAGAGGACTACAATCCTCTTGGGACGATCCTCTTATAAATCATCCTTTTTCAGGTCTACTTCAGTCATCCGATAACCCAGAAGATAAGGCCAGACTTCTAGCTACATCATCTCCAGAAGCAGGAGCTTGGCTCCATGCTATCCCGTCACCTTCTTTAGGATTACATCTTCCCAATGACAGTTTTCGAATTGCCAGTGCACTGCGTTTAGGAGCAGATGTTTGCGAGCAACACAGATGTCCTGCCTGTAGAAGTGTGGTAGACAAGAAGGGCCTTCATGGACTCTCCTGTGCCAATAGTGCTGGCAGAAATTCACGCTACTCCAGCGTCAACGACATTATCATGAGGGCACTAATTTCAGCAGGCGTTCCTTCTATATGTGAACCGTTGGGATGCAGTCGTGCAGACGGCAAGAGGCCAGATGATATGACTCTAATACCGTGGAAGAAAAGAAAAGCACTTCTATGGGATTTTACTTGTTCCGACACCTTCGCCCCTTCAAATCTGCATTCTTCTTCAGTACAAGCTGGCAACGTGGCTGCTCGCCGGGAAACAGAAAAGCGCAGAAAGTATAGCAATTTACTCGAGAAATATCATTTTGTCGCTATAGCTGTCGAATAGAGTGGTTCATGGGGTCCCGAAGACCTTAACTTTATAAAAGAAGTTGGTCACTGTATTTATTTATCGTCAGGAGACGCTAGAGCAACCTCTTTTCTACTGCAACGCATCAGTATGACAGTACAAAGAGGGAACGTTGCATCAGTTTTGGGAACGCTACCCTCTGGTAAGGAACTGGAGGAGATCTTTTGTCTGTAATCTCGGCGAAGGTTTGAGGATACTGTTGCGAGGCTTATCACAATAACGTGTATTAGCGAATAATTACATTTTGATATTCTGTAAAATGTAAATTGTGCACTGTTCAAGGAACGTAATCTTTTGTAGTTTTGCCAGCGGACTTAATGCAAAGTGGGTTTTGTGCGTAAAATTGTTCATGTCTGGTTCCTTATTTTTTGCTGTTTAGCTTACTGTTTTGCTGTTTTTCTATCGCTGTTAAAATTTGCATGTGTTACTACTAAAAGACGCACAGAGGAATATTCACTGAAATATATAAATTAATGTTTTAAATGATACAGAGAATTAAATATATTTTTACGCTATAAAAAAATATTACATTTTTATCAATAAAAATATATTTTTATAAGTGTAAACAAAACCAGTACAGTGGACTCTAGTTCGGAATCTTATTTTAATAGCTGATTTATTTTCCTAATGAAATAGTATTTCAACAGGAGAGTGGTAAGTATCAAAGTACTAACCAATGTGTACATGAATATTGTCTACAGGTGGTCTGTGATCAGTGATCATAGAGCTGATGGAAAGAAGTAAACTGAGTCGTTCTGAAAGATGTATTTAGTTGGTTTTAAGTAACTCTATTTCAAATACTTGGTTGAAAAAGTACTACTGTTGTAGCCTATGAATCAGTAGTTCAAATCCCACAGGGCCAGAAACATGAGCTTGTTGGCCTATGTAGATCTATATTCGGCCATGTTGTTTTCAATCTTAATATTTTGGTCAAGATTTGTATAGGGTAATTGTTTGTTGTTTTAATCAGTCTCATGCATTTTTATGTCTACCACCCTTACTTTCCTATGAAATCTCCCATTCACCAATACACGCGTTATTCTTTCAGACGTTCTCAGAACATGACTATCACAATCAACAAGGGTGATTTTGTACTTATGTATATTCTCTCACACCACATAATTCTCTCTTTCTCAAGTATGCTCCTCTCAGAGTACTAACCATATACTTCTAAATGTAAAATTATAAAAGGTAACAATTCCATCAGTAGGATAGGATAAAAATTACGTAGCGCGATAATGATATAGCGCTTGTAGACACCTCCCATACAAGATTACTGACTGCCACAAGCTCAAAGCTTTCCATAATTAGTTCTTCGTATCAACGTAATATATATAAAGGAAAGTTACAGCAAAATCAGAAAAGAAACTAACATTCGAGAATTGTATTAATATGCAATTTTATATTATCAAATAACGATTCATTATTATGTAATTGTATTGTTGACTTGTATAACATATTTGTAGAAAATGCCAAATTTCTATTCAGCCCTAGTACACGAAAGTATACTTGGTGGTATTATATGTGTATTTTGGAAACTTCTTTCGTTTTACTGTAGTATCATAAGAGGCATGAGTTTGAAATTTTATTGGTCATGAGTCCAGAAAGAATAGCAAATAAAGTACAAGTAGACATATTTAACTGCAGTGGTAGTTTTAAATTAATAATAATTATTTAGATATATTGACTTACATTTTGATTGAACAGCAATGTATGTATCATTCCTTAAAACGAGAACTTCTGAGATAATGTGAAATATTTTGTTATTGTACAGATTATCCAAATACGAAAAGTTAATTATGGGATCGTAAGCCATTTCTATTTATATACGATTTCTTAAATCAACACATTAGAAGTAAATTATTCGTCGTTGTTTCAATTATTAGCATAACCATTAGGAGTGTGTGTATAACTGTTAAAGCTAGAGATCTTCTAACGACCTGTACACGCTAATTGGGCATGTTGCGACCCTTCAGCCTATTTGGTAGACGGTTTCACTAAAACTTTGCACCCGGCCCATACTTCCAAATTCTTGCAAGATTTGACTTACTATACCGCTTAGGTGCACTTAGTAAATCATCGCGGTTCGTTCACTAGCCTTTAATCGCAATTGCGAGATAACCTCTATTATCAAAGGGAGTGGGATACGCCCTCTGCTATGCAAGACCAAAGTACTGAATGTCTACAGTTAACCCACTGGTACAAACCGGCGAGTCAGAATTTGCAGGCACGGTGCCAGAGTGTTAAGGCAAGCTGACCTCCCGCCCATGCAGGCTTTTACGCATATTTTTGGGATGAGCTTCCTCAGACTACCAAATCCAACGCTATTACAACAGTTCGGCAGAGTCCAACCCAATCTGGAAACTTCAGGGATGGACGAGGGAATTTGTTCAATCACGTCCCTCCTTATCTCTATACATCCAATAGCTACCACCTTCCCGTGTGGAGACACACATCGAGACACTCACGTATCTTGTCCTGGATCCAATGGTAGGTGTTAAATCACCATTTAAGTTTGATGCCAGCCCTTATCCCAAAGAGTTAATCCCTTCTACTGGTGTTTGTTCGCGTCTGCTCGTGGCAGAAACACAGTTGTCTGCTCGTGTTGTCTTCTGGCCAGAAGTTAAATCATGTGGGACACATCGATCCTATTTGTAGTGCCTTCCAAGTTGATGGAGGTGCTGTCAAATTTTTTCTCCACTCACACTAAATTGTAGTCCCAGTTCCATACTTGTCTGGCCACTGTTCGCCTCAATTGCTGTCTGAAGATCTTCATTTTATACACGTTTTGGTTTTCTGGCACGTGGTGCGTCTTCGAGTGTTTCGTTACCGTCCCTAAACTTGTTAAACCACCGCTGCACTTTCCGCGTAGTAACGACACCCTCACCAAGGCCCTAGCATATCATCCGCATTGCGGTAGCAGTGTTTGACCCTAGTTTGAACTCGTGCATCACACACTCCCTTACGACGCTCTGTGGAGGTCCCATGTTTCATCTGTCCTTTCACAAGTTCCCGGTGTAACTGAACTGCCACAACCAGGTAGTATGTTGGATATACACACACCCACAACTGACCTTTGCCTTATCTCTATTAGAATTCAACTCACGGTGTGAGGGCCAACTGAACACAGACCTCCACAAAAAGCAACAGTACTTTCTTGGTTACCTTCATAATAAATTTTAGCATCTAAATAATTAATGCTGTTTAATGTCATTTTGGTAGAGACATAGATTACTATTAGTTCGATCCTAATAGTTGGAATGGATATTTTACTACATCAAATTATGTTGGAAACAACACTGCCTCTATTTTCTTGAAAACAATGGATGAGAATTTATTCTCGTTCTTATCAATTTGTTCAGCTCAACAATATCTGTCTATTGGTACATCTTGCTTTTAATCATTTTTCTTTCGCCGAACGTTAATAATGCTACAAAATATTCTCTTTCTTCTATTTGAAATTATATAATTCCATTAATGCTATTTCACAGTACTGTTATGTGTAATCAATAAGATCTTTGCATTTTCATAAATTCAAATGTTTAAAGGATTTTATTAACATTGTTTTTTTTTAAATTCATTTATTACAGATACTTGTGAAATTAGCGGTCTAGGCACCTCAAATATTGAAGTCCATGCTAAAACTCTGAAGAGAGCAAATATTAAGTTTCAAGGTCAAAAGATTTATTTGGCTAACAACACGGATGTTTCAGATAAAGTACTTGTTGTTCAACCTACTACCACAATGACATCTATTTGTCGTGTAAGAATAACATTGTTTGTATTATAGTACATGACACACTTTAGTCAATAGTAAACATAAGATTGTAGTATGTATGATTTTTCCAACAACAGGAAAAGCAATTTTCACCCTCACATTTATATTCGTGTGTATGTGTGTGTGTGTGTGTGTGTGTGTGTGTGTGTGTGTGTGTGTGTGTGTTCCGCCTTATCAAAGAAGTACATAAATTTAGATACCATACATAAATTTCAAGTTGAGGTCACACAATATTCTTAAACTATGAAATATATTATGTTGTTTCATAGAGGTGCAATTTGTTATGAACTATTTCAAGCGCAGCGCACGCGTATAATATCGTTTTCCGGTGCGAAATGGAAATTGTATTGCTTCTGGCAAAATATTTATTGCCTAATACAGTAGATGTGAATAAGATAGTGGCATCTTTGCACTAGGCAGAAGAAACGTATGAGACCAAATGATTATAGAACTCTATAGTAAACATTTTTTGTCATATTTTGGTAGTAGTTAAGAAGAGAAAAATAAATATTTACATGTGGAAACGACCAGGAGATTAAAAACGCTAATATGTCGATTATATTGTCGTCAAGCTACATTTCAAGAATAGTGTACAGTGTGCAGGAAGTTAAGACACCAACAAAAGAAGACATTGATTCGGATGATAATCACCTAGTGGAGAAGATGAAACCCTAGTTAAATTCAATCAAAAACATTGAAGAAGAAATCGAAAATGAAACTTAGAACAACTACAAAGTATGGAGAGTAATGTGAGAGAAGAGATAGAAAAAACATGTGTGAAACAAACAGACGATAGAATAGACAACATGTAAGAAAACTGGGAAGAAGATAAGCAAATTCATTAGATATACTCAATAATTACATTGGAAATGTGAAAAGCGCACCGACAAAACTATGCAAGATGCTTAAGAAGTTACAATGGAAATGGTAAAATTTAAACACCACAACAAAGGATACAGAAGGCTGAATAATGAATTAAGAAGAAGACTTGACATATTTAGAGTCAATATAAGCAATTATGAAGAAATAATTTATCTTGAACGCTTTGGTATATATGATCTGATGTATCAAAAAGTATAGGAACTGGTTGGAATAAGTAACAAAATTACACTCGCAACAAATTCAACAAATCACGTAAAAACTTACAATTTAAGAATTCTCAAGATGTTCTTGGAATACTTAATGGATATATATGACTAGAAAAATCTAACAAGAGATACCGTAATCAAACCAGAAAAAGGAGAATATGAAGAAGTCAAAGGATCTAGTGTACCGAAAAGTTAAGTAAGTCAAGCCATACAGGACATATAAAGGAAGGCCACACGAGATGACGAAATACCATCGGAGTTGGTCAATGGATGAATGGAAATACTTACTTAACTTATTAGTAAGTTTTGCTTGAATTGGAGAATGGCCAAACGATTTTCAAGATGTTACAATGGTTGCGTTGCCAAGAAAAAGCAGCCAAAGAAGTGCAGTGATCACAGAATTGTTATCCTTATTTCTGGCATTAGGAAAAGCACCAATAGAAATATATCAGAAAAAGTACTCGATGTAAAGGAAGGCATGTATTTGTGCTTCATTAACTGACAAAAACTCTCTACTGGGCAAGTATACCAAACTTCAGGAAATTCTTAAAGAACTCTGGATCAACTGGAGGGACCATCGAGTCATTCGCAGCCTGTACACAGGACAAATAATGAAGTAGCGTTCATGTGTAACAGGGAGATACCAACAGTGTGGAGATTGGGGGATGAGTCAGAAAGAAATGTAGTATGCCACTAAAATTATTCAACATTTATAGTGCATTCTTAATAAGGGAAGCATTAAATGACGTTAAACTTTTTAAAAAGTTGAAAGTAAAAAATCAAAACGGTGAGGTATGCGAACAATACAGCCTATATAGGTAGAGCCAAAGGAGAATTATTGGGATAGAGAGTATTATTGGAGTACAATTGAAGTCCATATTGTACAGAGTAGTTTGATACTCAAACAATATGGACAAGAAAGCAACATCATAAAGTAAAAGGAGTGAGAATTAGAGATGCAAGGGCTCGGAAAAAAACCGGCTTTTTTGGCAAAAACTCGGTTTTTTCTGCTTTGCTTTTTTGCTTGGGAAATTTTGGGCTTTTTTCAAAATTCTGCTTTAAATCGATAAAGCAGACTTTGTTTCGCTTCTCTATAACACAGAAAGTCATTTAATTAGTGGTTGATGCCGATAATAATATAAAACCTCGAAAGTAAACCATGAATTTCGAAAAGATATTTTAAACAATTTTACTTCAACATTTTTTACATTATGAATTCCAAAGGATTAACCAATGTATATAATAAACACATTTTAACCTCCTATATACAAAAGTAAGCAGAGTTGGCAAGAACCATGGTTGTTTCTGAAAATGCCAAAAACCCGTTTTGGGGGGGCAGTTTAAACCAGGCTCTTTTGGGGTTTAAACCAGGTTTTTTGATTTAGATATTTTGCTTTATGTATTTGTATTACATATTCACAGAAATAAATTGTTTCGCCTTGGTGTTATTATTCAGCAACGGGGTTATGCTGGAAGAGGTCCCATAAGCTTAAAGAAGTCCGGTCAGTAAATTTCTTAAATTGAGAAACTCCCGCCCTAGCCATCGGGAAAATCCCGTCATTCTTTTAAATGTAAAACAATAACGGGAAAATCCTGTAAAATTTAATTTGCATGTAAAATTTAAAGGTCAACGTATTATAATCAGTACGCTAAAACTGAGTGACACACAATCATAGTCAACGTCTTGCGAATAAAATCAGAAAAATAAACACACTGCTGAACAAGACTGCACTTATGAGGATCTTGGATAGAAGATCGAAACGTCACGTGTAAATGTGTTTTTATATTAAATAAGTGCAGTCTTCTTCAGCAGTGTGTTTATTTTTCTAAAACTGAGGTATTAAATTACAAATTTAGTATGTAGGTATCATTGAAAGTCCAATCCAAGCTAATGTTGGAAGCTAAGTAGGCAATCGATAAATTTTACCAATTTTAATCAATATATTTAAGCAACCTTCGCTTCTTTATAAAACAACAGGCATGCAGAAATATATAATTTGGTTTCGTTTTGTATGTTTAGGCTTAACATCCTTACGTAATACCGAGGTTATCAAGGAGAAGACTTTCGCTTAAAGTGACATCCGAAAGAGTACTTAGTTTACACATGAAAGAAGGGTTGTGGTTCGACCGAGAATTGAACATGGGACACCTTGATTAAAAGGTGAAAAGGAAATAAGACTAATGCAGATGGTTTGACATGTGAAACGTCACTATGAAGTTCACACGATTCGCATTTTTGTTCTTTTAATTTTTTTAGTTTAAACCAGTTATTTTTTAAAAAAAACAGCTGGTGTAAACGAGCCAACCCTAAGAGTAAAAACTTCTTTCAAAAAATACACAAATAACTAGCAAAATTGTATGTAGTATTTTCACTTCAAAATATTCCATACCCTCTTTTTGAAACAAAATAAAAGTAAAATAAAACATAAGAGAAATGCTTAGATTTGTATGATACAATTAAAGGCTGCACATGGTTCTGTATATTCTTGAAATTCCAGACTCAAGTTTTTTATAACCAGCATCAAGGGCGCCCATCAGGGGGGTTAAGGGGGCGCTTGCCCCCCCCCCCCTAGAGGAAAATGTACTTCAGAATATTGAAAATCCAATAGGATTTTTACATTAGTTACAGCAAAATTTGAAACTATTTTTGAAACGTCGCTTATACTTCCCCTCCTTGGAAACCACAACATGGGCGCCCTTGACCACCATCACGGTTTACCCAGTCCTCAAGTTTTCTGAATTTTTAACAAGAGGGATTCAACATATCATTACGGAACAAAAAAAAAAGTACGGAATATATTTAAGTTAAGCTAAATACAACTGCACAACAAACGTGACTGAGTGGTTGGCTTTTGCGCTTCTATCGGGAAATCCGGGATTCAACCCAGCATTCGACCATTCTGACAAAGCCTTCCTTCATTCCATCTGAGAATGTAGAAATAGTGCGTGTACTGGCCGACTAGGAATGTAGGAGTTGGCCGACTTCCTTTCTTATTGTTTTTAAATCGTTATTATTACTAATTACCAGGAGTGACGGTTTTGCGAAGGTTTAGAGGATCGGTCTTTCGGACTGAAGCCTGTTCTCCAAAGTTGTGGAATGTCTAAAACGAACGAAATATCTATTAGTTATGCCTTTACTCATAAACTTTAAGCTCCCGTCAAATAAAAATTACGAATATTTAGAAAAACTAAACATTAGTAGTAAGAAAACCCCTCCCAAAACACTTTTTTAAATTCGCCACTGATTCTCAGTATAAAATGATCTTCAAGGTTGTATCCGGAAGATTATTGCTAAACATATAAACGAAACGAAATATAAGTTATGCCTGTACTCATAAACTTCAAGCACCTCCCAAATAATATTAGGACTTTTTAGAAAACGAAACAATCAGAGAAACCCCTCCCAAAGTACTTTTCTAAATCCGCTATTGATTATTTGTATAAATTGGTATTCAAGGTTGTATCTGGAAAATTATTGCTAAATCATTGCACAACTACAGTATAACAGAAATGTGGAAATACGGTTTGACGGACATATTGAAAAACGTATGCTTTGACGGATATATAGAAAAACGTAAGTTTAACTTTCGTGCTAGAAGCTGGAGTACTAAGCTCTTAGAAATGAAACACGGATGACAAACTAAAATGATCTAGAGAAGGAAAAAAATGTCGATAACTCAAAAGTTAAAATAAAGTTAAATAACCTGTAAAATTGCCTTCAAATACTACATTCTTCATGTTAGCTTTAATTCGTAAAATATGTGCTCCATCCATCTTGATGGTGAATTACAGAGCTAAATATGGAATTCAGGTCGTGGAAATCTTATCTAACTATAGAATATACTATAAGAAAGCTATTTGGATAAAAAAAATCATGAAAATGAAAAAAGCCAAAATTTCCAAAATTCTCTGTTTTTTTTCAAAAAAGCCGGCTTTTTATGTGAAAAAAACCATCGATTCAAAAAAGCCGGCTTTTTTGCATCTCTAGTGAGAATATCGCAAGGGAACACGTCCTTAAGGATCAGGATGAAACTAAAGGACCTCATACTGTTGATATTTGAATTATCTGGTAAGTAATTTGACGAAATATGCTTAATGCTCCAGGAAAAGCTGGTCAAGAATAGCCAAAGAAAAAGAGTCATTTCAAATAGAATATTACTCATTACTGACAGGTTTATAATTGGACTAAACAAAAAGCTGGTCTAGTGCTGTATAGTGAGCACAAGGTTGCATTGTTCAGAAACTTAAATATTACAATAGTAGGAGAAGAAACACTTAGATTCAAAATGTGGCATAGGAGGAAGATAGAAAAAAAAATGGGCCAAATGAATAACAAAGGGAACTGTTTTAAAACGAGTAACAGAGGAAATGGAACTTTGGAAAAAAAGTATCCCCACGGGGAAACGAACTCGTGACCATTCCCATCCATTAAGAGAGCGTTAACGACTACGGTATGCTAGGCTACGAGAAAGCGAAGAATAAGTACACAACATGATCTGAAGAATATAAGTACACAAAACATGAAGTACACAACATGATATGATCTGAAGAATATAAGAAAATATTGAAAGTTAAAGAAGGTAGCACAATATTGAGAATAAAGGACCATTTCCAGATCAGAACTAAAGGGAGGGTAACTCCTATTAGTTCCAGAACCTTCCTACTGTCAAAATATCTATTAATAATATATTTCGAATGTTCGTAGCAGTCATTCTCATTCTCGTATTTCTCTCGTTGGAGCAGTACAAACATAAATTTTCCTTATAGTCATGGAATATACAACGTAAACTAACCAAAATCTTTACATTTTTCTGACATTGAAATTGAATAAGATTTCTAATGTGACATAGTAATATTAATAGATTTTTAATGAGTTACTCTTAAGTGACGCAATCTTTTTGTATAAACAGAAAAACTTATGAAAGTATTGTATACAACAGAATGAAAAAATACTTCTAATATATATCTAAGTAACGATTTTAAATAATAAGATCATAATAAAGTAATGGTTATAGTACATGATAAAACCTTAAGTCCACTTTGATTTAGATATCACTGTGTGACAGTTCTAATGCAGCACATAGCCTTGAATATTCTTGATACTGGGACTCCCATTTGGCCTAGTGGCTAGCACGCAGGCATTTCGTGTGTGTAGTTCCGTTTTCGATTCCCGGTGGGGTACAGTTGAACGAAAAAAGTGGTTCGGAGTCCACTATAATCAGTAGGTCCACGTGTCCCTTACCGCATAAGTATTATCGTAGGAAGTTAAACTCAAACAAAAGATTCGTGATTCTAGTATAATTGTAAGACTCATGCAAAACACAAATGTGGTGCCTATTTGATTACACTTTTCATAGTGTTTTAATTATGAGCATTTTAACACAGTAATACGAAATGTACGATATACAGCTCACAACAATTTTATTATCATAAAAGTAATCAACTTAACTAAATTTCAGTATTCTAAAGTCACACGAGTTAGTCTTAAATTTCATTCCTAAATTTATTTCATGAATTTGTCGTGGAGGGAGTATTATTCACTTGTTATGGAACAGGAAATGACTACACTTGTCTACATGCTGCACAGCTAGTTCATTATTTTACAAAACGAAAACTTCAAAAATGGATTTGAGGTCATGTTTTGAGTTTCATTAGTCTTTCTGGAATTAGTAATGTGAGAAAATGACAACCCACATTAGTAATGGAAGTTTTCACCTACACTGGTAGATAAATAATCTGAATTCAAATGGTATACTGGGAGATTAATTCGCTTATATAATACACATGTCTTCATATTACATTGAATGTTAATATATTTGAGAAAGTATTCTTTACTTCATAAATTCCAATCTGGATTCTTGTTTAGAAAATGTATCTAAAACCGAGCATAAACCACAAATATATTTTAGAAGTATTAATAAATAAAAAACATTGTATTAATCTTAAAAGTTTTTTCAATAAAACATCTTGTTATACTCATTTTTGTATGAATTGCAGGGTGACTCTGGTGGGCCAGTTGCATGCAAATATAATGGAGTGAACTATTTAGCGGGAGTTATTTCTGCAACTCATGATGTAAACTGCACGAGAGTAGGTGCTTCTGGAATATACGAAACATTTGTTCGAGTTTCAGGTTATGAAGATTGGATAAATAGCATTATTACTGATATGCCGGAAGTATATTAACAGGATGAGTTTCTTTCAAAGAACACTACTAGTTGTATTCAATACAAGTTCAGTACATAACGAATAAATCTAATAGACATTAAAGCCTTTGTTTTGACTTTACACATTAAATAACTTTAGAAATTTTATACCAACTTCCGTTTGCGCAGTTATAAAACCATAACTTATATATTTTGTTTCTATCATATTTGGAGAGAACAATTCATTAATGGTTTACTATATTCACTACAAGTGCATTACCCTGTCTTAGTTAAACAACCTACCTGGATTCTACACTCCTTATTGTACTGCCAGGTTGAATTGTAGAAAATTCTGAATTGAACTTAGGAAGTCAGTCCTAAATAAAATCGAAAGCTTCCACACTCAGCGATTATTATTATCGAACCACTGCCCAACATTTATCATTCGTGGTCAAGACTTTTTTCATTTAGTGGCCATCAGAGGAAGCGGGGTGCCATGCATGACTAATATGGGAGGTATGTACTAGAAATCTCTCTTAGTATGATATAGTTTTTACATAAGGGCAATAAATACATTCGCTATTAAAACAGGGAAATAAATTCGTATCGTGAGAGAAAAATCCTAAATATTATATTTTAATTAAACAAAATCAATTCGAAATTTTTCGAAAGCTTTATATTCAAACCACAGAAAAATATAGTGTCATACCGTCTTATTATTTGAGAGTGTTTATTCTTTCTTTAAGGAAATTTATCTCTATTTGATGGTATTATGTATAATTCACTTTAATCAGATTAAATATGAGTACCTTTAGAATTTCATTTTCGTTGACATTGTGTATGCTGTCGTGTAGGCTAACTCCTTCCAATTTTTGTTCCTTTTCTTGAATCAGCGCTACACGTTCATAATATTTCCATTGTTTCTTTTTTAGAGCAGTGATTCGCCGCAAATGTATGATAAGGAGAAGTAGATTAGTAGCACTATATTTGCTAGTGCTATTGTACAACAGATAATTATGTAGATGACAGATAGTCTTAGATTTAATTGCATTAATGTAGTTGCGACAAGTAATTAGTGTCAGTTGATGAATTGGTCAAACGTTTGAATAGAGTAGATAGAAATGAAACTATGTTAAACGAACTATTATCGTAAACCAGAAAGAAGTGAATACTTATGTACAAAACTCTTTTTTCTGTAAGAATTGCATTGTTGTTTTACATTGCTATTTTACTAATAGTTCTTAGATATCTGGTCAGACACTACTGTTGCTTAATATTGAGGGAAATTCTTATTCATTTCCGTAAACGCAATATGACTTACTACATTATATTTCTTTTTGCTTAACTTACCACTTACTTATTAGCCTGCTGTACAAACGACGAATTTCTTTTATATTAATCAAATATAGATATTTTCTAAAAGGGTTGAGGAGAATTAGCTCGTTTTATCCAAGGGAGCTTTTCTAACTATAATTCTCAAACTGATATTGAGAAAGTGTATGAAAATATTTAGAGCCTTATGTTAGCTTTTTGAGGATCCATAAAAGAAAAGAAATGGTAGAACAATGTTTACGGTAACGATAAGAATAGTTATACGGAAAATACGCAAGTATAGAGCCATTTTGTTCGAGAAAACTAATATCAAGATAATTCAGGAAGTAACACGAATGCAGTTCAAAATAGTTCTGATTCGCACATAGCGATAATACGTAGTAGGGATTGCAAATTATCTAATTATGTAAGATTTTATCAAGCGCCTAAACAGAATTTACACAGTTAGACAGCATTTTATCAAAAGTTAAAGTTCAGTCTGAAATATAAATTAAAAGTTAAAACATACTTCTGCCTTATACATGTTTTTTTTTGTTCTTTTAAAGTTAAAAAACGTTAAAAATTTGGAGAAATAAATGGCTCAAACCAAACGCAAATTTATTGTTGCAACACACTACTTTCATTTTCAATATGTTCTTGCCTAATAGGAGGATATTAATTTTAATTGTAAATCCAAACCCTCACACCATGCTTTAAAGAAAAATGGCGTTATTAGTGGAACCGCTAATTGGAAAAAGGGAATAAGTACATTTTTTACGATTTTAAACTGAGATAGCAGATGTGTTCCTTTAAGATAGTTACATCGTTGAGTAGAAAATAGAAATATTTGGGTAACTCTATATGACCAATATAGAAGGTGAAATCTCTCGCTGATTAGAAAAAGGGAATAACTTATTTCCTTCTTCCAGTCACTGCATTACACCATCACAACTGTGAGACTGTGTGTAAGTAGACAGCGGCTAGAAATCTCTTCTGCCATTACGATACTTCACTTTTTCTGTTAGGTTTGTTCAGTGGAATGCAGTCAACAGCATTTGTGGCGTGAGCTTATACCAACAGTATCACGCGGCTTGTGCCTAGGCTTAGTCCTTATTCACGAGACTTGTGTGTGTAGGACTGTGGTGATAATGTGTGGATTGTGTGTGGTAAGGTCGAGTGATGATGAACTTGGCCCATGCCCATCTAAAAGAAGGAAAGGGGTGAGAAATATAGCGAACTATGTAAAAGAAATAAGAAAAACAGCAAGGATGAATGCCACGAATATGTAAATAGTAAAGGTAAGATTATTCCTGCTAAGACAAGTGGTTCATATTGTAGGTGTCACAAGAAATGTTGCAGCACGTTTTACCAAGAAGAGAAGGACAATATCCTAATTTCTTTATATGCAAATAAAACACAAAATGAACAAGACACGTTTCTTATGGGGAATATCAAGCGGTTTGATGTACAAAGGACAAAAGCAAATGCAAATAGTAAAAAGGAAAAAACCATGATTCATTCAAGTATTTTGTAATGAAAGGAACGGACCGAGTGAACGTCCACCGTAAAGCGTTTCTTAGCTTGTATGCTGTCAGTAACAAAGCTATTTTTCGTCTCAGAACTTTGCTTGCCAACAACGAACCTCCGAAAGACAAGCGTGGTTAACCCAACAATATATGTAATTTCCTGCCACCGGACGCAATAGCACATATCAATGAACATATTCAAAAGTACCCAACGAAAGTAGCTTGTTTCACGGGTAAATCTGTAACGTACCTACATAGCACCTTAACAGTAAAGAAGATGCATGAAATGTTTCTGGAGAAGTACCCTCAATGGAAAGATATCGCGAAATATGAATATTATCTTAGACATTACAACACCAACTATGGCTTCATATTTGGCAGGCCGCAAGTGGACGTATGTTCAACTTGTGAAGCGTTGAGTACTAAAGTCAAATCACCTTTTTTGAATGGCATGTCAAAACGATGTGCTGTGGCAGAGCTCATTGTTCACAAACGAAGGGCCAGTAAATTCTACACAAAGTTGAACGAAATCAAAGAACTCAGAAAAAAACGCAAATATTGCCAGTTTAGCATTTGATTACATGCAAAATCTACCTTTACCTTTTATCTCCGTACAAGAAATGTTTTATTTGCGAAAACTATGGCATTACGTTTTTGGTATTCACAATCTTTCTACAAACCAATCTGTCTTCTACACTTATCATGAGGGCCTAGGTTGCAAAGGACCTGATGAATTGTGCAGGTTCATTGCACATTATATAGAAAACTTTTTGCCCCAATCAGTGACAGACTTACATGTTTTCAGTTATGCATGTGACGGTCAAAACCGCAATAATACGATGACAAGTATGGTTTCCAGCCTGACCTTGTCAAACCGTTTCACTACTGTACAGCAATATTTTCCTGTCAGAGGTCACAGTTTTTTTACCATGTGACCGAAGTTTCGCTTTAATCAAACGACAACTCAAACGACACGATCGCATTTATTTACCAACACATACAACCACATGATTTCAAATGCAAGAAAAACTGATACTCCATTTCACGTTTACGAGGTTGTCAATGAAGAAATCTTAGATTTTAAACATTGGTGACAACCGTTTTACAAGAAAACTTCAGATAGCATTGTGGACAGAACAGTGAAATTAAAAATAAGTAAATACAGACACTTTCTTTACAAAGCAGAATCTACAGGTTATGTGCAAGGTCATGAGTTCATCAATGGACTAAGAACTGATATTTTTCGATGACTGAAAAGTAATATCACAAACGTTCCACTCCATACAACGAAGGGATATAATGGGCAAGATCCAATCAATCAGAAGATAAAACGATGTTTCACAAATCATCAAATACATACGTGACCCATATAAACAGTTTTATAGAATGATTTGTTCATGGAAGATCACTGACCAAGAAACTGTAGAAGACGAAGATGCAGACGACTAAGACCCTTTGTAAAACCATTTTACTATGACAGTGTATTTTGCTAGGTATTTTGTTCAGTTGACTATTGTATTACTTTTGTTATTGAAGAAATAACATATACTATACAGAAAAACGAACGGTGACAATAAGTGTTCGAAACCTAACACATGTGATAGTTCGGATACATATAACGAGTGACGTATTTAAGGGGTCTTCCGGGTTTAACCCCCCGAAATCTTATTTACTCTTTTAAAGCGAATGAAATATCTTGCAGAATTTTCACATTTCCAGGAATAAAGCTAGCAAAGCCACCCGAAGAAAAACCGTAAATACGCCACTGCATTTAACCAAGATTAACATACAGCACTGCACTCAACATGTATATTTTTATAGCTTTCTATCATCAACTGCACATTACATACCATACACACAATTACAATTGTTCAACTCTAATTGATTGGAAAAGGGAATATGTTTTGCAATTTTAATTTTTTAACCAATTACAGTGCTGCAATACAAGATTCATCTTCTTGTCTTAGTGTTTGTTGGTCGTTTTGCTACAACTTATCAATTATACACTTTTTTAAACAAATACAAACAACACCTCCGGATGTTTTGTGTGTGTGTGTGTCTTTGAAAACTTAAGTCTGATGCACTTATTCAATTTTTCCAATCAATGATTCAGTTATGCATCACCTTGTAAACTTATGTATGAAATGTTTGATTAAGGAAAAGAAGGAGAAGGCGATGTGGCATTAAATATGGAAGGTGAGGCAAGTCATACAGAAATGGAAGAGCATAGGAAGCGTATAGAATATGATCAGACCCGACATAATACTTCTAGGTTTAAAGTAAATCCGGCTTAGTCCCAGTCTGAAAAGGATATAATTTTGAACTTTTTCCAACTCTAATGATATTTTTATTGAGGTAGTACTTATACTGATATTACTAAATTTATTAAGTGTAATATTCCCACTGACGGTACTATCACCAGTTTCCAAAGCCTTTTAAATAGAAACAGGAAAGACAGCGTGAGGTTTTGCACTTATTAAATGAACTTCGTATGAAAAAGAACGTTGTCTCTCACAAGTTTGATATGTTTGTCTATGTGTTAGTTCTCTTGGCTTCAACCAAATCGCCTAGAACTCCCTTACATGGTGAAAAAAGAAAGAAAATCGCTCAGTGTTCGTTCCACGAGGAAGACTCATAGATATATATTGAGCCATGATTCTGGTCCCAATGTTACGACTGAAATTCTGGATTTTTCCATGCTGACCATATACAAGCTATAGTTAGTTAAGCGGGTCTCCAGTTGTGTTCCTGCTCGCTTTAGGTGTAGCTCTGTCGGCCACCCTTAATGTAAGTTGGATGTGCTGTTCTAAGTTGATCCGTGCCGTTGCCCGGTATGCGCTCCCCTGGATGGGATGAACATCAAAAATAAAGCTATTAATCAGAAATCAAGTAACTACTCCCAAATGTAAAACGAACTCAGTGTTCATGAGAGTGAATTTCTCTTTCGTTGACAGTATTGTAATGAGTGAAATACTGCCCGTTTTATGGTGCATATTGTTTTTCGTATACCAGAATACTAGGGTACGCCTTTATGTCTTAAGTTACTGTGCGTCATTTTTATCTCTCACGATTGAAATTTTGGTGTAGTTATTGTGCAGCTGTGATCGATTTAATGTGAGCTAGTTGGATCACCATTCGTGAAACCTCTTATGGACCCCTGCATCCAGTTAGAACTCGACACCAGGACAAGAACGGCCTGAACGAATTGACCAGTCAAAGATTATCGTGAGTATGATAATACGTTCACGATTGCCAGCAAGTCACCGAAATCCATCGTTCATGAACGGCCGTAAATGTTGAAAGTAGAGATTTGTTTATTTGTATGTTCGGTGTTTTTTCATATGCATTATAATTCATATGCTATACATTTCAAACCAAGTTTCATTATTTACTCATGAGATTAGTTTTAATTAGTTGTTTGGTCTAGTTAATTTGTACACACACTCTTGTCCGCCGCCTCCCAGCTCCGGTTGCGATAGGATATAGTATTCGATGACTCTTGTTTCGTCGCGGCGCAGCTGGGAAAACAAGAGAGAAATAAAAGGCGAATTACATAGAGAGAGACAGAAAAGAAAAGTGAATATCGTATTTATGTTTACAGAAAATTACCATGGTACCAGAACCACGACAAATAATACAATGGTCCCAACCAACTTGGCTATACCGAGACAGGACAGAATGCAATTTTAGGTTAATTGCTTTTAAATTGCTATTTAAGCAGCCATACACATAACGCGTTCGGACTTGAATTTGAATAGCGTAGTGTTGACAGTCAAGTTCCGCCAGTTGATCTGCTGAATAGTGCGGACGCATTTAGTTAAAAGTAAATAAAAATAGTATAGATAATCAAAGTAGATTCGTTTGGTCAGATTTATGGTACATAGATTTCTGGTCAGCTAAGTCACATATTCTCAAAAAGAGAAGCATGGTTCGTGAAAATTTTTCCTGTTGATTTTATATGCGTACGTGTGATCGAGTAGTGGTCAGCTGATTGAGCACATACAAACACACACGTACAATTCAACACGAATGGTATGCACCTTTATATACATTCATGAATATGAGAAAATATTTTGCGCATGGTGTTAGATCATATATTATTTGTGTTACTAGTTACAGTTGTGGTATTTTAAACTGAAGTATCTGGTAGAATGAGATTTTAACTTCGAGAAAAGATAGAAACGAGTCGTCGTCAACAGCTGAAATATTATCTTTCTTAGTGTTTTATTTTTTAAATGGTTATTTATCACTTGTGTATTGGATTTGAATACTTACAGTGTGAGTTTTTAGTTAATTGTTCATAATTCGTATCAATACGGAGAGTAGTGTTACATTAGAACAATTTCAAACATTGTTAAACGACCAGCGAGCACCGATTCAACAAAAATTAGAAAATAATGATTAGAAAATGGAAATGACTATTGAACGTTTAGAACAATTATTAGCTGAGTCAGATGTTTATAGTTTATATTAGCATGGAGCCCGTTACATTTAGTCAGATAAAATATTTGTTCGTTCAATAGTCCACTAAATCCAAACAGGAATTAGACACGACTCATGAACGTTTGATACAAGAAGTGTAAATAAACAGTGTATGTTTGAAAGACATAATAGCCAAGTCACCAGGTGAGTTACAGTAGTCTGAAGTAAAATTAATCACTAAGTGTAGGAAAGATCGAATTGAATTGAATGCTAAAGTAGATAGTTTACGTAATACCATCAAAGTAGCTAATAACACCTTGACCGAAGTGGGTTTTGAACTAGTTAATGCGGCTAACGATGTCGATTTAGGGACAACGGAGTTAAAAAATAACGTAGCTAGCATCATTGAGTCACGTGAATGCATGCGAACGGCACAGATTGAGTCTAGGAAAGTCGTTGAAATACAACACCACGAAATTGATGCTATTACAGAGGAAGTGCAAGGCAAAAGAAAAATCATAAGCAATCTGGAATTCGCGCAGGCCCACATTGTGAAAGATGCGTGCAAAATAAGTCAGAAAGTCGATTGTAATCAGGAAAAGGAAATACGTAGTGTAGAAATAACGGAACATGAAGGATCGTTACGTGTACCTGTAGACAATTATGTTCCTGGTGTAGTTGTTTTGCCGGCGAAGGATGCCGATGCTTCACACATGATAAACGGTAGCGTCGAGATTGCGCATACGCATCCTCTTGAAGAAGCCAGGGAAGGCTTGAGAGTTGAACTGTTGTTTTTGTGTGATAATGAAGCCCCAATATTGTTGTTTAGTGTCGCAGGCAAATGGCTTTGCGCGACTTGAGAAATTCACATGCGTATCAGATACCCTATACGTCCAAAGTAAAGTACATTTTTGTACTGCAAGTCCATTCCGACTTTATCAGCTTTGAGTATAGCAGAAAGAGACGACTTCGAGTCTATAGTTTAGAGTGCAAGCCCGCGAAGCGCATTGTGTTTTATGTAGTAAATGTTTCGGACGTAACTAAATGGTCAAAAATGTTAATTGTAACCGAGAAAAAGAATAACACTTCCAAAAAAGAGCATGCGGCCGGAAGTCACTTGCCGCTAATGAATCAGTCGAAATGTAGTAGCGAGATCAAGAAGGCGAGGCTAGTTCAAATTAACCAGTTGGGCTTTGGCAACGCGGCAGCTCGCGTGAATTCGGTTTCTAGGCGTGTAATTAACGAAATTAAAATGTGCAGACGTGAGTGTAGTATCTTTACATTGGCTTTAACTTATAGTCAGTCTAAGTTGTCGAAACATGTGAATTTTAAGGCTAGTACTCCACTATTGCGAAATTGTAAAATGCGAAAACCCAAGTGCATGATTACCTGGAAAATAAAACAGCTGATTGCTCGTAGTAGTAATACCATTCGTCGAAATCCACTCAAAATGTACTTACTACGTATACGATCATGTATCAAATGTGTACTATAAAGTAGGATAAGAGTAAAAGAAAAGTGCTCCCGAACATGTAATTTTAGACGAATCAATTGTAGTGTTGAGCTATTTAGACACAAACCGAAATCAGGGCATGGGCAAGTTTACGCAAAGCCTTATAGGCGGAAAAATTGTACATCGACTTCGAAGAGTACTAAGAAGTGTAAGCAAAAACGCGTACAAATAGCTTGCAGTAAATTACATGGTAAATATAGTTATAGCAAACCCAAACATGAAAAGAAACCCGCAAGATGCACTGTGATGCACCATAAAACCAACCGTCATAAACGAAACTGTGTGATTGCGTGGAAATTTATTAAATACGCTGCACAAAGAAGAAAAGTCCAGCGAATCAGAGAAAATAATTGTAAAAGTACACGTAAACATGCTAACTTGCAGACCTACAAGTGTAACCGGCATTGGTGGAAAATTGAAAAGTTTAGCGAAACAAGTTAGAACTTCGCCCCAGCTAGGATTAAATCCCGGAAGAGACGAGAAACCAAAAATACCGAATTTGACCTCCTTAAGCATTTAGTGAGAATGAGAAACGGATATTATTCATTTATTCACTTATTCCCCTCGAATTCCAAAGGTTGGGAATTTGTTTTCAGCCATGAATCAGATACCCACTATCCTCAACACCCTAGCCCAAGAGACCATCGACGTTCATTTATAATCAGGTACGTTTATTTAAATGTCATGTTTTATGATTTCTTATACAGTATTTTGGAAATGTTGGATTGGATTTGGAAAAAGGAGAAAGGAAAGGGTTGAATATTTTAAACAGATAATTGATTTAAAAGGCGAATTTGGACTTTGAAATTTTAATATTGCACCACCATTTTTGAAAAGTTTAGCAATCCCGTTTTGGATACGGAATTTCTATTTCGAATTCTTGTTAGGATGTTTGTTCTTCCTATGATTTGTTTATGTTCAGGTGTTTCCAGCTCTGTGGCCAGACTTCTCAATAGTTTTATTATTTAATCTTGTTTCTAGTTTCATTCATTTTCCTTCATATTTATACGAATATTTAGCTGTCCCCATACAATTACATATTTAAAGAACTATTAGGCAATTAGAGATATTCACGAACCTATTTAGAGAAACACTAGTAACTATTACGATTGATTATGAAACTTAAATCTTAAGTAGTTGAAGTGTTCATGAAAGTGAATTTCTCTTTCGTTGACAGTATTGTAATTAGTGAAATACTGCCCGTTTTATGGTGCATATTGTTTTTCGTATACCAGAATACTAGGCTACGCCTTTATGTCTTAAGTTACTGTGCGTCATTTTTATCTCTCACGATTGAAATTCTGGGGTAGTTATTGTATAGCTGTAAGCGCATTAATGTGAACTAGTTGAATCGCCATTTGTGAATTCTATTGCGAACCACTGTATCAATTGGAACTAGACACCAGGACAAGAACGGCCCTGAATGAGTTGACCAGTCGGAGATTATCGCGAGTGTGGTAATACATTCCGAATTGCTACTAAGCAACATAACTCTATCGTTCATAAACGGCTGTAAATGTTAAAAGTATGGATTTATTTGTATGTTCGGTGTTATTTCATATGTATTATGATTCATATTGAATGTCATTACATATGCAATACATTTCAAACGAAGTTTTATCATTTGCTCATGAGATTATATTTAATTCGTTGTTAGCGTCTAGTTAAGTTGTACATATATATATATATATATATATATATATATATATATATATATATATATATATATATATATATATATATATATACAGACGGTAGGTTTCTAAACTTACAAGAAATTAAAATTATCAATAGTTTATCCTAAATAGTTAATATATCCTACTTGGTTTAACTAAAAAACAAAAAGAGACAAGTTAACATTAAATGGAATTATCAAAATTACCTTAGGGACTAACAGGTGATGGTCTCAATTAATGATATTCATTATAGCAGCATGGGAGATTGGTGAACGCCTGTGGGTTCCAGTTCATTAAACCTTACCTCGATATCCAAGCTTGAATTTGTCGAAATTCAAATTGTCATTTTATTCTTTATACTGTAATGTAAACTGTGTTTTTCTCTTTTAAAAAATTTTGAGTATCTTTTTTATATTTTTGTTCTCGCAACATAAATATTTTACGCTTTGAGACAGAATATCTTATGAACTTGTTATTTAATCATTCTCTGACTAGGGAAGTACATGAAGTGGTACGCGGGGATTTGCATGTGTTATATATCATTCAAAAGGTCAAACCGAGATATTTCACATGTGAAATATCTCCCTTGAATGGGGCCTGTAGGGGTCGTGGCGACCAATTGAAGATCAGAACAAAAAATGCCAGGAAACACGAGAAAACGTGGACAAAATAAGAAGCTATGATGGAAATGTTTTGAGACGTGGTATACATAGGCTTAAGAGGTAGCTGAATACGAATCTGACATCAAATATTTGCAAATCAAAATGGTGGATGCAACATGGTAGACACAAATTACAAAAAAAAAAACAAGCTATGGATCTGATATTGGGTATATAGAGACACTCGACGTTTCTATGCATTAATCTTATACCAAAATGTTAAATTCAAAATGGCGGATCCAATATAGCGGACAAAATGCGAAACACTGCAGGAACTGAAAGCAGGTAGGTAGAAGTTTACGTGGTCACGTTGCATGAATTAAATGTTAAAAGTGCAAAGTGCAATATGGCGCATCCAATATAGTGGACGAAAGGTGCAAAAGTACATAATGAACGTGTGTATATCGAGACGAGCCTGTTCTCCGTCTTTTTCTCATCTCGATTTGGAAAAGCAATTAGAGACGAGACCGAAACAAGATCGAAACTATCTCGGTGTCAGTGCCACCCCTACTACGGAGAGTGAACATTTGTCCTAAATATTGCTAACAAGTTTACACGACATTGTGAAACCGAAAATACAGTTATGGAAGCATAACGATGTTTTAAACATGCATTTTTTACTGTCATTGTTCGGGACTTCAGATTGTATCTGCAAATAATAGCAACATATTCTACAGACGCCATTCAAGCGAGATGTTACAGATATAAAGTTTAGTCGATGCAGCTTTTCAGCAACATGTAACACATGCCGATCCCCGTGTATCCGTTCGGGGGCAAGGTAGAAAGTTGGTAGTAAAATAATTATTGTGTATAATTGCAATCCGTTCGTATCATAAACCTTTTATGTGCGCTACAAAACTTGTAGTGCATTCTGTGCCTCAATTTCGGCATGATTGTATAGTAAAACACGTTCCCTGTTAATCGTAAAACACCACCTGCCTCTACTTGCCTCCTTATGTACTATAGGTATTTTTCTACTATATGTGTAAAAATAGCATATGTCCGTTATGTACTTTTTTTTTGCATTTTTCGTCCGCTACATTTTATCAGTCATATTGTATTTTGTCATATTGAATTCGTATTCAGCGACCACGAAAAGATCTACCTACCTGCTTTCAGATCCATGTCAGTGTTTTGTATTTCGTCCGCCATTTTGAATTTTACACTTTTGGTATCCGATTCTTACACAGCGACGTCGAATACCTCTATTTACCTAATTTCAGGTCCATAGCATGTTTCTTTGTAATTTGTGTCCCCCATGTTGGATCCGCCATTTTGATTTGTAAATATTTGATGTCTGATTCGTATTCAGCTACCTTTCAAACCTATATGTATAACGTTTCAAAACAATTCCATCATAGCTTCTTATTTTGTCCACGTTTTCTCGTGTTTCAGAGCATTCCTTGTTCTGATCTTCAAATGACCCCCTACAGGCCCCAGTCAAGCGAGATATTTCACATTGAGATATGCTCGGTGTGACCTTTCCGACGATATATAACACATGCAGATCCCTGCGTACCACTTCATCTACTTCCCTAGTGAGTACAACGTCGGTAATATGTCATATTAAATATATATTTAAAGTTGCTGACTCTTCGTTGTTGCTTTGTTTTAGTTGATAACATTATCATCGAAGTTCTGTAGCTCGCAATACAAAGTACAGTATTTCCACTTGTTTTCTCTTTCATTTTAAGCTTCCGAAGTATGCTATCCGTACGTGTAGGAAATAATATTGAACGGCTATGTTCGTTAATCAACTCATCTGGACGTCTCTTTATCTGTTGAAAGTATTCAGAGCAAAAATATTAAGGGATTTCAAGAAGAGAAGAGAAGAATGTGGGATGGATTTTTTCCTGCTATTTAATTTCGATATGATAAATCTAGGTCGGATTGTACGCAGGTCGGATAATTGAGAACCGGATACTCGTAAGTCTACTATATATCCTTGTTTAACGTTTATGAACGTACAGCATAGGTCACAGAAAGGGGAAAGTGTTTTTTCCTGCCAGTTCAGCGTCTCAAAGGAATCACCTGCAACATTCTACTAAACTTATATGTGGTTGAAATATACTAAAATTGTCGATTTCAATGCTGGCTTCCACACAGCAAAAGCAGTAAATGATGTCGAGAAGCAGTTTCTTGTAATCAATTTAGCGTCTCAAGAATAAGTTTCATCTTTGTTTAACATATATCAAACCCGATGTGGCAGAAATCTAGAACTTCCGGTTTGAAGCTTCATTGCTATAGAACAGAAACAGTAATAGATAGCGGCAAACGTTTTTCGTAATCGGATCAGCAGGTAAAGGAAAATATCATCATTACCTCCAACTCTTTACTTAAAATGAAATTGGTAGGAATTTAGAAGTACACCCGCTTTCAATACACATTTCCATGCAGTGAAAACGATAAGAAATATTGAGGAGCTAAGTTTTGCACTCAATTTGCATCCCAGAAATTACTGTCGAAACTTCCATAAATCCTCTATTCAAATTTGATGTAGTAGATATCAACCGTTTCGGTTTCAACGTTGATGGTCATAGAACAAATGTGGTAACACGTAGCGACAAGTAGATTTCGGTAATCGATTTATTTTAAGAGAATCATACTATTATCTGCAACATTTTAAACCCCGGAAATGATGAAATTTATACGACGTCCGGTTTCAATACTTATTTCTATACAGGAAAAACGATATGTGATATCAAAATACGATATCTCATACAGTTGTCTCAATTTTTATCTACGTATTGAAACTGACATTGGTGAAAATCTAAGTATATTCAATTAGAACACTGATTGCATAATAAATGGAACGGAAATAGTAACAAGTAGATTTTCGTATAGATTTAATACCGAAAAATGTTTGTTCCCTTATTTTATTTTATTTATTTTTTTTATTTATTTATTATTTTTTTTGTAACTGAAAACATACAGGTATATCAATTACTACTTCCGATTTTAACGTTAATCCTCATGGAGTAAATACACTAACATAGAATAAGTCATTAAGTTGTTATATGAGTTCATCATGCAAGGAACAAAATTTATCTTCAATCTTATTCCTCTTTTCTAAGCAGTAGTTGTAGATGTGGAACTTTAAGTTTGAGTATTGAATTCGTATAGTTTTGGAGTCCATCCTAATTTCACATCGTAAAAACAAACTCATTATTTGCTGTAGTTCTTTTTTCTGTCTTCTTGCCTGTCTAAGCTAAGCTAATGTATGGTAATTGTCATATTATTGTTTAATTTGGTGTGATCCCTTTCTCGATTTATTGTTTGATTACGGGTGAGTTGTAATCTATGACTTAAACTAGGAGGAATACATATGTGCACCAAAGATGCTATTTCAATGTAGAATAGTAGTAGTAGTAGTAGTATTTCTGTCCCCCTCTATTTGGTACCTGATCGTTTGTTTTGTATTGTTTCTAAATCAATTATACTGCAAATTTTATCTAGAAAAGAAAAGATGCTTTGCGAGTATGTCCAACTGTACGTTTACGAATAAGTCTTACCAGTATTCTTCATCATCTATTATATATATTCAAGTACTACTTGCAGTATTGTATTCTAACAAGGAACATCACCTAAGTGTCCGCCTGCGGTTTCAACGATTTTTATTTTCTGATAGAGGACATGTATGCATTATTTGTGATGATAGAAATTTTGTCATGGCGCGTGTTTCCTATTTTCTTAATATAGCTTTTAAGAGTTGTTATATGGTTATTAGAGATTACTGCAGAAGTCCCTTGCTACACTTTGTAAACGGAGTGTCAATAACAGAACAACCATGTAGATACATATAAGGCCAAAGGGGAAGTCCTAGTTTAGGTATGACCTTGATGAAAGCCATCTTGAAATCCGCCATTTTGAATTAAGGTCAAGTTTTTTAATGAGAATAGGGTAACATGATACATAATTTCGATCCAGAATTTAATCGCAAAGACAGTGGTAAAGTTAGTTTTAAGATACGCTCATTTGGGGGAAAGTTACAGGCATATTAATTGTTTACACTTACTATGTACTTAAGTTTCTTACCTCCGCTTCTAACCCGTGTACTAATGGTAATAAGTGGATAAAGCATCGGTAATACATATTATGCCTAGAGAAAAGTGGTACGGTAAGAGTAGTGTTGACGGCAGCCATCTTGAAATCCGCTATTTTGAATTAAGGTAAAGTTTTGCCAAATGAAAACCATAGCATGTGACACCTCATTTTCATACCAAATTGTCCCAAAAAACCAATGGTATGCTTACTTTTGTTCTATAGTTAACCAGTGTGAATTTATGACAGCTTCTAATGTGCACCAAACGTTCATTATTCAGTCTTTCAAATGGGCAACACTCCTAATTATCACCGCATGTTTTAAGATTCCAACTGCCACTTTACAATTGTTACGATGGCTCGTGTTTTCTAAATTTAATACATTTTTTAAGAGTTGTGATTTACCAGTTCATGAATAGTGTTGGGATAAGCATCCAGCAATCTATCAGAATTTTGAACACTTGCAATGTAATTATTTATTTCTTATACCTGCCCTTCTATAGCTCGTTTACTGACATGAATCATCGCACAACGAAACAACTCCAACTTTGCATTCAGGTAATACCAAAGACATACTTTGTGTTGGATAGTAGATGAGACGAGAAACCAAATGGAAGTTCAGTTCAAAAAGGAAAACGAAATATGATTTTTGTGTAAATCAATGGTCTTCTGTTTTTTCATATTTATTTTTTATTGTTTATTTATTTATTTTCTATATCAATTTTTAGTTAGACAACAATGTCGTTCGCTTTCTAGCTATTGTTGTGCAAGTTTCATATTTGTAAGATTTATAATCAGTTTTGATCGGAAACTCTATTAAGTTACATGGGGCCGCGGTGGCTCAGTGGTAGAGCGTTCACCTCTGGTGCTTGGAGTCCCGGATTCGATCCCAGCCCCCGCCAAGTGAACTTTGTGGTGGACAAACACCGTGTGCGTGGGTTTTCTCGGGGTTCTCCCGTTTCCTCCCACTTTCTTCATTCCACCATTTCATTCATTACTCATTATCACCGTCTCCTTTAGCCTAACCGGCATAACCGTGGGACGTAAAACTCAAACATTTCATTTCTATTAAGTTACACATCTTTATAAACAAGTTACCAATTTTCAGGTTTTTCAATGGTACAAACAACGAGTTGGGAACAGTCATATGCCTCTTTGATATTTTCTATCATTGCTGCTGTTCCTTTAAAATTTATTTTTTATTATTTTGTTGTTTGTCGTTTGTGCAACATGCAGGCTATATTGAATGATAATTTTGTGTTCATATAAAAATAATTCATTATAATTCTATTTGTATTTCTTTATGTCACATAGGTACATAGCCTTCTCATGTATTCAGATTTGAAATAAATAATTACATTGCAAGTCTTCAAAATACAGAAAGATTGCTAGATGCTTATCCCAACACTATTCATGAACTGATAAATCGCGACTGTTAAAAATGTAATAAGTTTATAAAACATGGGATATGGTAACAATTGCATAGTGCCAGTTGGGATCTTAAAACATGCGGTGAAAGGAGTGTTGCCAATTTGAAAGGTCGAATAATGGACGTTTGGTGCACATTAAAAACAGTCCTAAATTCATACTGGTTAACTATAAAACAAAAATAAGCATGTCATTGGCTTTTCGGGAAAATTTACTATTAAAATCAAGTGTCACGTCCTATGGTTTTCATTTAGCAAAACTTCACATTAATTCAAAATGACGGATTTCAATATGGCTGCCGTCAAAGTCACACCTACCATACTACTTCCCCCTAGGTCTTATATGTATCTACATGGTTTATTCTTTCATTAACACTCCGTTTACAAAGGGTAGTAAGGAACTTCTGCAGTAATCTCTAACAACAATATCACAACTCTTAAAAACTATTAAAAAATAAAAAACAAGCACCATGAAAAAAATTTCTGTCACCACAAATTATGTATACATGACCTCTCTCAGAAAAAAATAATTGAAATCGGAGCCGGACAATTGGGTGATGTCTCTTCTATGCTGAAAGTATGAGAGTATGCTCGAAGTAAGATGATAGTCAGTCTTACATGGAACTCTAAGGGCAATCTTATAATATACTTTCTACCAAACGCCTATTGTGACTTGAGCATATCATTATAAAATATTAAACTGTTTCAGTAGAAAGAAAATGTGAGATAGCCGTGTCTCAAATCGTTCTGATGCATCAAGGCAACAGCAAAGCATAGGCGTTGCAGCCAACTACAAAGAAATAATATGTTGTCTGATCAAATTTAATAAGATATCGTGAAGCTTTCTTTCTGCTCCCTACCTTAATAATAATAATAATAATAATAATAATAATAATAATAATAATAATAATAATAATAATAATAATAATAATAATAACAATAATAATAATAATAATAATAATAATAATAATAATAATAATAATAATAATAATAATAATAATAATAATAATAATAATACGTTCCAATACTGGTGAAGCAGCTATTTTTGATGGAGATTTCCTAAACACCGTAATTTTGGATTGTTTTTCGTGGTTAAGAAAATCTTATCCAAAATGTGACCTACAGTAGAGAAGAATTACGGTGGGAATATGGAAGAGATTTCACGCCTAGGCGACTTTTCTTATTTTCGGTTAGGTTAGGTCGGTATCAATCCTCTTCGTGTAATGCTTATAATGAACAAAGTAAAATCTGCACGAAAATAATAGTAGGAAAATTAGAAAATAATTAAATTACCCAGTAGGATTCGAATCAGATTCAAAAGTGGAACCACGGTGGCTCAGTGGTTGGACTTCGTTACAGGCAGTTGAACGGACCAGAAGTGTGGAAATACAGCTCCGACTACTTGTGTTACAAAGTTTGTTTAAGAAAGTGTATTTGCCTTTCTTACATTTAGTGTGTGTGCTCCAGTTCAGTGATTTTGTTCGATAAGTACTGTGATCAAGTTCAAAACAAGCAACACAGGAACATAGGAAAAACTCAATCAAATTTGTCTTTAATAAAACCATACACAGTAAACGACCTTCGCGAGCCTATTTATATTCCTGGTTATGTACACATTTTGAGAATAAATTCCAGGAAAATCAAGCCTTACAATTACATAATGCGGACTATAGCATGTACTTTCAATTCAAACCTAGTACATTACATAAACAATTTCTTGAACAACCACCGGACAAACCGTCTTTTACCCATTTCGATTATTCCACCAGTGACGTTTATATTATGGATTCTCAAGTACATGCAACCCGTGTGAAGATCATGGATCTCCATTTCCATTATCCAGATGAGAAACTTTCCCAAGTGTTCAATAATTATGGTGACCTACTCTAAATTGATCATGATGTCTGAAATACAATCCTTCCTACGCGTATCTATAATGGCAACCGAGTGTTTTCCATGACCTTGAGAAAACATATTCCTACGAGACTAATTCTTGATAATGTAAAATGTAGTGTGTCTTACGGAAGTCAACTTCAAACTTGTCATTTTTGTGGATCCTTTCAACATCTCATCTCTGTTTGTCCGAACACAGAGATCGAACCAAGAGTGATTACGGATCTTCGGAAAGTGTCCACTTGCCCTGAAATAAATTCGGGGCCTGAACGAAAGTCCATTTCCCTAGATACCAGTGTAGCTGAGACGCAGGATTCCGCCCCAGAATCTCCCGCTCTCACTGCCACAGAATTTCCACCGCTAATACTGAAATCCCAAACTATGGGTAGTGTACTAAAACCCCCAACCCTACTTACGCAAATTAACGACGAAAAGAAAAAGAATGTAGTGGACAAACACCACGTGCGTAGATTTTCTCGGGGTTCTCCCATTTTCTCCTACTTTCTCCATTCCACCATTCCATTCGTTTGTCATAATCACCGTCTCCTTTAGCCTAACCAGCATGAACGTGGGACGTAAAACTGAAAGATTTCACTTTCAAAGAAATAGAATGTGCAAAATACCACCAACGACGATCACACGACCTTCGTGATAAAAGTCTATCCCCTACCTGTACAGTGATTCCAGAATAGACAACCGTGGTGCTAACACATAAGCATGATGTTAAAAATGATCTATCGTCTTGCTCCAACTGCCTTCCACATTTTAGTGAAGCTAGTACTGTCTCACATAGTGTTTCTCCAATATTATCTATGAAACAAGTTAAAAAACTAAAAATAGAAGAACGTGAGTATCAAGGTGACCTTCAGGATGTTGACTATGAGAATATGGTGTATGCAAGTTGTCTAGATAAGCGCTTTACACAGCAAGACGGTATCTAAGGTGTTTGTGATTATAACAGGCTTCTGTTACTTGGCGTACTTTGGCAAAGCAGTGTTGTATTATTATTATTATTATTATTATTATTATTATTATTATTATTATTATTATTATTATTATTATTATTATTATTACTATTATTATTATTATTGGTGTTAGTGTTATGTTTTACATTGTCAGATGCATGCATTCCCGAGCAATATTTTTTCACTTGCTCACACCCATGCACAGGTAAGTTGCAATTGGGTTCTGTTTACTGTTAATCACCTGCGGTTACAGCGGTTGAACGTTTTGGTGCTATGTCTATATAAGAGTCACTGACATATGAAGGGTCTATACAAGGACGTTCTGAAACATGTTTTTGTTTGTGTATTATGCGTTTATAAGATGATAGCCAGTGTTAATGTACGTTCATATATGACCTTGAACGTAAATTCTATTAGTAGCACGACCAATAAACAGAGTTAGGGCAGTTCTTACTCGAGCAAGATTGCGACTATTGCTTTCAAGCACTGACCTTCAGTGAATTAGTGAATGAATGAATTAGTGACACTATAGACATCGCAGTGGCTTTATTGTTGAGTGCCTCACCTCTGGCTTAACAATACCGCATATGTCCGCTTTCCACGTGTGAGTGCTTCGCCCATTTTACAATTAACGCTCGCATGGCCCACAGTGCCTTTTGACAAAACGCAGGAACATTGCACCCCAAAATTACTATATACTGTGTAACTTACGCCGACTCTTCAATGTCATACCCCTATGCCAGCAACGAACACCAGATCGTAATTGGACGATTATTTGGTAGACAATTCACGCACCCTACTTCATTTGGTGAGCCACGGACATTTGGTATGGAATAGTGAGTACTCTAGTAGTTACCAACGTACGACTTGCTAAAATAGGCCGGAGTACATCCGAGCTTTGTGACTTGTGTTCGCACATAGATACCCTCGAGCATCGCTATACTTCTTGTGTTGACACTCAGCATGTGCGGCAGAGACTATGTGGCTTTCACGGACTAATTTGCAGCTGTCCAGCGTTCGCCTTTACATCTACTATTCTGTTCTTCCCTGACTTTCAGTGGTATCCTCCTATGAAACAACAGGCAGGCAGTAGTGTGGTTAATTGGTAACATAATTCTTTTTATAGACCAATACAGACATTATTGTGATCCTCGCCTGTGTGTAGAATATCTCAACAGGGTCAGAAAAAAGCTTTCACTCAATGTCAAGCACAACAAATCTTCGCTCGTTTTTGCCGGTAATTTTTCATACTTGAAAATTTTCTTTGCACTTGCATTGTACACTCCGCATCTAAAAAATTGTCACAGCTAAGGCGTGCAGTAAGGCCACCCAATATACACCTTCTTATTCCATAATAGCGTCAGGTAAAGAGACCCCTCTCCTCTCCCATACTAAAATTAGCTAAAAACATGAGGGCAATTTTAATTTCAAACTACACATGTATTAGTTTCGATAAAATGAAATAACAAAAGCGAGACAAAACAAAATTCATAAGTTGAAGTAGGGAGAAACTGAAACACACATAATGAAAAATTGAAACGAATGGATATCTGTTACACGGAGATTCTGAAATGAGGCAGAGAGAGAAAGAGAGAGAGAGATAGAAAGGAAGAGAGTAGAAGAAAAAGGAAAGCGAGAACAGATAAAATGTGGAATTCAAACGTAGTTAGAAAAGAACCTAACATTATGAAGTTCCGTTTCCAGAAATCCAACAGTGAGAGAGAAATAACGTTTGTTTTTATATATTTTTCAGAACTATTTGAATATATAGAGGAAGCTTTAAACATACATTATGTCACTTTCATAATGGGTAGCTTACTCACTTTCAAGTAGAACTGTAGATCTCATAGAGACATCTAGAATAATGTGAAAAGTTTAATACACATGCTTTGTTTCTTCGTGGTTCGATTGCAAATTCGGTAGTATTCATTGGACGTACTGATCCAAAATACATTCTAATATACCCAGTAGATAATTTTGGTCATATCCTCCATTTCAAACTACTAATGCAAACTGAACAAAAAAACAAAAACAAAAAGAAAGTAATCAAGAGAAAATTGAAGAGTTCTATTTTATTGCTAAATTTCTATCAGAAATACCCTATATTAAAAGTCCAGACTGTATCGTAATGAAAAGTTACAAATGTTTGAAAGGAAATGTTTGTGTTCCTCATAAATGTAGCATGTTTCAAATTACAACATCAACAAAACACATTGAATTATAGGATAAAAATAAATTTTGTGTCGATCTAATATAAATAAAATTGTGTTTTCAAATAACCAAAGAGGTTGCCATTTTCTAGTCTTTTCAGAAGATTTATCTGTTCCGAACATCCAGCATTCATTTCATCTCATTCGGATATAACGTAATTTGCACAGATAGAATGAACACGCTAAGAGCTCAAACGGATCATTGTCTCAGTCGGATGATGTTGGTTAAGTTATAGACCATCATAGGGTAGAGGATTCAAATCCGTAATGACTCGGTAAATCGACTGAGGCTCGGTAACACGGAGGACTTTACTTATTCCTTTGCGTTAAACAGTATTTCTGTCAGAGATGACCAGGACTGGAGATGTTATCCCCGGAGCACGTAAAATACGACGCCGAAGTTCCCAGTTAATTAGATTCTCCAGACCAGGTATATCGGGCTTTTGCTGTTTTAACTTTGGAATATGAAGTGGGTGTGTGTGAGAGAGGGGGAGAAGTGAGAAATGCAAAGACAGGATAGGGAAACTTCAGAAAAGAGAGACAGGGGGACGAATATAAATATGAAACATACTTATCATTGCAGTGTATGATGTATAATGCACACACAGTTTACTCTAAGAATCGTCAGTGATTCCTTGTAAGTTCTCCATCAGAAGATGAATCTCTGTTTGCAGTCATTATTTTATGCAAAAAAAGATACTACCTGATTGGGATTCGAATCAATTATTTCCATTTGGAAATCCAGCCAAACTTTCTTCAACAAATGGTGTAGTGTTTCTCTCAGAGAACGATAACACGAAAAGTTTATAATGTAGATCAATGATGTCTTTGGATTGTCCTGGCAATTCACTTTCCCTTTCCCAACTAACATTAGTAAATTGTTTCTATCATGATAGAAGTGTTTGCTTCCACGTTCTTACGTATTGCTTGTCCAGTATGATAAGGCGACTCTTCACAATCACTTTGTTAGAAAATTAACTTTTGCGTGAACAAGATTTGACCCTATGTTAGAAAGTTGTATTATTCACAGGGTCAATACGTTACCCCTATACTATTATGCCACGAGAAATTAGAAGCCAAGTACTACTGACTTTAGCGCTGATCTTTGGAACGTACCGGCTTCTTCCTATAACGTAATTTGCACCTAAGTGCACAACGAAATTCATTTATCCGAAGGCCTAGAGTGAAATTTAGTGCCCGTTAATAAAAAAACATACAATCGAGGAAAAAATAGAGAAATTAAACATATTTGCAGTAATTTGGCCTTGCAAGTTCAAAAGTACGCAAATAATAATAATAATAATAATAATAATAATAATAATTATTATTATTATTATTATTATTATTATTATTATTATTATTATTATTATTATTATTATTATTATTATAATCTATATTATAAAATTGAAAGTAACTATGTTTTTTGGCACCTAATCTTTTGAAAAACAAGAACGATCTCGATCAAATTTTCAACACTGATATGGTTCGGGTCCGGGAAGCTTTTTTATTATTTCATTTTCGGTACAACTTAGGGGGAGGAGGCGGGGAGGAAGGTTGATATCTAAAAATGAATAAAACGTAATAACTCTTGAACCACCGGACCGACCTCTATTAAAATTTCAATGTAAATAAGGTGCGGATCTGGGACGACTTTTATCATTTCACTTTGACAGTGCAACGTAGGCGTCGGAGGGAGGGAGATATCTTTTAAAAAATGAAAATGAATGTAACTATCTTTGTGACTCCATCACTCTTGAACCACCAGACCGATCTCTATTAAATGTTCAACATGCATGAGGTTCGGGCCTAAGATGGTATTTATCTATTTATTTTTACAATATAACTTAGGGTTGAGGGACCGAGGAGTTAAAAAGAATAAATAAAATTTGATAAGTCGTAAAACAAAGGATCAATCACGATCAATTTTTTTAAAAAATTGAGGTTCGGACCTGAAATGATTTTTATCATTTCACTTTCACGGAAGAACTTGGAGAGGGGAATGGGAGAGGGAGGTATATATAAATAAATAAAACGTAATGACTTTTGAACCACCAAACCAATCTCGATCAAATTTTCAACCTAGATAAAGTTCGAACCTGAGATGGTTTGTCATATCACTTTGACGGTGTAACTTAAGAGATGGGGAGGGGAAGCGACATATAAAAAAGAACGAAAAATGACCGGTATTAGTGGGGAATCTATAATTTTTGAAGTCGTTGAGATTAACAGTAACACGTCTGAAGTTACTTAATTCCAAATTTAGCACATCAACTCGGAAGAGGGAGAGACATATAAAAATGATCTAAATTACCAATATCAGTGTCGAATTCATAGTTTTCTGGTTCGCTAAGATAAACAATGATATTGCAGATGCCATGCCCCACAACAGAAGGTGCTGAGGGAATGTATAAAACTCATCGGAAATGACCGATATCAAAGAGCGCTTTAGTAATACTAAGCAGTGACTGAATAACGGAACATATTACTATTTTTTCTCAATTTAACCCAACGAAGCGGGTAATTGATGCTAATAATAAGAATAATAATAAGAAGAAGAAGAATAGACAACTATACTGTGAATGTGCACATATATTATTATTATTATGATTATGATTATTATTACTATAATTATTATTTGAGTACTATTGACCTTGCACGGCAAAATTACTGCAAAATATGTATTATTTCTTCATTTTCCTCGATTGTATGTTTTTACTTTATTAGTAGGCACTAATTTATCTCTAGGTCTTCGAATAAGTGAATTTCGTTGTTTACTTTTTTTCGCATAAAATAATGACTGCAAACAGAGATTCATCTTCTGATGGAGAAGTTACAAGGCATCACTGACGATTCTTAGGGTAAATAGTGTATGCATTATACATCATACACTGCAATGATAAGTATGTTTCATATTTATATTCATTCCCCCCTCTCTCTATTTCTTGACGTTTCCCTATCCTGTCTTTGCATCTTTCACTTCTCACCCTCTCTCACACACACGCACTTCACGTTCCAAAGTTAAAAGTTAGCAAAAGCACGATATCTCTGGTCTGGAGAATCTAATTAACTGGGAACTTCGGCATCATGTTTTTCGTGCTCCAGGGATAACATCTGCAGTCCTGGTCATCTCTGACAGAAATATTGTTTAACGCAAAGGAATAAGTAAAATCTCTTTTTTATACTCTCGGTTAGAGAATTTCAGTCGAATTAGCGGGTCATTACGGATTTGAATCCTCTACCCTATGATGGTCTATAACTTAACCAACATCATCCGACTGAGACAATGATCCGATTGAGCTCTTAGTGTGTTCATTCTATCTGTGCAAATTACGTTATATCCGAATGAGATGAAATCAATGCTGGATGTTCGGAACAGATACATCTTCGGAAAAGACTAGAAAATGGTAACCTCTGGTTATTTGAAAACAAAATTTTATTTATACTAGTTCGACACCAAATTTATTTCCATCCTATAATTCAATGTGATTTATTCAAGTTGAAATTTGAAACATGCTACATCTATGAGTAACATAAAATTTTCCTTTCAAACATTTCTAGCTTTTCATTACGATACAGTCTGGACTTTTAATATAGGGTATTTCTGATAGAAATTTAGCAATAAAATAGAACTCTTCAATTTTCTCTTGATTACTCTCTCTTTCTTTTCGTTTTTTTTTTTTTTTTTTTTTTTTTTTTTTGTTTGTTCAGTTTGCATTAGTAGTTGAAATGGAGGATATGACCAAAATTATCTACTGGGTATATTAGAATGTATTTTGGATCAATACGTCCAATGAACACTACCGAATTTGCAATCGAACCACGAGGAAACAAAGCATGTGTGTTAAACATTTGACATTATCCTAGACGTCTCTATGAGATCTAAAGTTCTACTTGAAACTCAGTATGCTATCCATTATGAAAGTGACATAATGTATGTTTAAAGCTTCCTCTATATATTCAAATAGTTCTGAAAAATATATAAAAACAAACGTTATTTCTATCTCACTGTTGGATTTCTGGAAACGGAACTTTATAATGTTAGGTTCTTTTCTAACTACGTTTGAATTCCACATTTTATTCATTCTCCCTTTCCTTTTTCTTCTACTCTCCTCTTCTCTCTCTCTCTCTCTCTCTCTCTCTCTCTCTCTGCCTCATTTCTGATTCTCCGTGTAATAGACATCCATTCGTTTCAATTTTTCATTATGTGTGTTTTAGCATCTTAATTTTATTTCAGTCTATCGAAACTAATTCATGTGTAGTTTGAAATTAGAATTGCGCTCATGTTGTTAGCTAATTTTAGTATGGGAGAGAAGAAAGGAAAGGAGAGAGGGGGTATCTTTACCTGACATGATTATGGGATAAGAAGTGGTATATTTGGTGGCCTATCTGCATGGCGTTAACTCTTGCAATTTTTGGATGCGGAGTGTACCATTCTGTTTCTTTGTTAATTGTCATTGTTCGGTGACAAAACCATGTCTACCAAGTATCTGTGAACTATGCTAAATAACTTTGTCATGTAATTTGTTTTCTGGAAAGTAAATAAAAAAAGTGGCTAAAAAAGTAGTACAGCGTTCAGCTCTGGTGCATGGGGTCCCTGGTTTGATCCCAGATCGCGCCATGTAAACTTTGTGGTCGACAATCACCGTGTGGGTCGGTTTTCTCTGGGTTCTAACATTTCCTCACACTTTCTTCATTCTATCATTTCATTCATTTCTCATCATCGTCTCCTTTAGCTTACCCGGCATAAACTCGTGGGACGTAAAATTCAATAACTCATTGCTTTTATTTTAATATTCAAAAGTTATACTATCACGAAATGGAACGAAAAGGACAGCCCATATTTATGAAAGATGCATACTATGGTTCTGCCTAATTTTAAAATTTGAAATTGTAAAAATTTAATTGAACATTTCTATTCTGATTCCAGACAGAAGATAAATGTGCTGCTGAATTGTGTGACAATAGCTTTTCCGTAGCGTGGAATATCTTTGCAACCTCTGCAATAATATACGATCAGAAATATCAGCTCAAGTTGCGGATCTCTTGGAACGAGAGAGTAATTCTATAAAAGGATTGGTCTGCCCACTCAATCGAGTTGAAATCCAGTCCGAGTTGAGCACGTGTGGTATGTAATGATAGATGTTTTACTACACTTCTAAATGCATCAAGAATCGTCTAGAATTTGGGAACAGCGCAGTTGCAAGAATGGAACTCCATAATACAAGAACACAATACCAAATTTGTGACCAGCGCTGACGCGCGTGGCAGAACATCCGTCGTTATCTCACTCTTTTGAGAAAGATTTTATTCTTTCTCTTAATGTCAACGGAAGTATTTCATGAGATACAGTGTTTCAGTGTAAGTTATTATCTCTTATAAAAGATACAGTTTTTGTTTTACTAATCTTGTGTTTCTTTCTGTTGTTTCTTGTATTATACTGTAGCATACTTTCTAGGCGTATGTATGGTACAAGTTTCACCAATCTAAGTCACTTAGGAGGAGCTTAACATTGCTACTTTATAATTAAGTTTTGCAACCAGTGTATATATCGTAAATTTAGAATATCGATTCATCCTAATTGCTGGCGTCGCTTCCTTAAGAACAATAACAAGTACTATGTGCAATTTCACTAAAACTGCGTGTGACATCGTTAGGATATATTTGCCACCGTTCGAAGGAAACAAACGACAATACAAACAATCAGCTATATAACAGTATATTATTTTACAAATAAAATGTTTCTTTTATATATATTTCATTTACATATACGTATTATTTCACATATACAAATAGAACTACTGATTAAATAGAACGAAAATTTGACAATGAACGACATGCTATCTAACACCATACCAAGCTTTTCTGGATATTCCCAGAAACTCTGGAAGAAAATTCAACCAGATGTATTTCTTTTTGCCCAACTTGTAGGGATCCCTCAATTAGTAATCGGTTGGTACCTCTTGTTAATTTTATTGCTAAACAAAAAAATCAGTTTAATAGTTAACAATAAATAGGCCTATATCTCGTTAACCATATTACCTACTGTAGTCTTGCAAGTATTGCAATATAAAGCGTGATAATGGTACGTTTCACTATTAGTCCCCATGTGAGGCCAGATCTTTCGAGATACTGTGACAATGTCCTTTTTATATAAAATTTGATTAGACTCGTAGTTTCGCACAAAATTCGAACATTTTGCATGGGGTCGATATCAGGGTTTCTGAATCTATGACACGCACACCACTGGAGGCATATGAGCAGATCTTAGTGTCATGTACGACCTTTGGTGTTGCTGATAATTAAGACATTGTGGAGTTGCGCCGTAGAAAAATTAAGATACACTAGTCTATAGTATTTGGCTTATGTTCATGTCGAAGACAGCCGAAACTAGCAATTCTCAAATTAATTTGGGAATGAGCAAAATTATATAAAAAAAGAAAAATTTCAAGTACACCTTTACTACCAGTATGCACATGCCTCTTGTCAAAAACAGAATCGAACGTGAGTCCTCACGCGCGGAACATTCTACCACTTATAGAACGTTCTTTCTTTAATATTACTTTTTTCTTGTTTTTCTGTGTTATATATACAGAGGACGAGCACCTGAAGATGGCATATTAAAGAGGAACCACAGAGGAAGGAGGCATCAGTAGACCACTGATCGCCAACCTACTACAGCTCTGAATGTTGCACTGGACTAAGGGGCTCTACCTATCCTAACATCCCTGGAGGCTGCTTTGAAGCGAATGGGATTTTTCAAGATAAACCATATCTCGCGAGGCTGCCATGAGCCGAGAAGTTTTCCTAGGCTCATAACCTGAAGTTGCTACAAATCAGCCCGATGCCTGCCATGAGCGAATGGGTTACCGTACGAAACGTTACTTCCTTCACCCTTGGTCATGAGAAAGATTCTGATATATTAACTTTGTAAATCACAAAGACTATTTGCATTTTTATAAATCGGTATAAATCGGTGAAGGGCTAGAGGCCTGGTCTATTATTGACTCTACCTACACACAATATTACGTGGTGGGGGAGCGGAAGTGTATATATCCGCTACGGTAACTTCCTGTCCGATGCCAATACATACGTCTAATTTGTTTCAAACTACGGATGTTTGCTTATGTTATGTTGTTAACCCTCTGTATGTTTGTTAAGTTAAAGTTAAGAAAGTATATTTGTTAAGAAGTTTTATTTAAAATACTGAATAGAGAATTTAAAGTTATAGTATTAGCAGTTCTTTGATTAATTTTCAGCATTTACTTCTAAATAGGGAGTACATTTGTGAAGTTTATATTCAACGACTTTACAGTAGGTACGGAAAGGAATCAAGTTCTATAAAATGTGGATGTGTACTTCCTTGTGCTTATGTTTCTACTGTTTCATGTTTTTAGCAAATATCACGCATATATTGAACTATGCCGAATGTTTGTTGCTAGTAACGGGAAAAATAGGTTTTGAGTAGGAAATATTTAATGTTTGTTTGTTTGTTCTCCATGCCCCATTCCTATACTCTAGACGCATATTCAAATCTAAAAGAGATAATAAAAGCACATCTTCACAATACTGTTATGGTCAGGATTGCATTTCAAAGTGTCTTTTTTCTTTGCGAATTTTATCTCCTTTCACCTTTAGGATATGCATCTTGATTGATCAATTCAAGTCACAACTACTTTTAAAACGCGTCTATTTGTATGCGAAGATGATTATACAAACTATATTCAACGTTTGTACGTTTTTCCTAGATTCAGTAATAAGCGTTTAATGTCATGTTGAATATCTCTTTACGAGATATAGCTTCTTTTCAAATGAAGTGATATCATACTTTTCCTGCTAGAGATCATAAATTTTGATTTGTTTGTCATTTAAATGGCTTTATGGTATGCGGCTGAACAACTCTGAACAACTTTACGTTTATAGTACATGATATGTGTTTTGTATCATTAATCTCACAGACGATGATACGTTAATTAGTTCATGATATCTTAATGACTAAATTTGATCATGAGCGTGATTAGGAAAATATTATGAAAATTTTCAGTTTCTTCTGCCAAAATGACTAGCGAGCTAATAGTACTCTTTCACGTTGCGTTCTGGTGTGTCGTAAGTACCGGTAAACTAGTACTAATTTTGTTGGCTTGCTGTTCATTTGTATGTAACATACCTGTATACATACATCAGTGTAGGTATGTGATTGTGAATTCTCCTGATTACTTTCTATTCTTTTCTAGCAGCGAAACCTCATCGTGGCGAAAAATTCAAGCTGAGAGGGTGGAATTATTTATTAAGCATTTCTCGTTTTTTTTTTCTTTTGCATGTTACTTCCCTATCATCTTAGTTACAAATATCGCTGTTTTACTGGCTTGTCGTAGTTAGAAATTTGTAAAGCCATACAGGTGGTGAACATGTTCCTTCTGATCACTAACTCATGCACTCTTTTCAAATTGTTTGTGTGCCAGTCTAGGATTTAGTTTTTCAAGTTGCGACCAAACATAACATGGATAAAGAAAAAGTATTAAATGTTAAAAATCCATCATTTTTATATAGTTATGTGTTTTGTATTAGTTAGGGATGACTTTGAATTAATTTGGATTTCTAATTCCTTTTCGTTTTCTCCCTTTCTTTTCTGGGGACATGTATTCTTGTACGCAGGAACGGTGATTTGATGCGCCATCTTTTTCTTGACCACGTCAACCATACTGATTCTACGATAAGAGTGTGCCTACGGGTTTGCTAGCAGAATAGCGTTTATCTCCTTTGCGAGAGACTGTGTAGTGTTGCAGCAAGTACATGCACTCTTTGAATGTATTATATACTAGCTGAAATATTCGTTCTTTGCATGGGAGCTCTATTTGGAAGTCAACGTCTCTGGGAATATCACCATTCATCTCAGCGACCGCAAAAACTATCGATTTGACATTAATATCAGTCATTTTGGATCATTTTTACATGACTCGCCCCCCTTCCCCTTGAGACCTCCCTGGAACGAAGTTTGAAAAAAATCCTTCGTCTTGATCTGGGGCCTAGACCAAGGTACCCGTGAAAAACTTTTGTAACTTTCGGTCCACTTGTCTGGTGCCCAGGTCGGTCACGGCTAACGCCCCCCCTTCTGGTTCGAATTTTTAGAAAAACGCTTCGTCTTGATCTGAGGCCTGGACCAAGGCACCTGTGACCAGAATTTGGTAAATCTCTGTCCACTCGTCTGGTTCCCAGCAGAGTTGGAGTGGATCAGTGGGTCGGTGGGTTAGCGAGTCAAGTTTATTGAACGGATCAGTGGGTCGTGGGTCAACAGCATGTGATCCACTGCGACCCACAATCCAGCGTGACCCACTGGGACCCACCGACTTATTCTGATCTACCGACCCATTCTCCTCACTGCATCGTAGACAGCATCTTCTGAACACTGGTGAATTCGCCTACGTTTTACTTTCAAGGAATCCATTTCCCTCCTTTTTTTCATTTGTGTCTGTTTACTTACCTTACAATGGATGTATGCGAACCGAGACAGCTAGATATTTATAAAAATTGTTACCCTGACTAATCGTAGATTGCTAATCATCGTGGTGATAGTCACTTGGTGCGGAAGTACCTTGTACCTACATTTAATATATATAGCAAGCAGAGACCGGGTAAGGTTGTGCCGAGTTATACCCCAAAAATACCAGAAAAAGAGAGAAAATGAAAAATGTATGTAGGTAAGCTGATACCTATGGGAGCGGGACGTGTGACTAAGAACACGGCAGTAGTGTCACACAAACAGTGTTGCCATCGTAATACGAAATTATAGTTTTTTTTCTGATAGAACGTATACTGTTTTACGGCAATAAAATAATTGTCAAAAAACGTAAATGAAAATAAGCAAAAGGTAGATTATCATTGTTCCCAAATAAGGAAATATGGGGCTCTAAAATTGAAGAATTATGGGGTCCGTACAGAAAAATAATGTGCAAGAGAAGAAGACTGCTTGAGAACTAAATATACAGTAGAGAGTAAACTACAGCATGCACAGCATCCAGTGACTATCAGGCTTGATACAAGATTCACCCAAAAAGGGCACATCATAGAGTTACAATAGAAAGAAGAATTCCTTAAGACATTATGCGGAAGTGTGAACAACAAGTCTTCCTGTAGCGCAGCAACTCCAATGGCGTTTGTGTGGATTCGATGTATCGAACCGTTCCCGAGAGTTTTTAAACGAATTGCCTTAGGATTGCAACACTGTTTAAAATCCTTCTGTCTTCCAAACCACAGAAACGAAAGCGTAGCGGCTAAAAAAAGTACAGAAAAGCTGTGGCACGGAAGGTTACAAATCTGTAATAAGAAAGTACGTCAGAATCGATTAGCAAATATTAATGAACTGTGATAGGTGTCAGTCGAGAGTATACGAAACGTATAGTTAGTATGTGAGATAACGATGAAGATAAAACACACTGCATTCAAGGTACCAGTAGGTCTAATATACAGGTGCAAAATATTTTCATATAATATGCCAATACATACAACAGAAAAGCCACATCTAGTATCGCAAAATACGTAAATTTCTCGCCGTAGGCGCACACTCGACATGACATCAAGCTTTTAGTCACTGGATGCTCTGCATGCTTTGGTTTACTAACTGCTGTACATATGGTCCTTCTGCAGTCTTGTTGTTGTTATACATTTGTTCGTTTCATTGTGCGGTTCCCACACTTTCTTAACTTCAGAGCCTCATATCTCCCATATTTTTCAACACCGATAACCCACTTTTTCCTTATTTTCTTTCACGTTTTATGTCAATTTTTTTAATGCCACAAAAGATGTACGTTTTATTTGAAAAGCTATAAGTTTGTGTTGGGATGACAATACTGCTCACATAACATTACTCCCGTGTACTTCGTCGCGTATCCCCACCAGTAGGTGTCAGGTTACCTGCATACATTTTTCATTTTCTGCGTTTTCCAACGTTTTGGGGGTAAAACTCGCACACCCATATCCGGTCATTGCTTGGTATATGTATTATACGTGGCGCGTAAACAAGGCATTTTCGCAGCGAGTGAATATCACCACGATGATTAGCGATCCACGATTAGTCATGGTATTAATTTTCATAAATATCTAGTTGTTACGTTTCGCATTCGTCCCTTGTGAGATGAGTATATTTAAATGAAAAAAGAACTTCAGGTACTTTTGAATATTGATATTTATTATTGTAATAATAGCAATAGGACATATACTACTATTTCGCATTCGAGACACACAGCCTGCGAGTTTTTAGAGGAGTTTACTAGTGAAAAAAATACATTTTTGAATCGCAGTAATATATAAATTAGTATATAAAAATTGAATGTAACTATGTGCGCCTGATCATCACGGCCAAATTGCAAAGTCAAATGAAATGACTTTAGGTATATAGTTAGGCCTTAATCCAAATTGCGATATCGCTTTCATTATAATGCATATGATATGGGGGTAGTGGGGACCCGAATCTTTGCGAAAAGAAATTGAGTATCTCGCAAGCCGTTAAACTTACGGAGCTGAAGTTCAGTAAATTAACTCTTCGTTGAAAATAAACAGAACGTACCCTAGCATTTTGAAAAAATTCTCTTTTATGGGCTGGGAGCACTTTCTATATCTGGAAAATTGGTAGTGTGTTGGTTTGTAAAAATAATCGAATACGGTCGATATTAGTTGAGAAACAAATTCAGAAACAAAAGGTGACTGAGAAAGTTCTGTTGCTTTTTCATGCAACGCCTTGGAACATCCATATGTCACCTAATGCAAATCTGGAAGATCAAAAGTAGTCCCTTTCAGCATCGACGACCTTCTGCAAACGTTCTGGAAAACCATAGATTCCATCGCGATAGAACTTGGTGGGGCGGGAAGCATAGAAAGTGTCAAGTTCATTTTGCACCTCTACTAGAGATTTGAACTGATGTCCTCTAAGGTGATTGTCCAAGGAATTGAACAGGTGATAATCGGACAGTACAATGTCCATGGAGTACGGCAAATGCAATAGTTTTCCATCACAGGCGTAAAATGGTGGCTTGGCTCATCAGATCCATATGGGGCTTACCGTTGTCCTGTAATAGGAGGACCCCTTTCCGATTCAAAGCGCTTGCTCCAGAGTTTTGAGTTTTTCTTAAACACAGCTCAACTGCTGACAGTACACATTTGCATTGATGCTCTGATCAGCTGGTAGCAGTTCTCGCTGTACGAAGCCGCGACCAGTCAACGAAACACACAGGAGGACCCAGTACATTTTTTAAGAAATTGTTACCGGGTATCCAGGCACTTCACACACATAGCAAAATTCAAACGTACAGGGGTGTTTTAAACTATGTTTTTGTATAATTTACACTTTTGAAAATAATGACATACACTTTGGCATACTTCAGCTGACCGTTTCATTTCTGATTCAACACATCATCATCAATACAGGAGTGGACATTTTCTTTTTCTTTTTTTTTTTTTTTTTTTTACATTTTGACTCAGATTCACCTTCAGGCTGGTACTTAAAGATAAACCCGTACTGTGCTATCAAAATTGGATATTTTCCTTCATTTATTTATTTATTTATTTTAATATCCATATCTTTAAGTTGCACATAGACTGCCAAGAGGAAATAAACGAGATTGGTACAGATGGAGAGGATACAAAACGCACAGTACAAGACACAAACTACTCGAGAAGGAAATAACAATACATATATTTGACTTAACATTTCCCTAAGGAAATCATTATATGTGTATACATAATACTAAATATTACTACATTATTTTTAAGAAACAATGTAATCAAAAATATATTTTTATGGTTCAAACCAATGGTTTAAATCATAGCATGTAAGTCTATTTATTAGTGATTCCACTTGTGTTATAATGTTTGCACTTTGAATCTCAATCTGCTTCACATTGTTTAATAGTATTTTTTTCACACTTCAAATTTTAGCCTGTTTCACACTATTTGGTTTCTTACCTGTACTAAAGCATTTTAGTCTACTGGTTAATGGTTACAATCTTGCTATTATTTTCACACTTCAAAGCTGAACCTGTTTTACACTGTTTGGTTTCTGACGTGCATTCAAGCGTTATCACAGTTGTTATTAGTTACACTTCTATTATTTTCACACTACATCTGAATTTGTTCTGCATTTTTTGGTTTCTTACATGTTTAGAATGAAATTGAGTAAGTTTGTCATCTACTTACCATAGGTTTTACGGAGCCGTTAATATCGTTAGCAGTATTAACACCTGTATTACTGTCACGGCAATTGATACATGGTCTACTATCACTGAATAAATGACACTGATGATAACATATCGCAACAGAAGCCTACGTGATATAAATATGTTGATTTTCAATATCAGAGATTATTCAACTCGGAAAAACTGCTTCACAAACGCCCTCCCATTATAGATACCACTATCAGGCCTGCTCTTTCGTCTATCCTTTTGCTTCAAGACCTCCGCTACAACCGATCTTTGGTCATAGTTTGCAGTACACGTTTCATTTAGCGATATCGGAAGTCGATCATTAGTTGCGTTTTCACTCATCGACAAACGATGAATATTTCGAAGCTTGTTATAGTGTGAAACAGCTTGTTCAAATGACATGCTGTGAGGCGATATTGCAAACCATACATTTGACCATACATTTGACCATCGCACAATTTGAAGCAAAAGTCTGTACTTATTATTTTCCAAATATTGTTTTTATTAATGGACAAGCAGTATTTATCATTGACTGTGCTGAAGATACGAACAAAGTAATCTGAATAGAGCTGAGAGTGCTGTCGTCATTTATGTTCAGTCGAACACCAAGGAAGTTTAAGTAAGACTGCATCATTTCTCTCGAACAGCTTCAACGAGTCATATTTATATCATGAGTTTTACCACACTGTTGCCTGTGTTCGTCGCCATTCACGTTGTTTCTAACTATGCAGTCCTCCTTTCAATCGAAAAAGGGTTTCTCCAACATTAAATTCAATTTCCTTAATGTTGCATCCTATGCTGTAAGAACATCAGGCAGTAGAAAATCAGACCATTGAAGAATTTTCTGCATCTGCTGAAAGGTATTGGTGATGTCATACATGAGAACTGTTAGCTTCATGGATGGAATTTTCGGCCCACTCGCCTAACATTCCTTTGGTAGTAGTTCAATCCTTGTTCTACCTTTCCCTGACAGTTGCGTCCCAAACCATCTTGCACCCAGGTAAGTTGTGGAGTCTGCATCAACCAATGTACGCAAGTATTCAGTTAATCGTACCTCGAAGTAGCGAGGAGAAATATGAAAATTACGCATTGTTTTGTGCAAAACATTGCACCATATCCTCCATTGTAAGATTTGATCTATGGTAAACACACCAAACAGTAAGGATGTCGTGCCCCACGTAATCTCTTACGAGTTGTCTTAATCCTCCGTCCTTTCCTGTGTTCGCATGTGCACCATCTGTTAGCCCTAGGAGATTCTCCTTATGCAACTGGAATTCCTCAATAGTCTATGTTACATAGTACAACAAACCTTGTGCACTGCACTCACCAAGCTCGACAACAGATAAAAATAAATTTTTAACAGAAAGATCTGCCTGAGACGTATCTTGCAGAAACAAATTTATTGTCTCTCTGCTTGCGGCCATAGCTGCCATCCACTGGTAGGCTAAGGAATAGGAAATTGCACTCTTAAGTTTTTCATACAGCTTTTCTTTTTTCAACTTCACAATTATTGCCAGCTTCTCTTGATAAACCTTTGCTTTCTTTAGTATTCTGGCCCAATGATGTTCTTGAGAAAATGTTACCCAGGATTCTTGCAGCTTCTTCTCTACAGCAGCAGCTTTCTGAACACTCGAGTCTAAATAATTAATGATCCTCTCCAACTTTAACTCGTTTTCAGCCTGAATTTTTGCCATCGAGAGTACTAAGCTAAAGATAAGTAAATTTCCATTGATTAAAAATTAAATATCAAAATAGCAAGTTGTTTTCTTATTTTTTCCTCAGAGATCATTCAAAAGGTATAACGGTAAGCCAAACGTCATTTGTACCGTTACATGTGAGAGTTCTGCTTCAACTTTCTACCTCTTTAGTCTGTCTATTAACTTACTCTCTATTAGAGTAGAATGAAAGTGCTAGCATCTCGAGGTATACAAATGAGACGCGAAACGAAGTAAAGAGGAATATCTAAATTTTCAGGGATGAATCTTTCCAATTTTATACCCATTCATAAAATACAAGCTAACAAAACAAAGTATATTGAAGCAACTTTAAATTTACAGTAATTCAAGTATTTCTTGTTCAAGTACTTTTCCAGTAATTTAAAAATTTATGAAGTACGCTGGGTATCCAAACTGCTGGGAATAGGTATCCAAGTGCTGGGCCTGGGTATCCGTTTAGATAAAAAAAGGTAGCTTTAAAATTATCCTGGGAGGACATTCTTCTCATGCAGTGCTGGTTTCTGCTGCTTTGGAACCGGTTCATTGGATGCTAACAAATGACGACTGCGTTGTGGAGCTTCGTACATGACCTACTTCTCATCGTGTGTCAATACCCTGTACGGAAATGACTCCTTCCTCAGACGGGACAGCAAAGAAACACACGTGTCGCGTTGCCTTCTGGCCCGGAGTCAAAGTATATGGGATCCATCGACCCAACTTGTAGTGCTTCCTAAGTTGATGGAGGTGTTGCCGAATGTTTTTTTTTATTCATGCTGAATTTTAGTCCCACTTCTTCAAATGTCACTGTTCGCCTCAATTGTTGAGTAAAATCTTCATTTTGTACACGTGTTAGTCTTCCGGCACGTGGTGCGTCTTCGAGTGTTTCATCACCGTCCTTAAACTTGTTAAAGCACCGCTGCACTGTACACGTAGTCCCGACACCCTCACACAACGCCTGGCACATCTTCCGCCCCGGCCCAGCGGCGTCTGATCTCAGTTTGAACTCGTACAGCCCGCCCTTATGACGCTCTGTGAAGGTAACATGTTCACTCTGTCCTTACAGAGGCTCACGGTGTAACTGAACTGCCACAACCAGGTAGAATATTTGACACACCCGCACCAACAACTGACCTTCACATTATCTCCACTCGCATTCAGCTCAAGATGTGAGGGCCAATGGAACACAGACTTCCACAAAAAGCGAAAGAAATTTCTTGGTTATCTTTATTTTAATTGAGAAACAAAAACCACAGTACTTCGCTTCACATATCCATTGTTTCTACTATAATAATTGCTGAAGCTTATGTTTATTTTATGGAGCGCTTACAGCACACGGCAATCAACCCATAAAGTTGTGAGAAAAGTACACATAAAATATGTACTGTAAGCTTAATTACACTGAAATTTTAAGTTTGGATTATACGCATAATTATATGGAAAATGTTACAATTTCTTTCCTTTACATTGTTCTACTTACGTTGATTTTGGACTTTCAAATTTCATCCTGTTTTTTACTGAAAAGTATTGATAATTCAACAAAGAAATAATTATTCCAAGATAATTTAATTGAAATTTATCGTAATTTGACCCATCACAAACACTTTATCATTTTATATCGTAAAGCCAGATCCACCATTATTTTAACAAAGCGGTGCTTGAGCGATTGACCGTAGAAATTTGAATTTTAATTATAATGATAATTTCACAGTCTTGTCTTATTACAAGTGTAAACTCTTTAGTCAGAGGTGAGGACGGCGTGGATCATGCAACAAACTTGATGACGATGGGTTTTTATGTGTTGGAATGGGTCATAGTATGTCAGAGTGGTTCATGATGTTAGGTGGGTCGGAGAGGTCATGGTGGGCGGTATATCAGTGGGTCGTGGGTCACGATGGATGGTGGTTCAGTGGGTCGCATCTCTGGTTCCCAGGTCGCAGAAAGACAGGCAGACACACAGACAAGCGGACAGAGATACAACCTCTTTATTATATTTATATTAGATTAGATAAGATGTAATAAAACTCTATGAGTAAGTTAGTTATGACAAAAACAATGGTTATGACTACGGTAATGGACAAAAACAATTAAATATTAAATCTAAATTGAATACTATTTTTTCATAACGTGAACTGTAATTAAACTCAAACTCGAGAAAATAACATTTAACTTTTCTTTAATACTGAGTACTCTTCATATCACCATTTAATATACTGTGTACTTCTAGTCACGTGTTAGGACTAAGAATGACTCTCCTCAACAGGATATTTGTAAGAGGCTAAATCATGACAAAGACCAAATTGGATAATATTTTTATTCTGTCTCTTTTTATTTGTAATAAGAACTGTGGACTGGCGGATATCATTCACAAGTCTATAATAATAATTATATATAGAGTTAACCTAACAAGGTATATTCGCGAAGTGTCCCCTCGGGATTCGTGTAAAATTGATCGAAATGCAAACTTCTCCGCGGCTTAATGTGTATTGTACTAATTTAAGCGGCCCATATGGGTAATTTGCATATTTATGGCCTTGCATATATCCGGAATTCAAACGTATACTACTATGAGGCTCGGACACATAATTGCTTTTAGGGTCTTTATATCTAACTGCACATGAATGCGGTCATATGCTAAAGAATTTGGATCAAGTACTGCTTCTCTGACACCTATTGCCCATCCCGGCCGCCGTCTTGGATCCGTCATATTGGATTCAACTTTCAGTTTTTTTCAAATGGGAATAGGTTCATGTAATACATCAATTTCATATAAAATTTTCTCATAAATTCATTGGTGTAATGAGTTTTCCCGTAGCTTGTACCATTTGCAAGGTAATGCATATTGAATTGCAGGCGCTTCACGAATATTGAACCAAATAGAAAATTGTACAAGGCTCTGTCTGTATATGTAATATATTACGTGATTTATCGTTGACCAAATATTCTTTTTAACGTACATGCATACAGACACACAGACGTCAATACGGAAATTGTAGGTGCTCACCCAAATCTGGTCATATCTGGATATACATTAGGCATTTTGACCGTAATACAATACTTCCTTATTATAGTACTTATAACATGGAAGTAATAACAATCTCTCCCAGAAATATAAAAAGATTATGACACCAATGTTGTGTAGCTTGTTTATACCTACAATATTTACCACATAGAAGTTGATTTCATTGTCAGCATCAAAAACGTAAGCGTAACTTATATTACTCTGCAATGTCTATTCGTGAAGTGCCTGGAGGGATTTACAATGCCATACCTTCCAAATGGTACAAGCTACGTTAAAATTCACTACACCAGTGAATTTCCGAGAAAATTGTACATTAATTTGATGTATCATCACATGCGCCTATTCCCATTTGATAAACCGAAACTTAAATCCAATATGGCGGATACAAGGTGGCGTCCATGGTGAGTAACATGTGACAGAGAAGCAGTACTTGATCCAACTTGTTTCGCATATGCCCACATTCATGTCCAGTTACGTCTAAAGAAACTAAAAGCAATTTGTGTCCGAGTATTAAAGTAGAGTAAAATTGAATTCCGGATATATGAAGGCCCATAAATATGCAAATTACCCGTATGGGGCGCTTAAATTAATAGAATACACATTGGGCCGCGGAGAATTTCACATTTCAATCAATTTTACACGAATCCCGAGGGGACACTTGCGAATGTACCTTGTTAGTACATTTTCAGCTTTCTGTATAATAACCTATTATTTCGAATCATGATAATTGTTCTTTTTCTTTATTCAAGGTAGGCGTACAAGGTGATCTAGAATCTAGATCTAATAAAGGTAAGATCATTTGTTTTAAAACGATTGATATTATGTTTTTGGAACATCTGTTTATTGGTTCATTAATTCTTTATTATTGTGAGTCTTGGGTAAAGTAATATTTTAATTAAATAAATAATCTATCAATCTCACCAACTATACGACATACAACGTACCTCGTCCTAATGAATAGACGTAGAGGAATCGTTGTGTGGAAGTGAATTCGTACAATTAAAATGATCCTACAAAACTCACTACACTGTAAAAGTCATTCAACTGAAAGCCATTAGACTCATGCAATTCTGATTATGCAATGGTAAACAAACTAGGAAGAGATTCAAATTGATATAACTCATCATATTCGTGGTTACTAATAAGATGAATTTACTGATTTTCATTTTATGAGAAAGAAAAGGCTGCGTGTAATTCAATAATTTAATATACGACAAAACTTGAAAATAATATATATTACAACCTCTAACAATATAGCAAAATTTAAATATTTGATATTTATTAATGAACAATTAGCTGTTTTAGTCGACTGGTTTATCAAATACAAGATATTCAATGCATATAAATAAGTAACTTACCAAGACTGCTTATTCCGTTTACAACCGTCAAGTATAGGTGCTTCAATTTTGAATTAATAATCTTCCATAAAATATATTACAGCCATAGACTTCACAGAAAAATTAATACTTTTGAGAGAACCAGAGAGAAAAATGCTTTTCGATATATCACGAAAGTCAAATCTAATGACCATATGTATTTACAAAATTGACCAGCTAATAACCAAATCATTCGAAAAGACTTTTTAAACAATACGGAACTATAGTGTAATTCACAAAACTTTGGTTATAACGACGAGACCTTTGCAAAAAGAATAATGCACAATAATAAGTATTCATTGACTGTTATGTATAAAGTTGCACTTAACTTCAGGCTTTCTATTCAAGGTGCTAGCCCAACTTACGGTTGTGTCCCACAGAATCATGTATTCACGTAACATTGTATTTAACTTCACGGTGTTTTCCAGCTAGCGTTAGAAGTAATCCGCACGGCATTTGAAGTAGCTATGGACACCTGTATCTAACCCAGCCACCAACAGGGAGCGTAGTTCCATTTGTTGGCACTGCGGCGCTGCGAAACTATACCGTAATTATAAGGTCTCTAAAGCTTTTTAAAAAGAATCTTTCTCTCTTTTCTCTGTCTATATAGTTCCTTCAAATATAACTATAGACTCCAAGATGTAATGTGCACATAAAGATAAAATAACTTTAATTTTAAATTTTACATTCGAAATTAAAAATGTCTTCCAACGCAATATATTCTTTACCTTTAACCCTTCGATAAATTAAATATTTAAATAACCCCATATCGTACAAAGAACCTAATTTTGTGTTATTCCGACAAAGATATTCAAATTTCTTATAAAATTCTCCTATCTTGCTTTTACGTTTTAGTGAATGACGGACTTTCTGATGAAAATTCTGACATCCAGCTGAAAAATATATATCTCACTTTATTTAAAACTTTAATGCTGCCTCTATTTTTGTACTTTGAATTATTTAAATTCAAACCATGTATGTTAATTTAATCCATAGTGATAAAAAAGAATAGTGGAAAATTATAGTGAATACCAGTAGTAGAAAATTATTTTAGCTTCCGTCTATTACATAGCATGTTCTAATTAAATAAGCGTTCTACGTAGAAACGTATTTTAAAGTGTCACTGAAATTTTAAGAATTAACGAAACGTTCTATGTAGAATATTTTCCTTTATCCATTCGAGTAGTTGCACAATGGATCTATAAAAAATGTATTTATGCATTGGGCGAAGCATTGCATTTTGTAATGAAATATAAATTTAAGTCAACAGCAAAGGATAAAGCAGTCGTTGTGAATTACTATAATTTTAGTAAACATACGAATGTTGTTTAAGATAACAGATCTAAATAATGACAGTTTTCTACATATTTTGGAAAAGAAAATAAACAAAGTGAAAATGTAAGATGATTATTCTTAAGGCAAAATTGTTTTAAGCTAAATGTTCTCACCTCTGTATCACCGTGAACTGAAAGGGATATTCTGGGAGAAACTACAGGAAAAGTATGGTCGTGAACAAGACAATTGAATAATAGATATTTTGAATAATATTCCGTTTGGTGGAGTTAAGTGAACTTAGATGTGATCGTAGAGGATAAGATTGAAATGATAACCAACGAATAACAACACCGATAGGTAACAAAAAACAACCTAACAATCTCAAAGAATTTATATCAAGCGTTAGTAAGGTCAGTTAATAAAATGATTAATTTTAAATAATACAAAGACTTTTTAATAGCTCAGATTAATTACCTAGTAAAGGGCTACACCCTCTGTTAGGGAAGGATTGGAAAGGAATTGTATGGATAATGGGTTACTTTTCTCATGAGCTAAGGATTATTTTTATTAACTACTTCATGCTGAAATACATTATGGTATTTGCAACCATAATCATCATTGAGGAAAAAAATGTAGAAGACTATAGTATGAAATATAACAATTGTAAATTGAAAATGCAGGATAAAGTGATTATAAAAATATTATATTTGGCAGATATGAACATGTGTAATGGAATGAAGTCTGGTCATGTCATAACACATTGAATATGTTAGTAATGAAAAATGCGGGCTATCTTCTACCTGCGGACGACACAAGTCTATGAAGACTCTGTTATGGAGAGAGGTGTTCACTGTGCTTTATGGATAAATATGCGGAAATTAGACATGCAATCGATGATTTTGCAATATTTCCAAGTCATCGTTGCTCCTGTTCTCGACATTTTTACATTCATTGTCTGGTTTCTTTTATTTTGCTGTATTTGTCGACAGCAGTATATATTTGCAGTTTCACAAGACTGCAATTTATTTTCATTAAGCACAGATGTTGAAAAAAGATTCCGTAAGGTACAGCTTTTTCATATAATATCACTGAGCAAAAAGCAATTACCAATATTGTATGACATTTTAGCGATTTCTAAAATGAAACGCTTACTGCAGAAAGCAAATCTGTCCACATTTTGTGATTTTACAGAAGAGACAAAAAAGTGAATAAAACTATCTCTACGATATTTCCACCATAATATGTATTTTTTCCTTTAATGATAGAAGTATACGTGATTAAAATACACATACAAAATGTGTGTATCACGTTAGGGGATAGAGGGGAGGCTGTTTTGTGTTTTGGACATGTTTACTTTCTACAGTTAATGTATTGTTCATACGAATTGTTGATTGAATTTATTAAAGAAACCTTCCACGAAATTGATTAATATCCTTTATTGGAGAAAAACGTAGCCGTTAAACTTTTACGAATAATTTGTGTTGAGTAACTACAAATTAATCAGCCATCTTTGTCATCAGAACGTGTTTCCATTGTGATGGGTCAGGATGGAATAGAACTCCAAAATAGCATCTTTTCTTGAGGTATGAAGACCAACTTTTTTTATATCATCCACTTTCTTGGTTTTTATGGGCAGGACACAATATTTAGAAGATTCCTTCAGCCTAAAAGTATCCACTATCAAGCCACTAATATTCATGCTACACTGAACATTATTTGGAGTTACAGATGAGAACTACATCTCATGTATTTTGAAATGACAGAATTCTTTTTCAGGTGTTTAGTGACTTTTTTGCCATAAAAGTCATCGCTCAGACACGGTATTTTGTAAAATTCGGGCTACGAGGAACTCTAGTGTATGAAATCAGTCAATTCCATTTGAACAATGGAAAGCTTGTTAGAGATGATCGAGGAAGTTTCAATGAGGTCATCAACGTGGTCCACTGTGTAGTATCTTTCCTTCTTCCTCAGCTTCTTGTGTATTATCTCAAACTCCCTATCATTGAACATGGAAGAGTGACCTCTAAATGGAAAATGACAAAGTCTCATTTACTGCCGATAGGGAGCTCGTCCGGAACAAGTTTCCTTTCTGCAGCAAACGGAAAATTGAAGGCATCGCGATGCCCATTTTTACTGAGCAGACAAGTGTCATTTCGGTGCTAATCGATGCATTAGCCTATTACAAACCGTTATCATCACAAGAAAAGAAATCTGTAAATGTTGGGCATGTTTGCTTCCTGCAGTATGCTGTTCAAATATCCGTGATGCAGGAAAATAATCATTCCTAGTCTCTCCAATTAGCAACTTTTCCTCCGTATTACGACTTAAAAAAAAATATTTTTCTTTCTTCGATCCACCTTATTTAACAAGTCTCGATGTCTGTAATTTCGAATAGTAATCGTAAAACACTGTTTCATTATGAAAAACACCGTGATGTAGGATGCACCTGATTGCCTACAATACCCACATAATCAATGCTAATAGTCTGTCTTCTGACATTCATAGTATCAGCAGCGGATTAGTCAAAGAATTGAGGTTATATCATCGCAAATCAACCCGCAAGTAGGAAATAGAGGGGTACTTTAGGTACTTTAAGATTTGAAAGATTTTTCTGTGCTAGACTTTGGTGCTAGTTTTATGTTGTTTTGTGCCGCAAATAACGAGTTTTGTGCTAGTTGGGGTCTCATTTCTCAAGCAAGCCCCCTCTTTTAAAATTGGAATATTTTTTTCTGATTTTCAGTATTTTTCCTCCAGTTTTTGATGCTAACCCTGAATTCAACTGGCGGATCTCATGTCAACATTTTCGTCATTGATTTGTGATATTATTACATAAGGACAATTTTTGCCAATGTTTTGTAATGATGTTACAATTCCAACATTTCTTCCGGTAATTCATGCGTTCAGCATCATCACCTTCTAGTGATCGATTCCATGATTTAGCAGTATAAAAATCCCTATAGCTTCCTTGTACTTTTCTTGACATCAACGTTAATTCGTTATAATCTCCCGTGATTTGTTATAAATTTGTCGCATTACCGTTTCTACGATTGATAACCTGTAAATTCAGTGAAACATTTATGTCACGTGTATTGATATAAGTAAATACAACATTGTACAAAATTCAGAGTTGCACAGTTATCCTATCAGTTAACTGTTATCCTATTTTTTAAATGACATACCTCTCAGTGCGTCAAATTGTTCCTAATAGTAAGCAGTCATGGTAATAGATGCTATCAGTTGAATGCCTGATGCTAATAGATGTCATTAATGTCGTTGTAGTATATCGATTTAAAACTATTGTGAAGATTTAATTGAAACCTTAAACAGTATTATTTTAGTTTAATTGGTTGAATCCAGTGTCACTATAAATTCTTAGGCTCGAAGAGTAACATTTTAAACATAGAAACATCTATTTCTTTAACATATATATCCTGTCTACTACAATTCATCTTACGTTACATCTTGTTACCTTTTAGACGGTTTAGTAAAGTAAGCATGTTTAATATACTTTTCTTGTCTCAGCACTACATAACATAAATTAATTCAATTTGTTTTCCAGATGTGAGTTCCCATGAAAGTAAGCTTCGCATTTTCAATGGTAAAAATACTGAACTTGGTATGTGATCGCTTTAATTAAATGCATGTTAACTACAAATAACACTAGTGAATGTTGAATGTTCTGTACTGATATTAGTGACACATTTTATTTATTTTTTAGGTGAAATCTAAGATAAATGATAACAATTATTATTTGTATTTAGCAAAATTAAATAAATTGTTTTAAAATTAAACGTTTATCAAAACAGCACCAGAAAGAAGAGGAATACATTTCACCTACTTAAACTGTCTGAGAATTATGTGATTGAAATATTTTTACAAATTTATGAATTTTACAAATTGATTTACTAACAATGTGATGAATATGCACTTACATAAAATTACATTTGTAGTGCACATTTTTTCATTTTATTTAAAGTTAATGCGATTACACAAATTGCTATTTGAATTATTTATATTAGTGCGAATGCTTTTCATTTCCAGTAATTTCGTGCTTAAAATGAGTTATTCAAGTAAAGAAATATTTTCTTCTTCGTGGCGTAGTTTTAGTGAAAATCGTATTATAACATTATAAAATATGCATTTTTCTAGCTCTTTACTAGCTTATGTCTAGGATAGACTTACAGTCTCTTAAAATACTTTGAGAAGTTGTGTATATAAAATTTTGATTCTCAGTCTTAAGGTAATAAGTTAGATGTATGTTGGTTATATTTGCTATAATCCAAACATATGTGCGACTCACTGTGTATGTTTACTAAATTACATACATTTTGTAGTTTCTTTCTTTAATAAATTTTCTTTTAAACATACCTGATTATGTACTTCACTGTGCAAATCAGGATAATAAAAGTATAGAATTAAATAGAGAAAATCTAACTTTTAAAAGACGTTTCGTTGAAAGAATCTTCTTTAGTGAAGTCAACAACAAAATTGAAGACACAGAGTGAAAGGAAATAAACATTAAGACTTCACTGAATACACTGGCGGTTCGTTAGGCGAAAACGATCTATAAAACTGAACTTGTAATTCTTCAAACTAAGAGAAAGAGTACTACATTAGAGAAGTTTGAGTAACAAAAATTCATATTAGGAAGAAAAGGTGTAAAATCTATATATGTTGTTACGAGGAGACTTCCAGATTACATCAGAAAACCTTGTGCTCACTACGTAAGTTTGGGCATTGCAATAGGAGGTTCTATCTCAAGTTACAGGACTCCGAATAAAGATACATGGTGACAGGCAGAAAACCCTGGATGCAAACAGTAGATTGTCATATTTAAAGAAAAACAAAACTGTATTTTCCTAGTCTCCGCGGTTCATTCGCTCAAAATTCACGCGACCTTTAGCTGTGTGCTGAACGCTATTCTGGACGTGAGCTGTATGCTGGATTTCAACAAAGTTGCACATCTGTGCATTACATCTGTAGGATAGGATTTTCTAACAAAGTATCTCGGTTAATTGAGAGTCTCCGCGGGCTGAGTTTGTGATGATGAATAGTCGAGACACTTACCTATATTCGGAGAAACACCTGAGGGTTGCACATGATTGCTTTCATACGGAGCCTGCTTTTTTGTAGAAAGACACGAAATGGAATGCACTTACTCTAAAAAGAATATACAGGCACTGGCAAACTTACTGGTATTTCTATCTATTTCCCTCAACTGAATTTATTACTTTTCTGAAAATCATTATTCTCAATGTTGAAGTTTTACGCAGTTACTACAAAAAACCGGTAAGACAATAGTTAGGTTTAATGTCATTAGTTACGTCATTCAAATAACTCATATAACATAAGGTTAGAAGCTACGTGCTTCACTAAAACAGGAGAAAGATTTTGATTCAATTATTGTATACTAAAATTTAGCTAATCAAATGTCTATCCTTAAATTCAAGTAGTAATTGTAAATTTATGTACTCTTCATTTCAATTCTATTGTAATAAAATTGTTATTAGTGGAAGTCGGATGTCCAAGTCTGTTTAACAAAGGTAATAAACCCAATCTGTAATTCGTTAAGTAAAAGTTAATATAATAAACAAACACTACTAGTAGTAAATATTCTCTTACAGGTTCCCGAAAGGGAGTTCTCCACTGGTCAGATTTTATTTTAGGAAAAAACTCAGAAATGGTCTGAATCGATAATCAGCTAACAAGTGACTTTCTGTTTGTGAGAATTAGTCCACGACTAATAGAATAGTGTGTTCGTTTCCGAACCGAACCAGGACACAAAACGTGGGAGAATTGTTGTCTACAACATTATCTTAACTCTTGTATATGAAAGTTCACAAGGAGATACGTGTTTTAGTTGCGGCTTCTGTCTCTCTCTGAGCCACTAACGTTGAGGATTAAATCACCTTACCGAATTTTCACACATCTTACATGAAAACATATTGTGAGAAACATGACTCTGTCAGGTTTTTGAATATTTAATGTCCTTTGACACTGTTGACCAAAATATAGAAAGACAATATTCTGCGTTGCTAACTATCAGGAATGAAGAAGAAATCGCCACTTTGCAATTTATTATGAGTTTCGAAGCATGTCGTACTGATCGGTTTCAATATAGAATCAGCACCAAAAGACAACAAATTAGTAATAAGCTATACGAATATCAATGAAAAAATTCAGATACGTAGTTGAGATCGGATGCTTTGTACGTTCATTTCTGGACGCGATGTCACTATTGAAAAACGATAAACGTAAATAACAAGAAATGCTGTAGCATTTTTAGTGTTTTTCTATGTAGAATTGCGAATATAATTGGCCTTCAACTATTGTAAATATTTAGGTGGCATTGAAAGACGTTTGATCTGAATAATAATTACAACAACAATAATAAACCCAATACTAATAGGCAGCAAAATATGAAAATAAAAGAATAGGCGGAGGAAGACTAATAATTCTAATTTACAGTGTCTATGTCTTGAATCGATATGAATTTGAACTTTTCCAGGTCTTCGAGTATAATTTGAATTTGCCTATGTAAACGATGAAAGGAATGAGGCGCGAATGAAACCTCCTGAAAAACCATGGGTTTCTCCATTTAAAGGATGTTGTCAAGGTCAGTGCCTCTAATGTAGTAAATTGTTTCACCCTTTAGTTACATCAAATGAATTATAGCACTTTGAGCTGTCTTCTACATAAGTACATAATAGTGCAAACGAAGGTTGTGACAACACTTCACTTTAAACAGTGCCACAGAAACAGAAGCTTGATGTCAGTAAGTGTTATAAAACGAGTCTGTTTGCAGGAGGAATCAAATGCAAGTTTCGAATAGTTCATCCACAGACAACTACTCAGTACACTGATATGCTTATCATGTACGGAGAAGAATGACAAAATGTAAGAGAGGCAAGGGCACTGTGCTAGGAGCGTTTTCCGAAAAACTGACAATCTGCACACACCATATTTGAAATGCTTGAAGGTCGTTTGCGTAAAAGAGGTCTGTGTGTACTAACAAGAGTTGGGTCTTCCAAAAGAGTTCACACCGTCAGATTGGAGGAACAACTCTTGCAATGTGTTGAAGGCAATCGTCCCTCCAGCACCCGGCTATTGCACACACCCTCAACGTTGCTCTTTGACATTATGACGCATTATTTGTGATGAGAATCTTTATCCTTATCACCTACAAAGGGTTCAGAAGTTGAAATCACTAAGATTTCACTTTACGTGAACAATTCTGCTGATAGTTTCTTGGCAGAGATATAAGGATTCTCAGTCCACATGCTTACTCTTATTTAGTGATGAAGCTGTTTTCACCCACGCGTATTATTTCAACAAAAGGAATAGACACATATGGACTACTTAATATCCCCATGTTATGCACTCCATAGTCTCCATATATCGTTTCTCGATTAAAAATTTCAACAGAAATTGTGAAATACTAGCTGATAGGTCTATATGTTTTGCTACTGGACAATATTATCTGACATTTCTGAATGAAGTGCTCCCTGAACTCCTGGAAGATGTACCATTGGTAGTATTTAAGCAAATGTAGTTTCATAAAGATTTCGAGGCTACATAAAGGTCCGTGAGTGTCTCCACAAATATTTGGGAAGAGATGAATCGGGTGCGGTTGACCACTGACTTGGTCTGCACACTCATCAAATTTGTCGCCACTGGACTTTTTTCCTTTGGGATTCCATGAGGGAACTTGTTTGTGAGACTCCAGTGGAGACTTTTTAAATTCTAGTAGGAAGAATTGTAACAGCTGTAGTGCGAATATGTGAAATGTCTGACACCTTTCAACGAGTTCATCAGAATCTGCACAGAAGATATACTATTCATATCGCTAGAAGCCATTTTGAGCAATTTCATTAATAAGTAAGTAGAGGTAACGTTTTAGTACATGGTGATTTTGATTAACCCTCCAATACGCGCGCGGGCTACTATTGTATCCCAGCGTTTTTATTTTCCTTGCCGCAAAGTAATTCGAGATGATAACTCAAAGGGCGTCTGTGTACCTTTCTATCAACTATCATTCTGCGTGTTTAGTGTGTGGTCAAACGTAAAATCAAAAGGAGCTCATTGTTATTCTGCTTGAAAGTTTCATGGGCTACATCTGTAGCCCGCGCGACTATTGATGTCACGGGTATTCCAAAGCGTCAAAGTGTTTTCATTATAGTTTGAGCGTTGATCAGATGGTCAATGAGTTTGCAAAATGCCAATTCTGATGTGAAATGTTTTCTAGATGGTGATAGTTAACATTTTGAGACCACAAAAATGCATTTTTCGGACACAGAAATAGTGAAAATTCAGAAGATTTGACTGAGAATTCCGGGCGGTAGGAATTGCTGATACCTGTTGATAATAGTAGTAAAGGCAGTTCTGAAGTAAATTGTTATGCAGTAAAAGATAATCTCAAATGGAAAAAAGTCACTCGTACTCGTAATATTTGCGCTCGTGCCCATAATATTGTGCTTCGTTTTCCAGGATCTAAAGGTGGGGATAGTTCTGCTTTGTCGGAGCTTGAATATCTAGAAGTGCTTTTAGATGCAAACATTTTGAGACAAGGTTGATTTTACCAATATTTACATTGACAGGGTTAGATTGAGATTTGTACTTAACCGTGATGCAAAACTTACAGACGAGTTTGTACGTGCCCTTATTGACATTTTGATGCTTTTGATGAGTGGTCAATGCTTGAAGGAAAGTGTGCATTGACCACTCACCGCTTGTGTGCAGAACATGCTTAGAAGGATATGAATACGGAAACATAAAAAGAAAAATATATGAGTTTAAATAGCATATGGAAAATTATGGAAAATCGTAATCAAACTTTGATACCAGAAACTCGTTATGCTGAAAAGGTATATATTTTATGGATAATACGTTTATTTGTAATATTTGTAAAATTTTTGAAAAATTATACTAAATTTTTAAAGAATTCTAACACACATGTTTAAGATGAAGAAAAGTTTAAAATGCGCCAGATTGGTCCATTTATTGATAAATACAAATAACTTTTACAGTCTTCCTGTATCACTTTTGAAAAAAATGAATGGTGTTGGTCTTCTTTGTATATACATAGCTTTCAAAATAAACATATTTCTCAAATTGTGTATAAAACCCTTAAAACAGTTTATAAAAACAATTCTCTACAAGAAAGACAGACATATTAACAAAGCTAGGCAACACAATAAAATAAAAACAAATGGGCTACAGTGGTAGCCCGCGCGACTATCCACGTCACTAAAATCCGCGCGCGTATTGCAGGGTTAATGTTAAAAGTAGTGGCTTTTTATACTGTTCTAGCCTTTGGATAGTTAGAAAGCGATGTCATTGTTTCTCTCTCAACGGCTTTTGTCTCAGGACAATTGAAAAGCCATGCTATTGTTATTTATTTTGCGGTGCTTGCGCATCAGGACAATTTAGCAAAGATATACCCCATCCGATCTGACATATCTGGCCAAGGTAAATGGTCGTTTTATTAAAGTTGCCACAAGTACTGACAGGCTTACTGAAAGCAGGCACCAAGTTAACGAATTGGAAGTTTCTAGTAGTGATAAGACGCGAAAAGATGGATGGAGTGATGCTTGTTAATGAAATGTAAGATAGGCAATATTAAGGTTTGCTTTGTCTGAACATTTTCAACATATAGCATATAGCACACTTGGAATACCGAAGTTACCTAACAGATGTCTGTTTCACGAACATATGGTTAGAATTATAATATTATTTAGTTATTTTGTATTCTATTATACGTTTTTATACCTATGCTCTATTACATCTCAATAAATCACAATTTAATATTGAAGATTGGAGAATTGCGTCGCTCCAACTTTTCGTTCCCTGTTCGTCTAGTTCTCGACATTCGTTTTTAATTTTCTCTCACCGCTTTGCTTTGCGTCCTGTGTGTTCGTACTCTCAATTTCTACACAATGTAAAACACACGTTCTTCATGTTTATTTTTCCTCAATTTCTAAACATATTAATATCTATGCATACATTTTAATTTCTTGAATTCTCGAACGAGTATATTTCCCTAACATTGTTGCTTCCCTTGAATACACAAATTTGTAATCGAAGTTGATACTGTTTATTCCTCATTGGTTGTCTGTTGGTGCTACTTTCTGAAGCCCAACATGAAATGTTGAAATCGATGAGTAAAGTTTTCTAAACTTATGTTTTGGTGCTAAGTCGTAATGTCTTTATTCCTGATAGTTAACAGAACCAAATTAATGTTATCTCATATTTCCGTAAGCTGTACCACATTAAAAATGCCATATGCTGACAGTCTGATGTTTTTTTACAATATAATGTTATTCACGGTTTGCAACATTGTCACCTCCGTGTCATTAACATTCCATGTATACTATGCGTTAATTGTATACACATCACTCTGTTCCAGCTGACAATCACTATTGTTACCCAGTTTTGAATTGTAATTACCATTTTCGAAAGCCAATAGTGTGTTGTAATTAGCAACCTTCAACCTTGAAAATGATGAATGAATCAAGTAAATGACATTCAGAGAACTTAACCAGTTTCGTCCAACGAATATTTATTCTGCAGTTTTATATAATTAGATCTGCCTTCGCTCAACATACACTTCAACTCTTCACATCTAGACTTGCCGTCAGTAACATAAGTTATGTAAGTCGAGAGGAGGCGGAGGCATTGAGGTTTACTTCAACTACCGTAAAGATCACAATATAACTGTCTTTTAATATTAACCTTTTCTGATACTTTCAAATTCCTTGCTTTGCATCTCAAACACAGCCCTTGTACACATTATAATAACAAATAAAATTAAAACCTTTTAATAACTCAATTTTCCGTTGCCTAATCTCTTCAAGTGATGTTTGTATCTATATCTCGCTGTATTCTCTGAGAAATGAACCTAAGATTTTGATATACGGAGAACCTACAATAAAAGTTTGGATTCTCAGTATTGAGAACTCCAGTATTTAGAATTCTTCACAGAATAAAATCGTAGACGTGCCGGGTATAAAAAGGCTAGGTAATAAAAGTTTATGATTTGATTTTTTGATATCTTTATCATTAGACTATGTTTTATGAAGGTTGATGAATTAGGTGATTATTGGGCAATATTGAAATCGAAGTTTCAAAGATAAACAAAAATAAGAAGAAATATGCTCTTACACAAATACATATCCCACACTAGTATGACACGCGTTGGAACACAATCACGACTTCAAAATTAACGTCAGCGCAAAGTCAGACGACTGACGGTCAAGGAAGTTCTGACAGAGGCTGAAACATTCAAGTACAAATATTGGAGAAACACTTCCCGCTATGATGTAAGAACACGAGAAGATATCAGAAACTATCTCTAAGAGTATGACGATATTTCCAATATCGATTCTTGGGACAATAAGGAAAAGAAACATATGTCACCACTAGCTTTCAGGGAAGAATTTCGTAAATGGTTGGAGTTATTTTTTGAGCGTAGGGCTTGTATCATTATAGAGTTTGGAAAATCCACTCTTTACATCGATATGGAACATCAACCAAGAGAACGTGTTCAACGTCCAGATGAATCGGTGACAAATTTTGATTCCAATACCTTATTATTAATCAAATGTTTTGAAGATACTTTAGCAGAGGAGAAGGTTATCGTTCTTATAGTTTTCGCTTTACAACTAAACATTTTTAGAATGAGTACGAACCCAAACGTTTAAAGGTGTGGAATATTTACTTCCAGTTTTGGTAAAGATTGAGAAGAAAAGAAGTAAAACATTCAACGATGATAACGAGAAACAAGCAAGTTGTATTCCTGGAAATCTGTAATCCAAGAATTAAGAAACAAACAAACCATTGAATCTCCAGATTCCGACTCGATTAATGACACAATTGAGGGAAACACGCGTCAGCAAGTAAATCATACGTAATCAAAAATGTTTTCATAATTTTAGATTAATTGCTTCGCATCTCAAGCACAAACTTTATATATGTTATGAGAGTAAGTAATGAAAGTAAATCACCTTTATCACACAATTCATGTTTGTCTTCATCTTTCGCAACATCGTGTGAGAAATGAACTTCAGATGAACTTCAGAAATGATAGACTAAGCACCTACAGTCAAGGGTTCGATTGTCAGTTTGCACTCCAGTATTGAGCATTTTTCAGGGAAAAAGCATACATAACAATATATATATATATATATATATATATATATATATATATATGTGTGTGTGTGTGTGTGTGTGTGTGTGTGTGTGTGTGTATTTCTGTGCTTTTGTAGTTAAAGGAAATTTGCACAGTTTATGTGTTTCTTTAAAGGTAACACAGTAAGAACGCTTTGTTTTCTGTTATATAAAAAGATAAATAGAAAAATAAGCAGTAAATTTTACGGATTTCTTAATAATATACTGTTATAGATGATATGTAGCACATATGAAAGCAGGTGTAAGATGTATGATACAAACGAAAACTTAATTTTAGTATAGAATATGTATGTTTTATTCCAGAGTATTTTTATTTCATGCAGAAGAAGAATGATTGGAAAATGTAAAATTAAATGTACTACATCTTAGCCCAAAATCGAACCATTTTTGACAAACTTACCTGGAACAATCCTTGTTAATTCGACACGAAGAAAATTTACCCTTTATTCGTTGTAGATATTAACCCTGAAAGTGGTAATACACAAAATATTCTAAAGAAATTATATCGTCGGCGGCAATTCAAAACCTGCTATGTGCATTTTGCAGGAGAAGCGAAAAACAGTATCCTGGTTAGCTTTTTGGCTTTATAAAAGTGATGTTATAAGTAATATTTGATGCTGCACGTAACTGGTACCTTCTCAAGTTACTTGAAAAGGTATCAAGTTACGTGCAGCATCAAATATTACTTATAACATCACTTTTATAAAGCCAAAAAGCTAACCAGGATACTGTTTTTCGCTTCTCCTGCAAAATGCACATAGCAGGTTTTGAATTGCCGCCGACGATATACTACTTTTTGTTGCACTCAAATAATTTTTACGAATTTTGAAAAATCATATACCTGTATATGTGCAAATTTGCATGTATATGTAAAAATATTTTGGATCATTCTACAGCCTTAATACTAATGGATTGCAGCCATAAATAACAGGCTATTTTTGGAACTATAAGGAGAGAGTGTCCAAGTGCTTTTGAAATATAATATATTTTATATTGTCCGTACTGGAAAATTGACTTGCATGTCCGCATTTTTCAAGCTTATGACATGAGCTTGATGTCACCATATTTTACCCCTTCATTCTTAATAGATTGTAGCCCTAAACACTTGAGTTATTTTTGCAAGTGAAAGGAAAGAACACAGCATGTATTATTAACGTTTATGTACACGCGCTGGGGTAAAAATCCACCCCAAGCCATTTTATTTTTGTGCTAGAAAAAGAAAAACGATTGTTGCACCGTCTTCTTAAAGCCTGAAACTCCTGATTTTATTTACCCAAATTTCAGTCAGTTTTCGTTAAGCAGTCGATGTGTGGATCATAAAACATTGGCTGGGTGAAATCCGCCCCGCGCGTGTATTTGTGTAATATAAGTTTTGCCAAGTTTTAACCTATGTTTTTAAAAACTGGGTGTTTAATACATATGTATTTAGTAACATAGGTCAATATTATTCTGGTAAACGTTTATAGAAACACTAAGGGAGAGGTAACAAAATTGACAGTGTTGCGCAAGTGGAAAAGAGAATAAGGAACCTCTTTGTTTCTGTTGAGAGTGATGAACAACTGATTCATAAAGATTCTTCTAACGCAGAAGATGATCTATATGAAAATGGACACGATACAAATAGTGACCAAGAGTACTAACTTGTACGGGTACGATCCGCAGGAACTAACAGCAAAGAGAAAAGGGAGAAATACTAAAGCCTATTCGCCTGCTCTAGCGATATGACCATTACTTCTTATACTCCTAAGCCCCGAAGGGTTTTTGTATGAGCAATTCACCATGACTACAAAATTGATCCAGACACAGATGAGGAAAAGAAACATTTTATCATAACTGATTATAATTTACATAAAGGCGGCATTGATGTTGACAAGCTGTGCCGAATGTATGCTGTGTCAAGAAAGTGCTGTGTCAAGCTGTGTGTATGCTGTGTCAAGCGTTGGCCACTTAGTGTTTTTTAGCATGCTAGAGGTTGCAGGCATAAATGCTCTTGAATTTCCAAAAACAACATTGGAGTATAAAACAAAGTAGCCAGAAGATTATTCCTAAAGGAAGTGGATTTGGAGCTTTGCAAGGCACATCTTACATCTAGGCTATCTCTACGTTCCATGCCAATTCATCTGAAAGCAGCACTCATGCGCATCACTAGCCTTGAAGACGAACCAAAAAGGATATAGTAAAGAGAGCTTCTGGACAATGTGAAAGATGCTGGCGTCGAAAGAACAGGAAAACTCAAACGTCATGCTGCAATTGCCATAAGTTGATTTATAGGAAGCATTGTGAAGAGTGTGCCCCGGATTACGACTTTGCTCTTCCACTTGATGTGTAGGGGAAATTAAAGTAAATGTAATACGGTTAGAAAAATTTCTATTTTAATGCCATATAATATTATTCTATTTTCATATACATGATATTAAAAAAGCTTTTCTATATTCATTTAGTGGATAAAACTCAAATACTTTTAGTTTTGAACATTTAAAAGTAATGAAAGTTAAATGCTATTTTTCTTAAAGTGTTTTTCGAATGAACATATGGAGAAACACACGGGATTATTTAATATATTCATTCTCTTAACACATACAAACACTACAAGCACTTACTAAAACTTTAAACAGATATATGAAAATATTTTATAGCAACTTACAAAAAGTATAACATAAACACAGAGTAAAAATATTTCTCTTTAAAACTGGCGATGAAATATAAAATCTACCAGATAAAATTATCACATCTCGTAAAAACAGTCAATTTTACATAATTTTAGTCTTCCATCCCAAATACATACAATAATTTTTATGTAAACAAAATATAACAAATGGGGTGTAAATCACCCCGCGCGTGTGTTTAAGTCCTAAAATTTAGCGTGTGAGCATGAGGGCTAAAATCAATAATCTTTACGAAAGTTATTCGAACAGACTGACTGAGAGAGCAGATCGAGTCGAATGGTAGAAATTTTGCTACGCTGACATCAAAAATATGTATAATTTGTAAAAAGTAATAATCTTTCTAAGACAAAATATAAATAAAATTACTAAAATGTAACTTACCTTACAGGCGCCGCACCTCATTACGTATATATTCAATTTATTAACGAGAACGGAAATGATTCTTACTGTGGAGGAAGCATTATACACAAATCTTTTGTACTAACTGCAGCACATTGTGTTACCACAAATACCACCTATAATGTACGTAAGTAGTATTTGTTATAAATTATATCTAGTAGTAAGCCCTATAAGTCTTTAAACATTAAAATACTTAGTATAATACGTATATAATATTTATTGTAATAATCAAACGAGTATTTAAATGTATACGTTAGTTCAATATTTGAAACATTTATGACTTTTACATCATCCTCACATAATCTAAAATTTGAATAGTAATTTACATATGCCTGTGTAACGTAATATCTTCGTTATTAATTCGCATAATGGTCAAAATGTTTCTAATTCTGAGGAACAAAGGAAATTGAAGATAGCACTCTCCTATTTCAAGGGAAAATACGAATCATTCACATGAAATTTTCTTATTGTATTTACGGAAAGTTTTCCTGAATTTACTGAACTGTCGACGGGATATATATTTCAATGTGACAGCAATGGAAAACCAGTTTCATCTCAGAACTATTTCTCGTACTATTAAATTTTAGGACCTTATTTTTAAAAAATGATTATACAATTTCAATGATATATTTGTAAAAACAATAAAAATAGAATTGTAATTCAATTTCTAATATATGTATATAATGTTTTATTTTGTCACACAAATGCAGGGTGTGTAGTTCGCGTAAGTTGGGAATAACCCTTGATTGAAAATTAATAAATTGAAAGAATGTTCTTAGGTATATTGTCGTTTCTTCACAAAAGAATATCAATTTTAAAACTTTGGTAATTACTTATTTAGATATTTCAGGAATTATTCATGATACCTTCATAAAAGTTGACTCAATTATTTTTTGAAACTAGGATATAATCGGGAATAAATTTCAGACATCTTTCTCTCTATCTCTTGATTGACACACTTGGGTACCACATTATCCCTTGGAATCTTCTATTTAGATTATGTAGTTCTATTTATCATCTTCTATCGCCAGGTAAAGAAAATGTAGAGCATATTTAAGCAAACACATTGTAATTAATAGTATATCTTTTATTTCTTGCTACGTTTTCATGCAAATAACATTTCCTGAAAGAGCAATCTATGTTCTACGTACCCTACCCAAAAACGTAGGATACGTACGCTTCGTTGATATTAAATCCAAAATATATGCGAAGTTAAAATTAACTCTTTTGAAAGGCTTGTGGTTGTTTCATTCTACCTCAAAAGCAGGATATAATTAATAATAGATAGGGCACATTCATAGTGATTACTAGCTTGAAAAATGGTAATTTGACATTGAATAGAAGTAAAACTTTATGTATATACAAGTATTATATTTCATAAACTCGTACTCGTACTGCTATAAAGAAAAAACTACTTTATGGTGTCAAATGAAATAACCCAAAAGATTAAGTGAATCTTGACAAATGAAAAATCAATAGTATAGAGTAATTGCTTATGTGCCTTTTTGAAGCTTCCTCACAAAGCAGGTCAAAAAATATATTTTGAACTTAATCATGTCAACAGAAGCACAATATTTAATTTCAAAGCCACACGACTTATTCTGTACCATCTCTGGCCATCAGGAATAATGCGCATCAAAATTTATACTTGTCTGATATTCGAAAAAGAGTTAAAACTCTTAAATTATAGTTTCCTACAATATTAAACTAACTCTCTCTATGGCCTATGGAACCCAGAAATCCAATGCCGCGTTCACAAAAGCTCTCCACTGACTTATGTCCTTAGCCAACTCTCTCCGGTTTCTACTTTGTATTCCTATTTCTGCGAGATCCATCTTAAAATTGTCCTCTCATCTGCGTCTAGGTCTTGCCAATGGTCGTTTTCCGATTGGACTTCCAGTCAAGTCTTTTAATGCGTTTCTATTTTCTTCCATCCTAGCTACATGACCTGCCCACCTAAGCCTCCTAGACGTGATCACCCTAACAATGTTTGGTAAACCGTATAAATTATGTAGTTACTCGTTATGAAGTTTCCGTCATTCCCCATTCCCCTTCCTCTTGGGTCCGAATATTCGTCTCAGAATCTTGTTCTGAAAAACTTTTAGTCTATGTTCTTCCCTCAGAATAAGCGACCATGTTTTGCAACCATAGAGAAAAACAGGCACTATTATCGTTTTATATATTTTAAGCTTCAAATTTCCTGAGATAATTCGCAACGACAGGAGATTTTGAACTGAATAATAATAAGAATTTCCTAGTTTAATTCGACACTTAATTTCTTCGTGGATATGTTAATCGTTATTTTCGTCTGTTAATATTGATCCTAGATATTTGAAAGTGTCCACTTTATCAAAAGTATTATTTAATATTTTAAGGCATCCATAATTTGGCGTACTACGGTACCGACGCACTTCAATATATTTAGTTTTCTCTGCATTCATCAACAAACCCAGCCTCTCTGGAAGCGTTTAATACAACCTTTGCATTTCTTTCTATTGTTCTCTTATCATCCCTTATTAAATTTACAAAAATTTCACTACCTCACAATTTCAGTTATAAAATGTTTAAAATATTATATTTCATAAATATAACCCACTAATTTAATTTTATTTATTGTTAATCATACTGACTTTCTGATGTAAAGTACGAAACTCAGGAAGTGTTGTAGGTAGCAATTTAAACGATTTTATGTGACAGCACTGCCTTTGTAATGTTTGTTTCCGGTAGGAACTGAGTAAATCAAGTTTGGTTTATTGTGCGTAACTTTCTACTACATATCATGATAGTTTGAATCAAGTTGTAAGAAAGCTAAGTGAGCTAGGTGCCAAATCATTGTGTTTTACTGAAGGAAAAATAGAAATAATTTGAAAACAGAGACTTATAACTCTGTATATTTTGCTAATTTGCTAATTTGTCAATGCTCACCAAGAATATGTAGATACTGATGCTGATCTGTTTCACATTTCGTAAATAAAATCTTTAGATTATTTAGGTATCTATATATATAAAAGAGAACGTACAAATCCTTTGTCCGCTCATCACGCTAATACGGCTGAACCAATTTCTTTTATTTTTGGGGGGTTATTAGGATTTGGACCCTAGATGGTTTTTATCATATCACTTTAATTTTCAATTACCAGTGTCTTGAGATAATTGACCATTCAGGTGTCCATTACGTACAAATCCTTTGTTAGTTCATCATAGGTATAAAAATAAACGTATGTATATGCAACCCGCATGACCGTGTCACTCGGCGGGTTAACATAAATGACAGGCGTTATAATGGTTTTTATCATATCACTTGAAAGCGAAAAAGTAAAAATTATCTAAGTAACAAAGTTTATTGCGTTCGGGGGTGACCGCAGCGAAGCGGGGCGGGTTAACATAAATGACAGGCGATATAATGTTAACATTTACTGCAATCTTCTATGGTTTTTATCATATCACTTGAAAGCGAAAAAGTAAAAATTATCTAAGTAACAAAGTTTATTGCGTTCCGGGGTGACCGCAGCGAAGCGGGGTGAACGCTGCTAGTTTATTATACTAGAAACTGAATACCGGCAGAATTACTTGATTATGCAAGGACAAAAGGTAAATAAACTTCATTTCCCGAAAAGAAATCATTTTTAAAACTGAACAATTCAATTTAATGAGTGCAGTATATGGCCTTTAAAATTTACCAAAACTACGATATGTATTTAATTTAATGTTACCAAATGAGAATAAGATCTTATAAACGTAGAGTGAACTGAAAGTAAGCTCTTATTAAAAACTGCACCTGATTATTTTTAATCAGTGATTACAGTTACACAAATGTAAACTTTGGAAATAAAATATTACAATTACATTTACAAAGTATGAACATTTAAAATTCGGCATTTGCACTAAAATTGTTTTGCTTTTCACAAATTATTTAAATAGAAGTGATTTATTTCTACCGCATGCTCACTGTTAAATTCACGAATTCATCCCAAATACGATATCATTCTTGGCCGAGAGTTTCTGACTTGGTGTCATCAGTATTGTAATATCGTGTGTAGGTAGAGTCAATAACGGACCAGGAATCTAGACCTTCACCGATTTGTTTATAAAAATAAAATAGTCATTGTGTTTTACAAAGGTAATATATCAGAATGTTTCTTATGACCAAGGGTGAAAGAAGTAGCGTTTCATAGGGGAACTCCTTCGCTCATGGCAGGCTCGTGAGATATGGTTTGTGTTGAGGAATCTCCTTCTCTTCAAAGCAGCCTCCAGGGATGTTAGGATAGGTGGAGTCTCTTAGTCCAGTGCGACCTCCAGAGCTGTTGTGGCTTGACGATCAGTGGTCAACTGATACCTCCTTCCTCTCATGTCCCTCATTTATATTATCTCCTTAGGCGGCTCGTCCTCTTCCATCGTTTTGAACTTCGTGTCTTTCTGTTAAGTGTATTGTCTGCCCTTTTATAAACGTTAGCACGTGTCGTCCATAAACATGTGCTCATGTTGTGATGTGAGAATCCTTTCAACTTTCATTGTCCGACCTTAGAAAAGAAGTCGCTTTAGACACAACAATCATCCTTTAAAATGCTCATAGAAACTACCACAGATGTCAAAAACACAATAAATATGGGACATTGATTGGGTAACAATTGGACAAAATAAGACCAACTTTCGATTTCCATCACTATGGGCAATTTTGAGCTCCCTTAGGGCTCCGCGGTTACAGTGTTCATCTTTGGCCCGGGATCGGTCCGTGTGAGCTCATTTATATCCGAATTCTAGGTTAAGCTGTCATATAGCCTAGCTCTGGAAAGGATGCTATACCCAAAATAAAATAAAATCGAAGTAAGACACCTTTCTGCATTCACCCTCCTTCTCAGAAGAATCGATGGTAAGACCTTCTTGTACACAATACCAACAACTTCTTTTAGTAGGTTTTGTTGCTTTTTAACAGAACGATAGTAATAACTGTCTCGGTTTGCAAACCCCCTCACATAGAGCTGATTGAGTACTATTATTTATTCGGAACGTTCTTGTACTTGAATATGTATGAATACACAAGTTGACGCCATGTCGGAATAACGTCTCAAGAATGAAGATCCGAATTCCAGTTTTTTGCAAAATTCCATTCCTTTTACGTGCGTTGTACGCAAACGCCAGTAATGGATTTTCAGGAAAACAAGTGAAGTAAAATTCATAAATCCCACATCATAGCAAAGTGTAAATTTGAAATCAAAAGCAAGTTCATGAATGAGGTAATGTCGATTATTAATATTAGTAGGAGTATTTGAAGTACTATCAGCAGTAGTAGCAGTAACATATTAAGTTTGTTTTGTAAAGGCATAAGATTATTGGGTGTTTCGTAGATCTCTGTGATATAACCAAACAACTTGCTGTGAGAACATAAAATACAACTATGGCTAGTTCATCATGATTATTTTTTCGGAAGGGATGTTAATTCCTGAAGAATTAATAATTATATAGAATACATTAATAAGCAAACCAATAATACTAAACCGCACTGTGTAATTATCACGAAACTATAAATAAAATAAGGAAAAATGTAAAACTTTTCTCCATATTTATATTGGCAGGTAACTGCTGGTTTAATAAATAAGCTCGATACCGGAGAACTCATTCAGAAAAGAAGAGTGGACAAATCTTCGATCTGGATCCATGAGGATTATGGAGGGATGAATATATCTCATGTATTCGATAATGGGTAATTTTCCCCTTTTTAGAAATTACTTTCAGTAATTTCTTGTTAATTCCTAGATTTACCTGTTAGATATGCATAAGTTTTGAGAATATTAAAATTGTAATGAAGTTGTTTGTAAGTTAAGGGTTAAATTCCATTTTCCATTGTAATAATATGACGTAATATCATCTTACTTTGCATCTCTACCTGTCTCGTACCTCTAAAAGTCAAATCGGCGAGAATACATTCTACGGAAATGTGCTTTTCCGATCCATATTTCATTTTTCAGTAGCTTTTACAACTGCTGTCAATCGGAAGTAACTTATATAAAGAACGACCAGGATTTTCTGTCAGATATTTCTGCATAATACTAAAATTTGCCAAACTACTGTTGAAACAACAAAACTGTTACTAAAAGTTACAGAACTACTACTAATTTACTGATTTACTACTGTTATCAAATTACTACTCAAAGCTGATGAACTATGATACAGTTTTGCTGCGAACACCTCAATGATATAAAGTATTTCTGTAATTATAATTTGAACATATGAAAATACGAGTCATCATTATTTGAGGGAAATGTAGTAAATTTGTGGAAAGAATTTGTAATATTAATATTACCTTTACATTCTGGATCCTTTCTCTAGATGTTGCCATTACTGTTCATATACTCTGGAATATTAACCTTAAAGTTACAGTGAGAAAGCGTCAATTTATAGGACCATGGGTATGATTCAAGAAAGTAACACAAAACTTTCTCCGAGTGGTTAGCGGTTAGTGTACTCAACTTTTGCATGGGGGACCCGATTTCGATTCCCGGAGGGAGCTCGTGTGGTTCGGATTCCACGTTTATCAGTAGTCCACGTATCATATAGCCTTGCTGCTGAACAGAATGTTAAACTCAAAATCAACTCAAATCATCAACAAAACTTTCTTTGGAGTAGAAGGGACTAGAAATAAAAGAAATTTGTGAACAAAAGTAATCAAAATTTGCTGCAACATGTCCTTGAAATTCTTTGAAGGGATTCAAATTCCTTTCCAGAAAATCGTAGGGATATGTCTCACAATCATTGGAGAAACGTTCAGAAGATTCAGCTATCACTGACAAACAGTACAAGGGAAATTAATGCTCAATATTCTAGCAGAGTATTACTGAACTATAATTTAGGACACACTCACATTGCTACAAAAGGAAGAAGTAATTCGTACTTTTCAAATTTTGTCTACTCCTCGTAAATGTTCCTTTAGAATAACTGCTAAAAACTGATTGCATATGTCAACACATACGCCATTCCCCTCCAGAAATATTAATTTGGCCTTCCCTAGAAAGATATAAAATTGCCCTCCATAATGGAGTTTAAAAATAGAAACACTTTTGCTTGTATTATTTATAGAGGACACAGTTGATGGTTTGTTAAAGTAGAGAGCAAATTACACTTATGTTATATCTAAAGAAATTATATATTTTGTTCAGATTATACTTAGCATCACCATAAATTATTTTCTTTTCCTTGAAAATCATATGATGGGCACATTCCATGCCTCATAATTTAAATTAAGAGAACAAGATTAAAGCCTTAGGAAATAGACCTACATATTATCTCTGGTGAGAATAATAGAAGATATTTTACAAAAATAGGCACAGATTACATTTTTATTTCGTTTATGGCGTTTTGTATGTTGCTATTAGGATGCAGTAAACCTATTTCATGCTTAATTTGTACATTGAAGTTTGTATCGTTTCATATGAGTAAGATTTGCCTTGAAGTAACTCCTTACTCAAACAATGGGGAGCTTAAGTGGGAAGTTCTCATATGTTTGCCTGTCCCCCTCCCAAATTATACCAATGTTGAATTACCTTTTATAATATGTTAAGTGTAATAAGGTCTATCCTTGAACTTCAGTCACTGTATCTATTACTATATGGGTAGTATTACCGCCACTTGGCCTAACTTTATGATGAATTTTCCTCGACTTTCCCATGTCACACGATACGCTGTCGTCGTATCGCCCAGCTGTGGAAAGTTGAACAACCCGAAAACTCGTTCTCTTTTATGACCCCTTTTTCGGGTATATTCGTTCTCTTTTATAAACCGTTTTTTAAAGTTGATAAAAAGTATGGGGATGTACTTGTCCTCTTTTACGACTCCTTCTTTAACCCTTACTTATTATACAGAAATTACATAGGGATTACGAACACCTATCTTTGTAACACCCTATGAAGCATTTCACAGCTGATAAAACAGTGAGACCACCATTTTAACGCCTGAGTAACATATAGCACAGAATAATAAGGGTGTACTCATTCTCGTTGATGACCCCTTTTTCAACCCCTATATATAGCATAGCAGAGATTACACAACACAGGCTACAAGCATTGTTTTTAACCCATATCTAACATAGCAGAGAATACATAAGACTATGAACACATAGCAGAGAATAATGGGGGTGCATTCGTTCTCTTTTATGACCATTTGTTCAACCCGTGTTTAACATAGCATAAATTACACAAGAAAGGCTACAAGCATTGTTCTTAACAAATCAGATCTGATAAAAGCGTATGCTTTATTTTTCAAACCCTATTTAACGTAGCAGAGAATTCATAAGGAAAAGGGGAAAGAAAGGAGCGAAAGACATTGGAATAAATTAAATTTAAACGCTTAAGGATAAACAGTTTGCGGCTTTCCCCCTGCATCTGTCTTGGGTTTTTCTCCCTTTATGGGATAAATCTCTTCCAGTATCAATCGCGAACCCCATTTATAATGTTTAATTCCTTTCAAAAAAGTAACTCTTAATCCAGGCTGGATTTCAACACAGAAGCCTAAGAATAACAGACACACAAGCTGTCTACTTAGCTACACAGGCCATATCAATTATGTTCTTAAATCAGCCATTACATGCGCTATTATCAAACGTGTTAACTCAGCCATTGTCTGCGATTTACTCCAGTTCCATTCGAAGTTTGAATTGAAGACCTGAATTTCAAAACATCCCGAGTCTACTCTTTTTCTTCGTATTTTTCGTTTTCCGTTTTTTATGTTAGCATCTATGTTTCAGGGCTATTCACTTGCATAATCTGTAAGTCCAAATCAAAACTTTTTAAAAATATTCAAATTCAAAATAATTTCAGCTAAACAGATTAGCATTCCAAGTCTTGTCTTCTTGTCTTTCTTCTAAAAACAAAAAAGTACTCCGGTGGACTTGGGATGTTCGGCAATTCAGATCTTCAATTTTATTTACGGTCTTTAACCATCTTTGGTTCACAGGCTCCTTTCTTTCATAAAAAAACATTTGTTCTGTAGATTGAAAGCAAAAATGAATTAATTTATATTCTTGGGAAGTTACTGTTGCACGAACATACACATATACAGGGTGTAACAAAAAGATAAGGCAAAATTTCAGGGGTGGATTTTTTATGAGTAGACAAGCAAAATCGTTCATATGACCATATATATGAAAATGCATCATTACAGAGTTACAGCGATTGAGCCGCCTAATGCTGGAAAGAGTCACATTTAGGTCGCTCCTTAATGTGACTCAATTTAAACCTCAATAACTCATACCCTAATTAAGCTAGAAAGATAATTTTGGTATCTATGTATTTCTAAGGGACGATGCTTTCCGCTGATATGTATTTTATGCATGTGGGGGAGTACCACGGTGGACATGGGAGGGTAATTACTTGTTTGTTTTTTTGTTTTTTTTTTTTTTGTTTTTGCATCAGCATTTTGGGGATGGCATTCCTTCTCCCTTGGGGATACACTCATATAATGCATATCAGCGGAAAGCTTCATTTTTGCAGGAACAAATTCCTACTAAAATCGTCTTCCTATCTCAATTAGAGTTTGAGATATTGAGGTTTAAGTTGAGACACATTAAGGAGCGACCAGAATATGACTATTTCACACACTTAGGTGGCCCAAGGCGCGTAGTTCTGTAACGATGCATTTCCGGACAAATGGTCATCTGAACTTTTTTGCTTGTCTACCCATAAAGAATCCACCCATGAAGTTTTGCCGTACCTTTTTGTTACACCCTATATATACGAGATCCGTTTTGTAGATTTACGAAAATACGTTTTTTCCTCAGTCAATCTACAAAACGGGTCTTGAATGAGGTGTTCGCACTAGTAATGACATCCCGTAGCGTCGTTACGTAACACACACAGTATACATAAAGCTTCGAAACCAAAAATTGCAAGTTCTGCCGCAGATATTTCGGTAAGGTGTCTGCTTGTTTAGTGGGCAACCCAGGTTCATATCACGGCTGGTACGGTTTGCTTTTCTTCCCTTTCAAAATACATTTCTATGTTGGTTTGACAATAAAATTTAGTTTCTTTTCATTGTTTTATGATGTTATTTGAACCAAAGCCATTTTTGAAATCCGAAAGTCACAAAGGCCTTTTTATTTTTTGAAGTGGTGCCAGAGGTTTTGTAAAAAGGATTTCAGAATAAGTGGGAAAGGCTTGGCATTCAACTGTACCGAAGATATTGACTAATATTCCTGTCGTAGTAATTCATTACTGGAAATCATTGGGGCCCGAAGAAATTTTTCAGGGTGTCATCTCCATGGTTGCTATATTACGTCTGGTATTTAATATACGTAATTTGCTATATTACGCATACATTTTCGTGAGCAAGGGGGGAGCGGGCCCCTCCATATTTCCACAGAGCAAAAGTGGTAAAAGATAGAAAGAAACGGCTTTTTGCATTCAATTCGTCGTCAAAGTAGCTTCCTCCTTCTCCGTTAAAGCTTTGTCTAAAGAAGGAGTTGTTAAAATTAGTCATATTCTGTTTGAACGTTCATCGCCATAGAACAAAAACAGTAGCAGCTAGCGAGGAAAGTTTATTTTACAAGCGATTTAGCGTGTCAAGAGAAGATAATAATTATTGCTAACACTTTACGAAAACAGGAAGTGGTTCATATTATCTATTACATCCGATTTCAATACTTATTTCTATAGATCAAAAAGAATAAGGGATATTGAGATACGGTAATTAGCAATCATTTCATGGTCCCAAGAAAATGTTTCGCCGAAAATTCAGTGTCCCAAGAATAGTGTCTGGCAAGCTCTATTCAAACAACAGCTGATTGAAGTTAGCCATGTTCAATTCCGACGTTTATCGCTGTAGAACGAAAACGGTAACAAACAATTCTACTGCAAGAAGCAGACATTTGCAAACAATTCTACTTCCAATGGCAACATAGCATCACTATACATAGCAATCTATCAGAACTGGAAGTGATTCAATTTACTATTACTGTCGGTTTGAATACATTTAAACCCTTAACGTAATAGAATAAATACGACAGCAGATAGCGAGAAGCAGTTTTATGTAAACAAAGACGTTACTACGATGTAATTCTGACCCGCATTACTAACTCCGTTCATTATCCCGTTAGTCACTTTTGAAGTTCCTTTCCCCCACATTCGAAGCTGTCTCTCTCCGCTCCTGTTCATTTCCAGAATATACCTTATATAAAGTTTTTTACTTGTTTCGGTGAAAGGAACTTGTGGTTTCATATTTTAATATTACTTTTGGGACGCCCTGTATAATGAGTATTAACAACCAGTGTTGCGTAAGTTAACTTCAAAAGTGTAATGCGTTACAAGTTACTTTATTTTCTCTTAAAATGTAACGCGTTACTAACGCGTTACTTACCCCAAAAAGTAACTGTTACCTTACTTCGAAGGTCACGAGTTACTAACGCATTACTTTTATGTCTAAAATTTTGATTACGTGAAAAAATCTTATTACTTTAACTTTCTGTACTATTACTATTAGCACTATTATTATTATTATTATTATTATTATTATTATTATTATTATTATTATTATTATTATTATTATTATTATTATTATTATTATTATTATTATTATTATTATTATTATTGAATAATCTGAATCGCTTTATGTAGGTGTAAGAACAAATTCTTACTTGATGGCTATATGAGCATTTTCATATAACGAGACACTGAACAAAATACCATACTGCGTTACTCGTAGGAGGCCACAACAAGTCAAATCATGTGTGCAGTTTCAAGTATTCTCTTCAAGTATCCTACATATACAATATAATTATTATCAATGATACTCATACAACTTATTATTATTTATTATAACAACACTGTATGAACATGAAAGATAGGCGGTTGTCTGAATACTAGAAAACTCATTGATTGCTTACCTTGGGAGTTGTGAAGTGTAGGAGACAAGAACATTGTTCAAAAGCTTCTGTATTTGGTTTGAGGGTCTAGGATGAGTAGTCGGACTAGAGCCAAACATTGTTATAAGTTACAGGGCGCTGGCCAAATATGTTCAAAACTGCTCAGCCCGGGTTTAGAATTGTCAACAACGGCGCACATCTCATTCACTGTCTAGCCTAACCGAGAAGTGAGCCGAGAAAACAGCTCACCGAACCAGGCCGGCTAGAGCCCTTGGCTCAGTTGAGCCGAACCGAGCAGATGGCTCATCCTTCGTGGCTCCTTCGTGGCTAAGCGGTTAGCGTACGCGCCTTTGGCGTGGGAGACCCGGGTTCGATTTCCCGGGGGAGTTTACGTGATTCGGATTCCACGTTAATCAGTAAGTCCACATTTCATGTAGCCTCGCTGTTGAAATGGACGTTAAACTCAAAATCAACTCAACTCAACTCCAAACCAAGCCGGCTCGAGCCGATGGTTAACCCCAAGCTAACCGACTCGAGCCATTTGCTCAGTTCGTTATAAAAATATATTGTGGTCTCGTTATCGAGACGAGACGAGATGAGAGCCATGTCCCCTCTCGTGAGCAACACTGAAATTATTCCATATTACTGCTTACATTTCTCATCACTTTCACTTTGCATTGTAATCAGACCATGATTTCAAAACGAGTTAAAACGTGCTGAACAAACAATCAATTTATGAAATTCGGCTTGACTTGAAACTCGACGTCAAAAAGAGTGACTCGGCTCGGAACTCGAATCGAGAAAATTACCTTTGCCTCGAATTGAAACTCGACTTGAATTCGAGTCGAGTTTTAGCTCGACTCGTGCTCATCTCTATGAAAAAAATAATTGGCTGCTTATTATTATTCTGCTAAAACATTATTATATAATGTAAACATTGTTGTTATGTAAAATTAAAAATACAGAATATAGAAAACGTAGGGTATGCAAACTGATCTGAAAGAACTCCAATATTACATATCATCAACAAACTATTACATATCATCTAGCAGTACAGCAGGCCTGCTCATCAGAACACAGTTTATTCATATTAACCCCTTACTGTACATCGTTAATTATGGTACCCTCGTTTTTGATAACTATTTCCCGCTGGGACACTTCAGACACTTTACTTTTAAATTGTTCACCACCATCCTCAGCTTTTAAGAAAAGTATTCTTTGAAATGTTCGAACGGTAAAATATTTTTGTTCTCTATCTTTATAAGAACAACACCAATGAAAGTAAAATAGACTGCCGGTACTACTGCATTCGTAGTGCACGTAATGAATGTATTGATTTTGAGCTGTCAAAATCTATGACAAAATCTCCCAGGTGCTTCCAATCAGCACACGTGATTTCTTTGAGGCTGTTCTCATCTTCCAAAACGGTGTCTGCCCGTTTGGCATATTCCCGTTTTGCCTACAGACCTTCCAGCAGTTTATATCATTATCTCAATGTCATCTTATCTGTAAACAAAACTATTATTCCCGTTTCGCCTACACACACTAAACGAGAGATGTTTAGTTTTTGAGTTTTGAGGTGGGAACGTTATAAAGATACTGAAAAATATCAATATACTTACTAAATGCAAATATTCAGTTTCCAAGTTAAATCTGTAGAAATTAGTCAGTCAAAGGAATAATCAATTAAACAAACAGCAAAGAAAAGTCCAGAATTAACACTGCATAGTAATTCTTCTATTGTCTAAAATTCTCATACTAATTAATAAATATTGCAGTGAGTTTGCCTTTTCTTTAAATTGTTTTTACGTTTCTATGATTAAATCCCTCAGCTTATGTTTTTAAAATTATGAGTGTTATCATCATAGTTATGATAACACAAGGTAAATTAAGTGTTATCATAATAGTTTTAAATGCGATTCAGCAACGTTCAAATCCGTCGTTGTCTGTTATCATCATAATCACTTTAAACGTTATGCCTTGTCTCAAGGCTTATCCTGGCTCAACAATTCTATAAAATTAATAACTCCATTGAGAAAAATTTTGTATAAAAAGCAATAATTTAACTAAAATAAATTTAAAGATATTGAGATGGTAATTGGCGCCCATTCGAGCTATTCAGAGTCGTGGTAAATACTAAGGTAATTTGGAGAAATATGGACACATGGGGAGTATGGGCAATATTAAGCTTATATGTTCACAGCTCCTGACCGTAAACATGAAGAAATTCGAAATAAGAGTTGGCAACAAATGTCGAATGTAATTGTTTTACTGATGTGACTGTTTCATGCAATCATAAATTCTTTATTTCTTTATTTTTTACAGTAATATTTTTATTTGAAATATGTGGTTTCCTTTTTCTGCATATTTCTAAGAAGACATTTAAAATTTTCTATCATAAGAAGAAGATTTATGTAATTTTGTAATTTTGAAATACATGCGACAGAAATTCTTGACAAAAGTTTAGTTTCTTCTTTTATTTATACTCCATTCCTAGACACAGGCAAAACTACTTTCCTCCATTTTATTGTATCTTTAAACAAATCACGTAATGACCCATACCTTCGGTTCGGTGTTACTTGTCAGTAATAAACTTTATGATTCTGGATTCGTTTTATATTTTGCCTTTTCTACTTGTGCTGAAGTAATAAAATTAGTTCGGCGTGCGCGGGAATCAATCCGTGGATTACAAGATCTTCAAACCACCTTGCTATCGCATACTCTACGAGGAACGATGGCCAGAGCAGAGAAACTGATTTCTTTGTTCAGGAGACATACACACCTAACTCTGGCTTCGTTACCTCGATCTGTGTGCTAATTTACACAACTAACACGGTCTTCAAATTTTACACGTGATTTCACCAACAATACAAAATACACAAATTTGGAGGAATAACACAAATTACAAATAGTGATCGAACTTACAACTGTAGTCACAAGAACGATTCTATTCAAGGTGTCACCTCACCTTCCTATCTAGAAAATGATCCGAGTTCGATTCCCGACAGGAGCTTATGTGGTTCGGATTCCACCTTAATCAGTAGGTCCCGTCTCATAATGCCTTTCTGCTATAAGGGACGTTAAACTCAAAATAAACTCAACCGATCTAGAAGAGGGGTGAAACAAAATTCATTACTACTAACAGCGAAGAAATATGTATACTCCAGTTCTTGTTCTCATAAAATAATAATTCTATCTGTCAATCCATAAATGTAATATTATGTCCATATGTAAATCTAAAAAGAATCTGACATAAAGTATATCTCTTCTGTTTCTATCAATAGCTTCGACTATGTGTCTTGTTCCTTCTTTTGTCATTATAATAATAATAATAATAATAATAATAATAATAATAATAATAATAATAATAATAATAATAATAATAATAATAATAATAAGTGGACACTGTTTTCCTTAGAAACTTGCGACTTTAAGGTCTGAAGTGTAGAGTTCTGCCGACGACCACACACTGGACATTATTTACAAAAAGACCGAAAATCATTGTTTACTAACTTACTGTCTACGGTTTGAACTGCAAGAAATGATCATATTTCTTCGCGATAATGTGAATACAAAAGTGAAATGTTATGTTTCTACGCAATTTCCTTCTCTCGGATGACTGGATAATTAACAAAACACTTCTATTGTTGTAAAGAAAATAAAATGTATGTCGTCAGGGGAAATCGATCTCCGGACCGCGTGAACTTCATCCCACAGTGTTACCGATTACACCATCAAGACCTGCTTGCAAGCAAAGCGCTACGTTGAGTGATTTGTCAAAAGAGTCCAACCAGTTTACATTGCATTATATTTTTTCCTTGTTTCGTTTTTATTGCATTCACTTTTGTTTTTCCTACAATACACAAAAAAGCAAATACATTTTTCGTCACCATGCCTAGGAATACCGTTTTAACTAATCAGCAAATAGGAAGCAACTGGCGAGATGATTTGGAGTAATGTGCAGTATTTTATTTTCATAGCAGCAAGGGACAAGATACTATCCCGCGGAAAACATGCATAAATTTGTTTGATAGAAAGTACTCTCGTGTTGGATTCCCTTTAAGATTCAATTAAAATTTTACTTTAACTAGAATTTATTCTCATTAATCATCCGTCTCTTTTGGCCTAAATGACATAAATATTGAGAAAAAGTGTATGGGAAAAAATGTTGAAGACTATGCATATAGAAGTCAGAAGCCAGTGTTTTGTAAGCAATTGAGAAAATAATAGAAAGACAGGAAAGAAAATCTCCTAAGAACTGAAAATGAACAATGTTTTAGAATTCATGCTTAATTTGAATCAACATATTAAATTCAATTTAATATACATATTACACACAAAATTCGCTACTTGACTTCGAAAACACGAAAAATGGTAGGTATTTTTAAACATTAAACATAACACCTCCGACCGTGTTCAGAAATGTCGGTTTTAAGTGGAGAATAGGGATATTTTGTATTATTTTTGCTCAATACTTAAGAACGATGACATCGAGTTTGTCTTGTCATCACAGCAAAATGGATGAAGCACTTGAAATAATATTTTAATACATTGTATTTAGCATTTTGTATAGTCGGGTTTCTAGAATTCATTAACGCATATATCATAAAAGGAAGAGATGAACATAAATACCTTCCGCCTTATGCACAGTCGTTTTGACGTATGATTAGCGTCATACTAAATCGCTGACTACTTCAAGAAACATGTTAGTCGAGCCCTTTAGTAAGGCACCAATCATGCGTCAGAACGACTCTGCATAAGGCCCCTTATTTTCAAATATGTGAGCCCATCTTCCTTTGTCCTTAAAAATCCGCTTTTGAGGGGAAAAGGGAACAAACTCTAAATACGCGGTCAATATGTAAAAGTGACATCGTGATTGTCTGTCCGATCATCACGGAAATCGAATGAACTGTTTGAAATGAATATTTGAAAACATTTAGTAGTTGTAAGAAAATGATTAGCTGACGTCTACTGGAAACTTGACAAAACTTCACAAATATATGATGAATTAATATTTTACTCGTAGTTAAGAATGGCTACTTTATTGGTTAAAGGGAAAACCAAAAATGCCTCGAGCAGGAATCGAACACAGGAACCTTTGCAGTGAGACGTGGATCTTTCTAACTCTGCTGTAAAAAAGCTGTATCCTGATATCTCCTGTTCTTTTGAACTATGGAAAAAAGAATTGAAATAGGAAGTAATAGTTAACTTGAACCACTTCCTGTTCCGGTACGATGTTGACAATAATTATGGTATGTTGCCTTGAGACGCAAAATCGTTTGGATAAAAATGTTCTCGCTATCTGTTACTGTTTCCATTCTATGGCGAGGAGAGTTTAAACAGAATATAGCTAATTTTAACAAATTCTGCTTTGATCAAAGCTTCCACAAAGAAGGAGACGATTGTATTCTATTGTCTTGAGACGATTAATTGATTGCAGAAAGAAACGTTTTAATATCTTTTACCATTTTTGCTCTACGGAAATCAGTATTGGATCCTTAAGTACCAATAAATATGAATAATTTCCAGCTTTGGTAGAGTTATATGGATAGTAACGATATGTTTGTTGAGAAGCAGAATCGTCTGCTTAAAACTGCTTCTCGCTATTTGCTGCCGTTTTATTCTATATCGATAAATGTTGAAACCGCTATTGAAACCAGAAGTTATAGTAAATCCTAACTACAGCCGAACTTAATAAAGTACTGCAGATAGTCACGATATGTTGTCTTTAGATTCTAACTCGTTAGCAGAATCCACTTCTCACTATCCGTTATCACTTTCTTTATATATCGATAAACGTTGAAAACGAAAATAGCTAATTTGAACCAACTCCAGTTTGAGTAGAAAGTTAACGGATGAAATAAAATGTATTCTTTGGACACTGAATTAATTGCAAAAGACTACATCTTGAGGTTTACTATTTCTATTAGGCGGAAATTGGAAATTGAAACCGGAGGTAATAGTAAAATTCAACCATTTATGGTTTCGGTAGAATATTTTGGATGCTCATGATGTCTCTAGATGTTAACTCGTTTCCAAAAATCACTTCTCGCTATGTTTCCGTTTCATGCTATAACGATAAAAGTTGAAACTGTTGTTGAAACCTGATGTAATAATAAGCTTAAACCATTTTCAATTTTAGTAGAGTATTGTGAATGACCATGATATGTTGCCTATACACGCGCAATTGTTTACAAAAAAGAAGTCTCCTCCCTGTATGTTGCCGTTTTCATCTATGGGGTAAATGTTAGAATCGGAAATTGCTAATTTGAACCGCTTCTGGCTTGAATATAGAGTTAACGGACGAGATGCAATCTATTCAATGGCAGAAAACCATTTCTCTATATGACTTACTGTCTTTGCTTTGGTACCTGTCGACAAACAGACGGATGAAACCACTCTATAAGATTTCCGACTTTTATGCACAGCATAGTTTGGAAGCTTAAAACCTGTCTTTCGTTCCATAAATATTATTAATACTAACATATCAATAATACCTTCTGTAAAATTTTAAAAAATAGCCGTGAAATTTAATCCAGATTGGAAGTAGTTGTGGAAACCACTTGTTATAACAGATTTGTGGGTGTTCAGATAAAACCAACATAATCTTTCTATTTTACAGCTGGTGAGTAATGCATAGGTCATTTCTACTGTATATCAACTTCACCGACCAAAACGACTCATTACTTCGTGAAAAGACATTTGTTGATTCTTCAAGGTCAATAACAAAATAGCTAATACCAGGAGTACAAGCGACCCATTACTTCGATAGAAGAAGCAGATTCAACAGACGTGTTTACGTATGAAAGACTAATGCTCTCCGGCACTTAGTAGAAGGCTTAACTGGGTCGAAGCAACATAGGCGAAAGAACGCTGTTTGTTCTATTTGTTGTGGGTATGAAACACGAGTTTGCTTGTGTGACTGTCTGTAAGCAGCCTGGAGATCTGTGAGGGAGCGTGTACCGGACATGTAATAATATTAGAAAATGTCTTATATTTGTGTCGAGTTTTTAGTTTTCACGGTGAATGAGATCAATGGTGACACTTCCATTAGCAATGACTTTGAAAACCGGCTACCATTGTGTGCGAGCAGGGTTCACCGGGAGGAGTGGTGTTAACGAGACAGGTAAAATTAATCGAAAATCACCTATATTTGTGTCAAATCCATTGTTTCCGCGGTCGCTGAAATCAATGGTGACACTTCCATTAGCAATGTATCAAAATCGAATACCATTGTATGCGAGCCGGGGTTACCGAGGGGAAAGGTGTACCGAATCGCGTAAAAATAATCCAAAATGACCTATATTCGTGTCAAATCCTTACTTTTCACGGTCGCTGAGTTGAATGGTGATTCTTCCAGAGGCGTTGACTTCTAAATACAGCTCCCATCGCCTGGGGGCTAGAGACGTTCTTTTTAAATTTCGAACCAGAGGGTCTCAAGGGTCATTTACCGGGATATGTAAAAGTAGTAGAAAATTACCGATATTTTTTGTTTCGTTGTTCAGTTTGTTTACATAGATATGTTAGCTTTCCCATGCGCAAAGTGATTATTTCAGCTAGTTATTATTACATGCAAGAAATAAATTATTATTAATATACAGGGTGGCCCAAAAGTAGGTATACGGTACTGTACTGATCAGCTCATTGCTTTTTATATAATTTCTTATTTTTATCCATCAGGTAGACTTAGTTTTTTATTATTTGTTTTTAATATGTTTTTACTTACATCTTAAGCTCAGAAGAGCCGAAGCAAATAAACTCTTAAACTAGAATGTTATAGTTGATCACTACAAAGGTATATAACTATTTTTGTACTACGTGAACCTATAGGAGTGTATTTTGAAAGAAAGAAACAAAAGTGTAAAGATACATAACCGTATTTTACTTTATATAATTTATCCTAAACCGCGGTCACTATTCTAAGATAATGTAGGAACAAAGTTATTTTTTGAAAGAGAAAAGTTCCCCTGTCAGAACTTGTTTACTCCAGACGCCGAAGCGTTAACCAGAGTTGGAGTGGGTCAGTGGGTCGATGGGTCAAGTGGGTCGAGTTTTCTGAGTGGAACATGGGTCAACAGCATGTGACTCACTGCGATCGACCACCCACCATTACACACTGCGACCCACCACCCACCATGACCCACTGGGACCCACCACCCACCATGACCCACTCCGCTCACTGCATTGTAAACAGCATCTTCTGAACAGCACATTCTTTTCACCCTCGACTCTAGCCATAGAAACTAAAAACTAAAAAGAAGAACATTGAAGAAGCAGTTGAGGTTAAATTTATATCATGGCATTCAAGGTATCTAATATCAAGGACTGCCTAATATCAACATTAGGCAGTCAACTAATATCGATCATTTTCGATTATTTTTAGAAATCAATCCTATATATAGAAAATGCCCTCCCCCCCCCCCGAACAAAAGAGTATTTTAAAAAATGATATTGAGATTAGGGCCCAACTATGTCATTTCAGTTGACTTTGCAATTTGATCATGATGATCACACATACATATTTGCATTCAATTTTTCATATAATAATTCATACATTATAGGTGATTTAATTTTTTTCAAATAGTTAGCTCCTCTAAAAGCCCTCAGGCTGTGTCTGAAAAGTCAAGAAGTAAGTCCTATTGCTATTATTACAATTTCAAATATGATCAATTGCCTGAAGTTCTGCAGATTTATCAAGTGGTTGTTTCTCTAAGTGTTGCTCTCAGATAGTAATACTTTTCCCTTCAAGGGGAGGAATATCTTGGCATGTTATGTTTTCGTGCATGTATTTGCTGCCATGTTGCTTGTCTACATATTAGACATACAGCGAAACTATTCCGCTACTGGAAAAATTTATCATTTCTTACATATCCAACCTCCAGGTTCTAAAGTTCGTGGCTTTACCTTGTCTAAACATCGGTTTATCACTTTTAGCAAATATTTTCGGCTTGTTGTTAATTGATAACAGTTCATTTAATTAATATTTTCTTGTTTAACAGATATCAGTCCTCCCTTAAGTGCATTATATTTATCACTTATGTCACTGAACAGAATTAACACCTGATATCGTTTATTCTTCACCTCACCACAGCAATTATGCCCACTATTACTTGATAGAAGAAATGGTCTATCTTCTAAATTTTTATTTTAACTTGAACACAGCATCAGAGTTTACACCTTGGTCTCCTTTCCGAGATCTAATATTCTTCATCACTGTAGAAGTAATGGCTCTATTGTCACCTAGATCTCTAATGCAATTTTGGGATTTATACATTGATATAAACTGTATAATTCAGAAAATATATATAATACTCAATGCGTCCAAATTTTAGGCAATTCTTTAGGTAAAATATGTTTTACGTAAGCAGTATACTAATATGAACTGCTTACAAAAAAAATGGATTGAGACACAATGTACACGCATCGTCAGTCGATCATATCTTGAATAATAATAATAATAATAATAATAATAATAATAATAATAATAATAATAATAATAATAATAATAATAATAATAATAATAGAAATTTGCTTTTTTAATAGGAGCTCATTTAATGTGACTGGTGTCTTATTAAAGGATATAGCTGTAATGAAGATGCCCAAGCCTTTTCAACTTAATAAATTTGTGAATGTTATAAAGCTACCTCCTGAAAAAGAAATCAAGTTACCAGGTACTGTCATCTATATTTTAATTCTTCAAATATACGGTATATTTTAATATTGATTATTTCAAAGACCTCTTTTATGTTCCGCAAAAACTTGAAAGTGTGTTCGTGTGTACACTTTGTATTTAGTTTAGTATGCACAATTAAGAAACAATGTGTTAAATGGGTTTTAAAAGTTACATGAGCAAGATATATAATTTAACTTATTACCTTTATAAATGTTACATCCAAAATAAATAAGTATCTAATGTTCTAAATTTATATTTTAATTCATTAAGCTATGGGTTATATTTTCAGAATTAACTCAAAATGCGATAGAATATTCAATACCAACTAGAATTTCATGCTAAGTTAGTGCATAAAGAAATATGAGAACTTTAATATTTCGCTGAAAGCAGCAAAGTACGCTTCCATATATATACAGGGTGGTCGTGCATGAATGTCTGAAAATTCGGGAGATGAATCTACAGGTAAAAACAAGCAAAAAATGTCATATGAACATTGGGTGAATGCGGCTTCTTTTGGACGCTAGAGGCGTCTGAAATGTCACCTTCCGAGGCGGTAATTTGCAATATCTCAAGAACGGAGAGAAATAAGAATGTCGGGTCAAAACATATCAAAGGAAACCCGATCCGAAGAATCCAATTATGCATAAGTAATGGCGAAACAGTGGCGGCGCTAGAGGGGGGCACAAAGAAAGTGAATGAAACATGGAGAAAAGTGAACAATTTACAATGAAAAATTGTAGGAGGGGATGTTACTTGGAACATACAACAACAAATGTTAATGAACAAAGGCAACAACGACTAGTCTGTAGGGACATTATGGGAGGCGAATTGTAGGAATACAGTATCTTTCTACTGGTGAGAAATAGGAATGTCGGGTCAAAAGATATCAAAGGAAATCCCATCCGAAGAATCCAATTATGCACACGTACTGCGGAATAGTGGCGGCGTATGGGAGCTGCAAAGAAACTGTTAAACACTCTTAGTGATGAAACGTGCAGATCGTAAAAAGCACGTATGGAAGATGAGACCCAGTGTACTGTAAAAACAAGAGGTATTGTAGTTACCATGGTCAACATAATGCCATTCTATAGCAGCTGTTCAATATGTCCTCCTTGTTCTTCGAGACAGTCAGTTACACGATCGCGTAAGGATTCTCTGACTGGTGCCAATATCGCTGGCGTTTGCCGTAATGTGGCAAATGCAGCACATACACGCTGGCGAAGATCTTCAACATCATGCAGGGGCCGTGTATACAGAGACTCTTCACGTAACCCCACAGAAAAAATCTAGGGGATTCAGGTCGGGTGAACGTGGGGGCCATGCTTGTCTTCCACCACGACCTATCCACCTGCGTGGAAATGTTTTGTTCAGATATGCACGAATGGTGTGGCATGAGTGGGCAGGGGCGCCATCATGCATAAACCATAGACTGTCGTGTCCTCAGTGGCACATCTTCAAGCAGAATAGGTAGGTTCTGAGTCAGAAACTGGAGATACGATATTGCGTTCAATCGCTGTGGTAAGAAGTGTGGTCCCACAACGTTGTCGCCAATAATACCAGCCCACATATGCAATTGGAAACGCTGTTGTGCTTCGTCTCTACAATTGCATGCGGGTTGTTGAGTGCCCATCGATGGTCATTGTGGAAATTTGTGATGCCATCCCGTGTGAATAATGCCTCATCCGAGAACAATACCTGTGTTAGAAAGGCTGGTGATACACGGCAGTGGCGGTATAACCAACGACAGAAACGTCGTCGGGTTTCATAGTCACCATCGTATAACGCATGCGTTCGTTGTACGTGGTATGGTCTGAGATTATTATTAGGCAAGATGCTTAGCACGACTTGATGCGAAACGTGTTCCTGCCTTGCTATTCGTCGGGTACTAATACTCGGGTTCCGGGTCACATGTCGGAGTACCCTCTCTTCCAGTGGGGGTGTAAGAACGCGTCGTCGTCTCGGAATGTCTGTGTTGGGAAGGAATGACCCAGTGTCCCGCAATCGCTGATGAATACGAATAAACATCCCCGGTGCTGGAATTTGTCGATCTGGGTAGCGTTCCGCATATAACCTACGTGCTTCTTCTGCATTACCTTCCGCTAAGCCGTACATCAAATGCATATCTGCTATTTCGGCGTTAGTGTATATTACCCTATTCATTGTGGTGCATTACACATAGCACTTGTCTGTCCCGCGCTTGTCAACATCAACACTGTTTCACACGACACAAAGTAAACCACATTCACATACACATGGATCACCAGCCCTGCCTGTAGAGTTTAGCACTAAAACGCTTGTGCTGTTACTGTCATTGCCCCATTCAGTACGAATGAACTGTGCGCCGTCTTCTGCACCTTCGATGCGAACGCTCTCGTTACCCACGCTTTCACTAATCCTATAACTAACTCTACTACGCGACGCTCTGCACGCCCCCTTGTTCCACCTACTGTAGCTATACGCCCTCTGTCATCGGACATGCATCATACAGTACACCTAGAGTTGTATTCCTTGTTTCCTGATTGCTTTCAAATAGTTGTGTTTTTCACCAATTTCAACTTTCTCCGCGTTTCATTCACTTTCTTTGTGCTCCCCCTGGCGCCGCCACTGTTTCGCCATCATTTATACATAATTGGATTCTTCAGATGGGATTTCCTTTGATATCTTTTGACCTGACATTCCTATTTCTCACCAGTAGAAAGATACTGTATTCCTACAATCCGCCTCACATAATGTCCCTACAGACTAGTCGTTGTTGCCTTTGTTCATTAACATTTGTTGTTGTATGTTCCAAGTAACATCCCCTCCTACAATTTTTCATTGTAAATTGTTCACTTTTCTCCATGTTTCATTCACTTTCTTTGTGCCCCCCTCTAGCGCCGCCACTGTTTCGCCATTAATTATGCATAATTGGATTCTTCGGATCGGGTTTCCTTTGATATGTTTTGACCCGACATTCGTATTTCTCTCCGTTCTTGAGATATTGCAAATTACCGCCTCGGAAGGTGACATTTCAGACGCCTCTAGCGTCCAAACGAAGCCGCATTCACCCGATGTTCATATGACATTTTTTGCTTGTTTTTACCTGTAGATTCATCTCCCGAATTTTCCGACATTCATGCACGACCACCCTGTATATATATATATATATATATATATATATATATATATATATATATATATATATATATATATATATATATATATATGATATCTTTGAGTTTTACGTCCCACGCCTATGCCGGGTAGGTTAAAGGGGACGGTATATATATATATATGTTCTCTTGCTGTGTATTTCAACTGGCGTTCTGTCAAATAGCACTGTTGTGAGTACACGAGTTTCAGACTTTATTATAGTGGGTTTCAAAGCTAAACCAACTTGTCTTATCAGCAGTGAAACTGTCATATGGTTTTTAGCGGCCACGTGCGGTTTGTCAACCAGTTGGATGTTGCCGGTATTATAAAAGCTTCGCCGCTCTCCCTTTCGCCAGGGTAAACAATGAAGTCTCGAACTATTCTTTCTGAGTGTTGCAAACCAATAAGCAGGTAAATAAAACAAGAATAACCGTTAAAATAGGAATAAATGCGTACAGGTATTCAACAAATAATTTTCTCTCCTTTTAATATAATAATAATAATAATAATAATAATAATAATAATAATAATAATAATAATAATAATAATAATAATAATAATAATAATAATAATATGATCGTTTTTTTCCGAGCCGTTTCGGGTTACTGTGCAATTTCGGCAATGCTCGGAAAATACAGTAGAATCTATCCTGGACCGCCCGTCGGACTGATATTGTATTTTTACCCGTATGAATCGGATTTGCCCGATTGAACCGTATGAATAGGGTTGGCCTAATAACCCTGTTTTTATGAAAACAAGCTTAGTTTGTCATGATTGTAAATAATGTGTTGTTTCACTTTATTATGGTAACACAAATTGTTCTAATTATCATATACGAACTCAAAACGAGTCTACCGGGTCAAACGGTCCAAACAGGCGAAACACGGGTCAAACGGGTTTATCAGGTCTAAGGATCGAGTAAACCAAACGCAATGGAAAATGGGGAGGGTACTATTTACCTGAAAAGTTCAAGCACTAATTATATGTTAAAATCATACTTAAGAGCTCTAATTGTTTGCATTCACTTTTTTCTTTCTTTCTTTTTTCTTTTTTCTTTTTTTTTTAGTTAGCCGACCAACGAACTTGCGGATACATAAATATAAATGCTCAAATCTAAATTATTCCACTATATTAGTGCAATGAGCATGAATGTGACTTACTATTAGGAGTTAGCGTGTTGTACTAATGTTAGTCTTTTATAAATAGCATTATTATTATTATTATTATTATTATTATTATTATTATTATTATTATTATTATTATTATTATTATTATTATTCGACAGGCCATCTGTCAATAATGACAATTTAAACGTCTTTTCCTTTAAAAAAAAGTTATTAGAAAGCATTCTATTAAATACCTAAATCCTCATATTCATTAATGTATGCAGGTTAATATCTGAGTAATAAAGCTATCATTATTAATTTCCTGTGTAGTATCCTAATTTGTAGTTTGTCCAGTTTGTATCACCCAGTAACGTGATGAATCACATTAGAAAGAAACTGATCAATTATTGGCCTGTTTAACTATACCATAAAGTTAGAAATAATGTACTTACGAGCAGAGCAAGCGAACAGGCGGTATCTTGATTAAGCCTGTTACTATTATTATTATTATTAGCAATAATAATAGGCTTAATGATAACTAAATTCCTGGCGCAACAGCTCTTAGAAGATCTGGACTTACGGCACTCATTCCTGTGGGGTGCTGTGTTGTCAGTGAATCGGCTACCCTCATTATTAATGCTTGCTTTCTGGACTGCAGTTCGCTACTTTTTTCTTTCAAGTAGCTTCCAATTGTCCTCACGACGCTGGGTGGACGCCGCAGCGCCAACACCGTCTGATAAGTACGAATAGTCACACCTATATTTCCTCTGACCAGACCTAGGACTGCTTGACTTTGCTGATCTCATGGGGAGTAATATTCGAGTGTGGCTAGGACGTTGGTAATAAAATAATAATTATGCATATTGAAATAGTGAGAAAATTAGCTAGGAAATATAGATAAGTAGTAAACTGACTCCCTGGAGCTACGGGCCATGAGGGGCTGTGCCTGCCCAATGTCGCAATACAACAAGCATCAGTTACGCACTGAAAATATTCGAGATAAAAAGATCTCGGTTTTTAAACTGTGTTGCTATTCCTTTATGCAGTGCTCTTAGATCTATGAAAGTATACCCCGCATACTCCCCCTCTTCTATTTAGAGCATTGTCTTTACGTCATTTATGGAAAAAACATAATGCAAAGGCTTGGATCGGGAGTAAGGAAGATTTGCTCTATTCGAAAACATTTACATACTTCTGACATAATTAACATCAAAGTAATTTGTGTTTTAAGCTGAACAAAGTAGAATGAATTAGCTTTCATATATTGTCACATGATGTGGGCTGATTGCAAAGCCTAGCTACCGAAATATACGTTCTTCAATCACGCTGTAAAAGCTACAGATGCCAGACGGAACAAACGTTGTACGATGCTACTATGATAACCGTAATGGGGTTAGCCATACTGAGAGCTTTATACAGTTCTACCTGGGTTGGAGCGGCAACGAAGAAACGTACTTACAATGAACGATTTATGGTAGGGACAAGTAAACCCTTAGATCTTGACCTTTGAGGAAAAAATTGGTTATGTTCTGTCGCGTACTATACACCAAGTTCTGTGGTATCTGTGAATTTCGAAATAACTAGTGCAAAGACAAGTTCCGTTTTAAGCTGAAAAAACCTGCAACTGATATACTGTATATATACAGTTTGCTTTAGGAGAAAGCTTTGAGTCGAGCAAGAACATTTCAGTTGTTCAGGCGTTCAGGCGTTTCGTGTGTCGCTGAGAGTCTGTGGGAAATGACCAATATTCGGGTCGATTGTCATGATACAAAACTCTAGAAATGATCACTAAATTACGAAAAGCGATCCTTAAAATAGGAGGCAGACAATTTATGAATTCGTTATAAAGTCGGAGCCTGATACAAGATATATTCTAGTGGATGAACTTAACATGAGTTCAATTGCAACGAAATTTGTTTTGTTTAAAACTTGTCATTCAACTACCCTACTCGCTCACCCTAGTGTCTTCAGATCTTTGCCTCTACCTTAAATTAGAATTAGCTCTTATGGTAGTGTTTTAACTCCATTCAAGACATGCAAACGCAATATCGACAATTCTTGAACATGACAGAGCTAGCAAATATCCAGCACTGAGAGCAAAACTGTGCTCGTGGTGTACAAGTAAATATTCCCAAAGGCGACAATGGAAACCAGGATTAAACTTTCTCTTCTGGTTCCTACGCAAAAATTCTCCGAAAATTAGGCTAATATGTCGTATAGGGTAAATGTAGCTTCATTGTCATTAAAAATACAACCAGCTCATTTAATTTTAGTTAAGATATATATATATATATATATATATATATATATATATATATATATATATATATATATATATATATATATATATATATATATAGCATTTGATTTTGTATGTTAGATGTTTGTCACTGAGTTTTATTTTTAGGTTCATGTACACTCACTGGTTTAGGCTATATAAAGAACCAAACGAAGACCAACCACTTACACACGACTAATATAAAATTAGAAGAAGATTATCAGTGGGAATCACCCGAAGGAAATCTTCTTACTCCTTTTATACTGACTGCTACTTCTGAAAGATTGAATACAGCTTTCTGTGCGGTATGTGATTTTGTGAATCATTTCAATTAGAAACAAACATATTAGTAGCAATTGGGAGACTACCTTCGTTAAAAATTGTAGTCATATATTTATATATCAGCGTAAAGGTAACCAAGGAAGTTCTGTCGATTTTTCACCCACCTTACATCGATAGATCAGCTAAGAGTTACCAGGAAGATCAAAAATAGTCAACCTCAACATTGACGGACTGCCAACGTTCTATAAGCAAATGGATTCCATCGCGGTAGAACTTAGTGGGCCGAAGAAGGTACCAAGTGCATTTTGTACCGCTACTAAGGATTTGAATTGGTATATTCTCAGGTGATTGTCCAAGGTATGGAACGGGTAATAATCGGACGGTGCAATGTCCGGAGAGTACGGCGGATGAAATATTGTTTTCTATCCAAGGCGCAGAATGATGTCACGGATCATTCTAGAAACGTGGGATTTAGCGTTGTCCTGTAATAGGAGGACCCCTTTGTGATTTAGAAGTGCTGGCTCCAGAGTTTTGAGTGTTTCTTGAGCACGGCTCAACTGCGACAGTACAAAGTTGCATTGATGCTCTGACGAGACAGTAGGAGCTCCTGGTGTATGATGTCGCGAGCAGTCCACCAAACGCACAGGAGGACCCTCTTCTAGTATAGTGCTGGTTTCAGCTATTTTTGAACCGGTTCATGGGATGCTAACCAATGATGACGGCGTCGTGGAGCTTAGTGCCTTACCAACTTCTCATCACATGTCAACATCCTGTCTATTGATGCAAGGTAGAAAGTTTTCCGCGGAAAGTTTTCCATTTCGGAAAATTTTCCGTTATATTTTTCTAGAAAATTTTCCGTTATAAAAAATGCGTACTCAGGTAACAACTCCTCAGTAATCATAAAATTGATTGAATTAAGATATAGAAATGTTAAAAAAGTGAAAGATCATTTAAAGAATCTGAAAATTTTCATGGCTCAGACCATTTTCAGTACAATGTAGAAACAAGTGAAACAATTTTACATGAATCGAAAAATTCTGTCCTGTATGGAAACATTGAAGAACGATTTATGAGTCGGAAAGTTTGCATCATTTTGACGCAAAAATAAAACAATTTTTGTGAATCGGAAAGTTTTATTGCTCTGTAGAAACAAGTGAAAGGAATTTTCATGGATAGGGAAATTTTCATTGAGATGTAGAAACAAGTGAAGGAACTCTTCATAAACCGGAGGATTTTGAATATTATGTATAGTGATGTTAGGTGGAAAACTCTCCACTATAACTACACATTGAGCTACAAAATTGAATTTCTGTAGAGGAAAGTTAGTCCTCAACAAATTATACCTTTCCAATTAGCTTTCTAATATATCAAAGTTGGGAAGTAAAAATTTACATAGTGTTTCTACAGTAATACTGGCATGAACCCCAGTGACCCATTCAAACACTACCCTGTGCTTTCCGTCGACCGGGGAACACTGGAAAACACGAATTGTTCAAAGTAGTAGAAACAATAACGCCAGGTTAAATGGGAAATGATACAAGTTGGCACACTCCTTGGACATTGAGAACGTATTTGACAAGACATAACATGAGGGACTCATTCACATGTTTCTTGCCCAGGATTTCCCACATTACCTAACACACAAATTATCGGATTCTACCTAGAAATAAGATAATTACTAGGAGCTTTTCCAAGGCACGTCACTACAGCAAAACCAGAAAATCCATAAGTGCATCAAAGGTCCTACAGCTCAACACTCCTTTCTGCGATGTGCACAGCTAATATTTCCGCCACCCTAGATACCATGACTGCTACGATGATACTATTATTTTTGCTAGTCATTCAAATAGCAGGTATGTGCCTGGCTACATTCAACTTCAGATCCAACTACTGAACAATTAACCAAAGGACTAACAAATAAAATTCAACGCAACAAAAACAATAGTGCTGGACTTCGAGGGGTATAACAGGAAGACCACTTTTAGATTCGCAATGAAAGACAGTCCACTGAACATCACCCCAGAAGTAAAATACATGGGAGTCACCATGGATCATCAGCTGACCTAAACAGCCTACTCCTGGCTGTTACCTTAAGCGCTTCAAAGCACTCCTTAACGTTCTGCTAATACCTCCTTTCTAATGGATACTAAGAAGCGTATGTATCATATCCCATCTTTCTATCCACATATAGGCCAACACGAAGCAGCATATCATTTTAGACAGCTTAACAACTCGAAACAGAGTAGCCATTGTAGTGTCAGTGACTCCAAAGATACCAGGATGATGAAGATCCATGGAGATATCTCGCTACTACTTCTCGCAAATGTCCGTGCCAAGAGATCAGCTACCTTCTGAAGAAAGTTACAGAGATTTCTAAACCCAAAAATAGCAAACTAAAAGCAGTAAATCCGAGGAAACGCTTGTACAGGATACCAAAACACTCTGAATCGGATAATCATTCATAAGACGTAACAATTAGAGGCAGAGTAAAATGAAACAAGGAGCGTAAAAGTTGCATCAACTACGTTCCCAATACAACCGCTACCAATGCACATGAACAGCAGAGGCAATATTATGAAATTGTAGACTTGCAGATAGCGCCAAGAAATGACCAGTGGCCATGAATTGTCATTTTGAGAAAAGACGTAGAAGTAAGTAATTACTCACAGTACACAAACTACAACATGTACATATGCATTATTTTACTTGTGTACTGTTTAATTTTATCGCAAAACTACATGTTGTACGTAGTAGTATTAAATGGGCGCAATTCATACAGCTATTGTCGGAAATATTCAGCATACAGTTCGTGTTATGACTTTTAGGCTTAAGTTCTTGAAGAAAAATTATTGAAATGTTTCCTTTTCAATGCAGTATACAATTATGGATTTTGTATTTGTGTATATTTTTGTACTATCTTCTGTTGTGAATTGCAGTAATAGTTTGTGGACTGTAAAAAAAAGTAGTTACGAAATTTACAAACACAACTATATTTACGAAATATGGAGAAGAAAATACCATGTCTATTTTCATATTTAGTTAAGTACACAGTATTATTACTATAATATTCAGTACTATTCACATTCAAACGTAATAAACAATACTACTCAAAGTGTCAAAGTTCTTCACGAAACTTCTGCATCGATCTTATTAAAAAACATTATTTAAATTATAATATAGCATACAGTCCGGTCGGCCCTAGACAATTTCTGTCCTGTGCAATTGTGTCACTTGCCACCTTACTTCCCTAACAGATATGTATATTATCCGATTGCCTTCAAGTATAACATAAGACTAAACAAACTCCTCCGTAGCTGTACTGTTACCTTAAGCAAAATGTAAGGTTTGGCTTCCGTTTGGAGCTTATATAATTAGGATCCAATGCTAAGCTGTAATTTCATGTATCATACAGCCTCACTGCTGAAATTTTCATTAAACCTAAATCAATAACAAGAATATCACAAACCTATATATAAATGAAGGGTTCGGGCGAACATAATGTAAGTGCCACTTCCGGTGAAATAGAATTATTAACAGCAATGGGTTGTGATTGAATCACAAAAGAGAATTTAAGTCATTTAATTTTACAGATGTCCGTTGTTGGTATGTGTCATTACATTGAATGGTACAGGAATGGTCAACCTTCTTTTCCAGTTTATTCAAGAATTAGAAAATCTGAAATACTGTTATGTTTGCCCCAGCACTTCATCTTATCTATTCAATATAAAATAAAATAACGAAAACATAATTATGAAACATCAAACGTATCGTAGCATCACTAAGTTTTCGACGATGCTTCCAATTGAAAGTAAAAAGCGATGAAGTTATATCATACTGACTTCTCCGCCCAAGAAAAAAATAAAGAAAGAAGACCAATAATACATCAGTTGATTTTTCGAACATCCAAAATTTCCATTCTGATAAAAGTCATCATCATAGGTATCCTGCCGTTATTGGCAGGTCACTTGCCGCAGCTGAGAAGCTTCCAAGCACCACGGTCCTCCGCTAATCTCCTGGTCTTCGCGTATGATCTTTCTGTTTTTATATAATCCATTAATTGTAGTCTCCTTCCGCCCCTCCCTCCCATTCCCGCCAACATACCCTCTAGAACGTTCCTCATGATACAATTTCTTCTTAGACAATGTCCCAACCAGTTTTTCTTCCTCTCCTTAATAATATCTAAAAGTGTTCTTTTCTCCCACCGTCATTTCTAACACTCTCTCACTCTCTCATTCGTTTTCTGCTCGACCCAACTACTTCTTTCCATTCTTCTCTACACCCACATTTCGAAGGCTTCCAGTCTATTTTTATCAGTTTTACGTAATGTCCACTTTTCTATCCCATACAGTACAAAACACCACACGAAGCATTTTACGAGTCTTTTTTCTCGAATCTTTATTCAAGATCCCACAAAACAGACTTTTCTTCCTCCTAAAGGCTTCTTTCACAATTCCTATTCTTGTTTTTATTTCACGTTCGCACTTCATGTCATTACTAAGAATACTACCCAGATATCGAAAAGAGGAATCCAAGCGAGCAGGAGAAAAGGCACATTACATAAACTATGTCACTTGATTGAAATCATACAGGGGACCTTGTACTAAACATGCAAACTTAAAATTTGAAGCAAAAGTAGGATTGGCTGCACAAATAAAGTAACACATTTCCAGAACTGGAAATTTCCCATTTCAAGGAGGAGAACTATGGGGACAAGGCCCAAATTTACATAATTTAGTGCAAAACCTATTGGGTCTTTTCAGTTGACAAGGAAATTTGAGATTTGGCACATATGAGGATTTGTGATACAAGTTCAGGAAAAAATCCGGAAACTAGAAATTTCTCCTATTTTACATAGTTACGTCAATTAATCATGTCAGAGACTACGAGATGCTTTCTGTAGTCAAGAAAAATGACAATGTTTGAAAAATGAAAGACTAATAATCCAAAAAGGGAAAAATCCGAGAATTGGAAACTTTCTCCTCGAAAAGAAAAATTACGATATAGTGGAAAATCATTGATAATCACGTCACTTGGTTTAAAACTATAAGGTACTTTCTATAGACATGAAAACCTAAATTTTTACAAATATAACATTTGTGGTACACAGTAAGGAAAAGACTAAATACTAAAAGATTTCCCTCTCTAACAATGAAAATTATAGGGAATTTTTAGTAAGTCCTCTCAGGCTATCAGCCAGATGAATGTATTAACATCCGACATTTCAAATGCAGACATTGCATTCATCTTCATGGATTGTAATGAAAAGATCGGAGATATAGGCGTGGACATATGGTGACTATGAAGGGGGTTTTGTGATTGGCTGAGACAAATGCTTCCATTCTGATTGCCTGAGAGATGCTGGCTCCTGATTTTCTGTTGTTGTTGCTGCGAGAAATGGCTTTGTTGAATGTGCTTTTTAAATCTGAAAAGCGCCAACCAGATAGGGTTGAGTTGAAATCCATGGTCTCTATTGAGACTGTTCTTTGCTGGCCTCCTTTATAGTTCTGTCCCAAAAAGATTTACTACACTTAGCTACTATGGTGGTATTCGCAAAATCAATTTTGTGTTCAATCTCTCGGCTATGCTCTGCTAGCCTGACTGTTCGGGTTGCTGAAGAATTATGTAGCTTTTGTGTTCTTTGCATAGTCGTTCTACTATACGTACAGTCTGTCTTATGCAACATTCACATCATATCAGGAGTGCGCAATTGAAGGTGTCTTTCACTGGTTTAAGTAATGATCCGATGTTGGCTGGAGGCTTATGAATAACTCTTATACCATGTGCAGAAAGTATTCTGCTGAGTTTGCCGGCGATGCGGCCGATGAAAGGCAATATAATGGTGTTCCTCACTCTCAACTTTTTCGATCACTTTGTGTTGCGAGGTAACGGCCCTTTTTATGGCTATGTTGATATCAGTAAGACTGTAGTCATTCCCTTGTAGCGTCGAACGAAGATGGTTGAATTGCTCTAGTAAACTTCCCTGGTCTCCGTAAGTAAAATCAAGTAAAACGACTTTCTAGCATGACATTCATTGTCAACAATGTTTACAGTTTTTATTCTGTTGAAACAGTTAGTTTATTTATGCGCTTTATGTGTAAAAGCATAAATAAATATTCTGTAATGTAGCAGTTTGTGTTTAGTAGGCCTATACTTTTCGTTTTTCTAACGGTGAAACGTGTATTAGAACAACGACACAGACAATTCTAACAGTGAAGTACGTAGTCTTACTACATATAATTCTTCTTATGCAAGTGATAGTATCAATAAAGATTCATCAAAATATTAAGATATTAAACACAGTATCTTCACGCTTTGAGTAATTTTTACTTGAATATTACTGAACAGTCTGTAATGTTATATTTTGTATATGTACTATAATATATTGCTTAAATTATGTTTTGTTATAGGGAGATTCTGGAGGTCCGCTAGCTTGTCAGGATGATGGAGAAACTTATTTAACTGGAATTATATCTAGTACTACAGACAAAAATTGTACTTATGTTGACACAAATAATACAACGTTATTCTCAACACGTGTCTCTGCTTTTAAAGATTGGATAAATTCTGTTATAGAAATAAATACTGATACAAAAGATTGTAAATTTCTACCATAATTCTTCTTGAAAACGGTTTACAATATGTACCAGTTACTAAACAATAAATTATACACTTGGAGAATATTTGTTTTATTTCATGATACAAGAACTATCAAAAACATTAATTGTGTGTAAATATCAGCATAACTTCGTAGAAGTGTTTGTTTCTAAACAAATTATCATTACTAATAGTAGGATTTCTTGATTTAACATAGATAAAATTATATACGTTTAGTAATCTCTACCCCAAAATGGAACATACTTAAGCATATGGTATAGCAAAATTATTAAGCGTTATCCATGGTCCACAAAATTCACTATAGAAAGATATTCACGATCGCTTACGTTCCTCCAACCCGATCCGGAAAGTGGTGCATCATTACCGATTAAAACTGCCAAGTGACCGAGACATTGTTAACAAGCAAAAAGCAATATTGTAAAGCCAAAATTGGACCCCGTTTAAATAGTTGACAGAAAGTAATTTGTTGCATTTTTCCTCTGACAGTAGTCAGTCGATCACGTATTACCAAGTGTCTTATTTGGCCATGGCAGTTATCCTATTTAGTGCTCTCAAACGGGTCGGGTCGGGTCAGGTCAACTCGGGTCGGGTCAGGCTACTCGGGTCGGGTTGTCGGGTCGGGTCGGGTCAGTACGGTCAGCTCGGATCGGGTTATTCGGGTCGGGTTGTCGGGTCGGGTCAGCTCGGGTCGGGTTGTCGGGTCGGGTCATTCGGGTGGGGTCAGTCGGGTTGTCGGGTCGGGTCAATCGGGTCAGCTCGGGTCGGGTCGGGTCAGGTCAACTCGGGTCGGGTTGTCGGGTCGGGTAAGTCGGGTCAGCACGGGTCGGGTTGTCGGTCGGGTTATTCGAGTCGGGTTGTCGGGTCGGGTCAATCGGGTTGTCGGGTCGGGTCATTCGGGTCGGGTTGTCGGGTCGGGTCACTGGGGTCGGGTTATCGGGTCGGGTCAGTTGGGTCAGCTCGGGTCGGGTTGTCGAGTCGGGTCAGTCGGGTCAGTTCACTTTGGTCAACTGCGTTTAGGTTGAGCTTAAACTCGGCTGGAGTCGAAAGCTGCTGTTTTCACTAGCTGCCTAATTAAAAATAGTAATTTTCAATTGATTTTATAGAAACCATAAATCTATTTTGAACACTTGCAGCTAGTGTTTTTATGGTAAATGCTTATTTTTGTACTTTTGTGTACTTTAATTTTTAAATGTGGAAGATTGATTTTACCAATCGACTGTAATATTAATATCTACGTCAATATGGAGTCTACATTTAGAACAAAACTAGAAGTTGTTTAAGCAAAGCCAAAAAAAATAAATTTCTCCCACGTCGGACATTGGTATCAGTTATAAAAAGAAATAACCAAACCTCAAAAGTGCCAAATATTCATTAAGATGCATATACAAATCCCCCTCTTGATCTAGCTAGTGGTTAACGTGTACAGTGGCGTCGGAAGTATTTTTCAGCTGGGGGGGGGGAAACTGCTGTCTAGAAAATAGACACGGGAATGTAACATAGGTAAGATAATACGAATATATGTTTGTAATGTAACAATAAGTTGATTTGATTGGTTAATAATAATAATAATAATAATAATAATAATAATAATAATAATAATAATAATAATAATAATAATAATAATAATAATAATAATATAATGAAGCTGTAAACAGTTTCGTGAGAGTGAAATTTCCATCTATTAGAGGCATCTTAGTTTACATCTTTAGATTAATTAATCCCGTGTCAATTTTGTGCTGGATTTTGGTCTGGTGCAGAAATTTTCAACCACTGAAATAAAAATTAAAAACATATAAAATTGTAAAATTTGTAATGCTCACAATGACTGTTTGAAAGTACAAATTTTACTATTTTATGTACTGGTACATATTTTTAACTGTATTGGACATGGTCACACGGACACTATTAAAGAATCTTAAAGCTACTTAAATCACTTGGAAATGAGGAAATTAAAATTATATTTTTAAAAATCCAGTACTGGTGTTGGAGTACAGTGTAATATTAGAAACTGCTACTTAGAACTACAAACTTTGTAGCACCTTGTAGTAGAAAATAACTTGTACAGCGGGGGACACTTCTAAATGGTACACCTTAGCCGTAAATCTCCATATGGCTGTACCATTTAGAAGTGTCCCCCGCTGTACATTATAAAACAGGCCACATAATTAAGTAAAAAATAAGAAAAACTATTTTTTTCTACCTACTTGACTTCGTACCAGAAATGGAAAAATGGAATTTTCACTAAAGACTTCATAAAATTTATACAGAAAATTCAATTACACTAATTATCCAGAGTTATTTGTATTTTTTACTACACTTACTTCAGTATATCCAGTTTGTTATTACATTCACCTCTCTTCGTAATCTCATTATATTCACTTCACTTCACACTAATAAACTACAACACAATTAATAAGAAATAATTCAAGTCTTTATTGAATTTTAAGTGCTATTTTGTAATTTAAATAATTTGTTATAATACGCATAATATTTTCACTTACGTAATTCTACATTTATTTCTTTTCAAAATTGACCAATAGTATCTTTTCTTTCGCTTGTCTTTGATGTGAATTCTCTTGCAATGGTGTTAAAATCTGGTCGCTACACATATGCAACAACAGCAGATGAGCCTATCTTTCCTGCGTCATGGACGTCCTCAAATATGTCTTTAGACTACGCAAACAGTAACAGCATTTCAAATTTGGCTTGGGGTGGCAAGACCCCTTGATATATGTTAAATTTCGCGTTTTTCACTGAGTTACTACTATTCTATTGATAAAATCTATATAAATCTCACTCAGGGGGGAGGGCAAATGCCCCTCCCTGCCTCCCCTAAATGACGCCCCTGTACGCAAATAGCTGAATGATCTGTGCTGAATGATCAAATGCTCAAGAAGCTGGCATAGTGAGAACGCAAGTCCCTAGACGAACAACTTGGTCGAGAAGACTGCGAACAGTTGGGGTTTCAGCACTAATAGTTTTTAATATTCTGATGGTCATCAGCGACTCAGTCGTCACCAAAGTGGGTGGAAGCAGCCTGAGCTGAGCTCATAATCTATCCAGGTTAAAATCCGACAAGTGAACTCCCAATTCCTGCTTCAAATATACTCTTGAGAGAGGCCCACCAGCACATATAGCTCCTCCAGAAAGTATCTTCTAGAGTTTTATGAGTTGTTTGAGGCCTGGCTGATTGAAACGACACTGCACTTCATTTAACAAAGAGTCAATGATTTCGAAGTACATTTTTCGAAGATCTGATACAGGTTCTAGGGTAGCTGCTATAGAAAAATTATCAGTCTCCTCCAACCTAATTGGTGTTCTCTTCGATCTTGATGAAGTGGGCAATTTTAAGTCTAGTATGTCTGCATTTTCCTTTGCTTCCTTATAGATGTTTTCAAACACTGTCCGTTCGTAGGTTTCTCAGAGTGTTGCTTCTCTTTTAGCTCCAGAAGCAGAAGCTTCAGAATTTTGAAGCACTTTCGCCAGTTGTCCGCAAGGTACAAAAGCACGTATACTGACTATCAGGAAAAATATCATTCCGAATTTGTTCATTCTTTTCAAATGTCCTTTTAGAATTACTTTTTGACCATCGTTTGGACCACTTGTATTACTGATTATTCTTTTCGAACGTGATTTGAATTCGTCTGTAGTAGATTGAAATCTGATTAGAGATTTTCGCCTAACACACCAGCGAGTAGGACAAGCAGGCAATAAATGTTTAGGATTACTTTTGTTGATTGTTTTACAGGGTTCAAGAACAATGTCGGCGTGCGTATATTGTCTATCGTTTTGCAGAATTCAGGTTGATGCTTCAAACGTCTTTCACTATGGCCCGCACGTCACACAGAGGTTCGCAGTTTCGTGCTACTTCTTGCAATGGAAAATCTAATGCATGATTACTGCAATGAATGTATACAGCTTTCGGATGTTGAGTCGAAGTTATCTTCTGCACACCACTTACTCGTTCTGACATGATAGCTCCACCATCATGACACTGTTCGCGGATATTTTCTGCATTCAGGTTGGGTTTCGTTAGAATATCTTGTATCGTGAATTCTGTTTCCGATTTTGTGCCATGTGGGGTGATCATTACCATAAATATTTTGTTGGGTTTCATGAATCACAGTCAATACAGCACACACAGATACAACTGTTCTTTCTTTGAAATATCAGTCGTGGAGTCGGCTATGATTGCATAAAATGGAGACTCTTTAACTTCTGCTACCAAGTCTATATTGCATGTCCCATAATCTTTAAAATTCTTTCAATCAGCACTAAGCCAGTTATCCTGTCGATTAATCCATTTTTGAGAACAGGCACATCCATTTTTCTTTCATCCAGGAGTGACATCAAATTACTCGTACTATGCAAATGTCAACTGATTGCTTGACCACTGCGAGCTAAATATCTAACACTACTAGTTTTTATAAGCAGTGACTGTCTTTCTTATTCTTGTTTACAAACTTGGACTGAAAGGAGAGCTGATATAGAGGTTCTGTTTCTGCACTCGTATCTGAACCCTTTCACTACCACTCGGATATATGTGTGCCACGATACATTCTCAGAGAACCCCTGTAATTTACCACATTTTATTGCTATGAATCGATGTTCCACTGGTAAAGAGAAGCCCGCTAATGGTTCACAGAATTCTTATTAATATTATCCAAAAGACAGTAGTGGAAGTGAACGTGAACAATGAAAGTGATAATGGAACAGATGAAAGTGAGGAACAATGTACTAGTGATAAAGCAGTGGTTGCATGTACTGTAATTTAGAAAAGGATTCCGAAATGTAAAATATTTGTAATCATAAATACGACCCAATTATTTTTCTGACAATATACATTTCATAATTGAAAATACAAGATGATCATTCATGTCAATACCACTGGGACATAAAGGTCCCACGTAAAAATATCAGAGGGATACATAATGTCCCACCCTTCCCCTATCGAAAAACGAAACGGTGGAAAATGTTTTTTATATATATTTATACGTTTGAAAATAACTTAAAATAGCCATATATTAATGTTTTTCACTCCGAAAAAAATGGTAGTGAAAGGATTAAACGAACGGAACGACAATAGAGTTCGCATTTTTCATATGCTCTGAATTATTAATCCTACCTTATACATTTTTCCTCCTCAGTATAAATCTTACTGCACTCTGCATATTGTTTGTAAGAACATTAATTTAACTTCATGGAAAATGTGTTTAGTTCCTAAATGTCCTGTTACGCATTTAAACTATGTAACAGATCACTTTGACCGTGTTACATTGCTGTGTGTATTGTGTTAATTTTGTTTAAAATTGTATTTTGTTCTGTTCCTTATTATCATTATTCTTATTCTTATTAAGTTGGTTGCACTAATTCTGATCTGCACAATCGAATTTGAGTAGCCCGTTTTATTAGTCACGATCCGTTTTTTCAGTTATTGTTCCTTTTCTCTGGTTATAAAGAAAGTAGCAAAAGTAGTAACAACAATCGAATGATTTTTTTATTTTGTTTCATTGGCGACCCAGCCAGGATTTTGTTTCAGATGGGCGTGATCTGTAGCGAAGCCTTGTTTTCCTTAATTAAAGTTGTTTGCGAATAATAAAGCAGATTATAGAATTTGCGTAGGTACTATGTATACTACCACGGTGAATCCGAAGTACATGATGCTAATTTATGAAATATGAATACAATGAAAAGATTTGTTGATCTTGAAGTGGACAATATTGATCCCGACGTCAGCAATTGTTGTAGAAAGAAAAAACTAAAGGTTACACACAACTTGTGAATTGTGTGCAATGTGTTAGATGGTATCATACGAGGTGTATGAGGTTATTACCAACCACAATTGACAAAATAGTTCGGGAAGGAAAAGACTGGTTTTGCCCACAATGTTGTGCGTTGGAAATAGATGATGATGTGGCTATCGAACGGGGAATGTTAGATGAAGGTGAAGACGGAAGCGATTCAACGACAGCGGAAAACAATAGTAATGGTAACGTTCCACAGGAACAAAGTGATAGTACCGCTGATAAACATATAACTGAGGCGCGAGTGGAACCCGGATATGAGCTGGTGCGTACTCTAATGTTGGAGTTAACCAATAAGTTCACAGATAAGATCTCAGAGATGAAAAATGAATTAGCGGGTATGTCCGAAATGGAAAATAAATTTGTAAATAATATGTCGGATATGAAGAGTGAATTATCGGGTACTATGTCCGAAATGGAAAATAAATTTGTAAATAATATATCGGGTATGAAGAGTGAATTGTCCGGTAATATATCTGAAATGGAAAATAAGTTTGTAAATAATATATCCGAGATGAAGGATGAGCTTACTAACTATTTTAGTAGTAAATTGTCATCCGAGATGGAACTGTTAAACGATAGGTTTAGTTCGTTAACAGTAGATATCTCTAATGTTAAGGCGGAGATTAAGTCTTTGCAAGATACTACTGATATGCGTATTAATGTAGTTACAGCAGATGTAGGTGAACTTAAATCTAATTATACACGAGATCTAAAATCTGTGCAGGAAGCAACTGTGAATGTTCAAGAAACGGTAGGTGAAATAACGCGAAAGGTATAAACAATCGATGTTGAATGTCGCGAGCGCAATAAAACTTTGCAAGAAAAGATAAATGAGAGATTTACTGATATTCAAAGAACAAATGAAAATTTAATTCGTGAAAATGTGAAGAGAATTGAACAAGATTTGCATCAACAATTAAATGAAAAGTTGTTGCATCACGAAAGAGAAGATTCTGAAAACTTAGGTAAGGACATAAGTAATATAGAGAAAAGAAAAAGAGTAGAAAAGTTTAAGAATAGAGATGAAAGAGTTTTCAGGACTATTCCTAGGAATCTAGGTGAGGTTAGAGTAACTGGATCTAGTTCTAATATGAAACCAAATGAGAGTGGAATTGAGTCCCGGATACCTATAAGGGGAAAAGAAAATGTGTCAGATACTGATACAGATGTGGAATTAGAGACTAGAGCTAAAGAAATATACTCTGCTTCTAATTCGGAGGGTGAAGATATTAGATCAAATTTTGATGCCAGTAGAAAAAAGGATACCAAGAATAAAGAAAGAATATACAAAAATAATACTTCGAAGCGATGCAGCTGTAGTAGGGATGACATTTATGAAAAATCTGGAAGATAAATACAAACTAAATTAGGTGATAATGGATTAATAGATATTAGGAATGTTACTATTTCTCCAGAACGAGATTTAATTACTAGTAATATGCAGCCGAGATCTTATTTCAGAGATTTGAAGGATTTCCCTCGATTTAGTGGAAGGATGACGGAAGCAACAAAATTTCTCGAAGATTTGTTACAAACCATGGATATGTTCAATTTACATGATAAGGAAAAGTTGTTTATAGTATCCAAATGCCTGGAAAAGTCAGCCAAATCATGGTACAGAAGTGTTGTGGACCAAATTCACACTTTTGAAAATTTTGTAACTTTGTTCAAAGCACAATACGTATCCCCTAGAATAGAGAGGGCCCAAAAGAGAAAATTATATTCTCTTCGTTATGATAAGACTAAATATTCTTCGTTGTTGGACTTCGTATGGGACATAATTGATAATTATCACTCTATAGTCAGTTCCCCATGTGGCCAAGAATTAAAGGACCTTATTATAGACTGCCTATTGAGCGAAGAGGCTAGGATTCTAAAGTTGGGATCAATCAACACCACACAGGAATTGACGCTACGTTTAGCGGATTTGGAATGTCATCCAACGAATGTGAATGATAACCATATAGGAAATAGATTCCAGGGGAAACGACAGAATATAAGACAAAAAGGCTTGATCAAGCGAAAAGAACGAAGATTGATCATTCGGTGCAGACCGAGCCCGTTTCTGAAGTAAATGGGGATAGAAGAAATATTTTTCCAGAGAGTAGATTGCCGCAATGGAGTGAAGGAACCAATAATAGAAATTATAATGGAAGAAGAAGACAACCGATGAAAAACAGGGGGTGGAGAGGCCGACAGAATAGTAGAGGCTGGATACAAAAAGATAATTATAGCAGAAATTCATCCGAAGCTACAGTGATTACAGACTATGGAAGAGGTTTACCTCCACCTCTACCTCCTCCTTTGTATGTCCCCAAAGGAGCGTATAACCACTATATTCCGATTACTGTATGCGCTTCAACTCCGCAACTTACTCCAATGAACAATCCTGTAATGACACCAGTGACAACGGTGCTGAATCCTCCGTATTCCACAGTAGGAGTAACGCCAATAGGATTAAATTATACTCCTACTAACAAAGGTTTTGCATCCGATAACTATTCGGAAAACTTACCAAGCAGTCACCCTTAAGGGGAGATAATGGTGTCTGCTCATTAGGCTTTCTCTCCTCAGCCGAATCAAAATTAGATGATAATGATGAAACTAAAGCAATAAAATTCTATGCACGTTTTGTGTTACGAGAGGAGACTGAGGATAAAAATTATAATATGTATGAAATATTTTCTGCGCCAACAATCGATTGTGAAATAGGAGGGCAACAGATAAATTGTGTGTTAGATACAGGCGCTGAAGTAAATTTGTTAAATTATAAAGTATGGAAGAATATTCAAGAAATTTTCCCATCTGCTAAGTTAAAACCGGTAACAACTTTCAATTTAAAAGCATTTGCAGGAAAGGATCAATTTAATGTGAAGGGTTTTCAAACCTTAACACTCAAGAACAGAACAATTTATTTGATGTACCAATTTTTGTTGTTAAGGACATGACAGCTGATTTATTATTGGGATCCCCATTTTTCATAAAATTTGATACCAAGTTAGACAGCGAAAAGAAGAAAATATACTTGAGAGATAACAACGGACAAGATAGAGTTATAGATATCGTTTATCCTAAAGTATTATCTATAAAACTGAACAATTGTGAAATTAATGATATGTACGGGGATCATCCTGCAGAGAATGGAGAAATATCAGAAATCGAAATCGAAATTATGTAAAGGAACGGGACGATCTAGATGATGATATAAAAGATAAATTATTAACTCTTTTGTTGAAGTACAAACACCTTTTCAGTGAGTATCCAAGATTAATCAAGTGTGAACCATATAAGATCGAACTAGTAGACCGAGAACCTGTAGTAGGGAAGTTGTACCCAATCCCGCAAGTTATGAGAGAAGACTTTCAAAAGGAATTAGAAAATTGGATTAGACTGGGAATTGAAGAAGAACGGCCAAGTGCGTATCGGAACCCAGTTCACTGTGTTCGAAAAGCGTCTGGTGGAGTTAGGCCAGTTATAGATCTGCGACTTCTAAATAAAAAAGTCATCACGCCAAAGACTCAGGTAGAACCAATTGGAGAAATTCTAAATAGAATTTCAGGTGCTAAAATATTTAGTTCAATGGACGCTACCATGGGATATTATGGAATTCAATTACATCCAGATTCTTACGAATGTACAAGCTTTGTATATTTAGGCCGACAGTTCGTCCTTTGCCGGCTACCCATGGGTTTAAATTCGTCGCCTTCAATTTTCCAAAATGTGATGAACAGCTATTTTGGTTTGGACACCAGAGAGTTCCTTGTAGTTTACCTAGATGATCTAATGTGTTTTAGTTCAAATATGGAAGATCATTTTGTTCATCTAGAAAAAACGTTCAAAATTTTCATAGCGGGAAACTTTTCGTTAAACTTTAAGAAGTGTCATTTTCTTCAATCAGAAATTCTATTTCTGGGACATGTGGTTAATGGTCAAACAATCAAACCCAATCCAAAACATAAAGAAGCTATCCGTTACTTTCCAGTTCCGAAGACCAAAAGAAAATTAAAATCATTTCTTGGAATCCTATCGTGGAGAGGAAAGTTCATCCCGGATTTTGCAGCGTTAACCGGACCATTCTATAATATGTTGAAAAAAGATGTAAAGTTCCAACTTAGTCCAGAACTCCTAGAACTGTTTGAGAATCTCAAATTATTGTTATGTGAACCTCCTGCATTGAGTCAGCCAAATTTTGAAAAGATATTTCATCTGTTTTCAGATGCGACTTTCGAAAATTTAGCTGGATATCTATCACAATATGATGACGAAAATGAAGAATTTGTGGTCATTGGTTATGCCAGTAGAAGACTAAAATCCTATGAGATATCATATTCTATTTTTCAGTTAGAATTGGCAGCAGTATTATTTCTCTGTGAACATTTTTCATACTATATTTTAGGTAGACACACGGTGGTTCATTGCGATAATAAGGCTGTCACCTATGCGTTCACACTGCAAAATTTAGATGCAAGGACAACTAAACTTCTGTTAAAACTTCACAGGTTCGATCTCTCGTTTGAGCATACAAAGGGCACAGAGAACAAAATTGCTGATATTTGAGCAGGAATGCCCCCGAAATACCTGAAGAAGAAGTTACTTGTCAAATTAATTTTATTATGAACGATGACTGGCTAAGTCAATATGAGCTTAGGAAGAATCAGAATAATGATAATTATTGTAAGAAATTAGTTGATAAGTTAAACTCCGATTTCAACGAGAATAATGTTCGATTATATAATGATCTGCTCTTTGTGAAAGATAGAAAATCCAATAATAAATGGATGTTAGTAATTCCAGAAAATCTTATTAATAAGGTAGTACAAACAGTACATGAGACTGGCCATTTTGGAGTGAGTAAATGTTTATCTGCCGTAAGAAAATTATTTTTCTGGAAGAACCAGAAACAGTCTTTCATGAAACACATAAAAAATTGATATATGCGCCAAAACTAAATTCACTAACCGGGTCATTGCTAGAGAGGATATTCACATTGACGCAGATAAACCTCACCAGAAATTATGCATCGATTTGGTAGGGAAGTTACCCTGTAGCTATGGATATTATTACATTTTATCAATAGTGGATGTATATACACGTTTTGTCTGCTACTTCCCACTGAAATCGGCTACCACATCTGAGATTATCAAGACGTTAGAGAAAGAATATTTCTGTATTCTCCCATATCCTACATACATTATTTCTGATAAAGGATCTCAGTTCGTTTCGAAACTGTGGAGACTATTCTGTGACAAACGTAATATTAAACACATAATGACCACTCCGTACAACCCGAAAGCAAATAGTATAGTGGAGCGTACGCATAGAGAGCTAAACAGACTTATCCGGTTGATGTGTCATAATAACCATACTAAATGGAGGATAGCTTGAAGTTAGCCCGAGATTTGATTAACCACTCCTACAATAGCAGCAGAGGATGTACCCCGGCAGAATTGTTTCTGTCATATTCAGCTAGCGATAAATTTAAGGAAAATTTTCCTTGGCCACCTGAGGAAAGCGAAATAGATATGAAGAATCAATACCTACAGATCGAACCTAACAACTCAACAAAACGATTAAAAAGAAGTGGAAAAAAACCCTACTCTGTGATTACCATCAGCAAAGGAAATTTGCTAATGATAAAACCGCACCCATTATCTGACGCTTACAACAAAATAATTCATAAATATCTGCCCACGTATACTGGACCCTATATAGTGACCAAAGTTAACCACAATAATGTGGAACTTAAAGATTTAAAAGGTAAAGAAGTATCGAAACAGAATTTTACGAATATTAAGTTATTTGATTGTTCAGAAAAAAGCGAGAAGAGTTACTGAAAGATTTTAAGTGAAAAACTAATTAACGAGAAGAGTTATTGAAAGATTTTAATAAAAAAATTAACTTTAATTAATTTTTTTTCAGGTGCCCGGGAAAAATGTAACAGATCACTTTGACCGTGTTACATTGTTGTGTGTATTGTGTTAATTTTGTTTAAAATTGTGTTTTGTTCTGTTCCTTATTACCATTATTCTTATTCTTATTAAGTTGGTTGCACTAATTTTGATCTGCACCGGTGATTTAATGTGCAGATAAATAGAAAGTCGGAACACTTTATGGAGTTGACTTGTCTATAAAAGTTGAAGTCGACTGCAAAATATATTAATACTTCTATTGCAAATAAGAGGAAGAAAAGAGTAATTTATCTTTATAGCTGATATTTATTATTCGTTGTACTTTTATTATGGATGTTATATTATATAAAACCTGAAGAAAATAAGTCAAATATCTAGTTATCTAATAAGTTTTACGAGAAGAGAAGTAACTGTAATCTATTCCAGTCTAATAATTTAGGTAAAGGAAGAAGAAAAGATTTAATAATAAATATAATTTAGAATAAAAAATAATATAACTATTGGATTATCGCCTAGCAACGCTTCAATGATATAATATATCTAAAAAATTGCAAATCGCTCCAAAAAAATAACAAAGTTTTCTTTTATTTTTACGTACTAATTGCTGTTCTAAATTTGATGCAGAAGTCATGAATTTTGTGAAGTTCTATTTTGTATTTGAAATTAATGGTATAATTTGAGACACTTGAGTAAGATTTCCGATGTACCTACCAGGCTCCAGGTGTTGGTATAAAGGCAATGACTACTAGAATTTAACAACAAACAAAGGTCAGTAAATTAAATTTATTCATAAATTTGGAGGAAGTTTCGAGACACAAGATTGTTGAAGATTTTTCTTCGGGCTTATTATCGTAACGAGTTCCGGGGACAGGAATAAGAGAACACATTGCTAAATTGGACTTCTTAAGTTATCTACAGTGATTTGGTTTGACAGCATAATGGAAAGCTTAAGTATAATGCGTCAGTAAACGTTTATTGCATCATGTACTAAGGACTTTATCGTGGGGAATGACGTGACAGAGCACCTACGCGAATTCTTAAATTAACCAGTGGAAAGATCATAGTGATGAAAATTCACAGTTGCGTTCCTTATAGCAAATTATTATTGAGAAATATGTACCTGTAACAGTAATTGATAATTTTGAATAAGTCGAAATCTAAGCAACAGTTAAAGTACAAAGTGAAACCGATTTATGATATTTAACACTACTATTATTGTTACTATATATCATGACACTGAAAGTATTGATCCATTTGCCTAGATATAAAATTAATTGCTCCATATTTTAGAGCATCTTAAGTTCTTGATATTCACACTGTAGTACACTGAAGTATATTGCAGAAAAGGCTGACCATGATTGTATAAATAAAATCACTATACTTTGAACTGTCAATAGTGTGGAATGCACATTTAATTCTTGTTTCCTTTGCTTATTACGATGTTATAAAGACAGACTGCCATTTGAAAGCTATAGAGATATTCACCAAACAATGTAAGCATGTCGATAGTAGATGTCCCGGCGTATAGATGGCCGAGTCAGCAAAAAATTATCTTGTTTTCCTAGAAATCGATATCATTTCCTGGAATTGGTAGGCAAGTTTCGACAAGCCTTTAGTTGCTATGTTCATAGCCTTTTACGGGTAGTACAGAAGCGCGTGGGAAAATTTTGGTTTATTTGAACCCCCGTTACCCCCTACTCCTCTTTAGTTGCTATGTTCATAGCACCTGGAATTGGGAGGCAAGTTTCGACAAGCCTTTAGTTGCTATGTTCATAGCCTTTTACGGATAGCACAGAAGTTATCATGATCGAAGCTCCCCAATTGATAGTCCTATCAGCTATCATGATCGAAGTTTTCCAATTGATTGATTGATTTTTGCTTTTCGTTATGTATTGAATAGCTAGATGCTCTTGGTCTTCATAGTCTTGGATACTCATACTGTTGAACGGATCAGAGTCCTATCAGTTATCATGATCGAAGCTTCCCAATTGATTGATTGATTAATTTTTTGTCTTCAAAGAGCATAAGCGATTAAGCCCCTTGGTCCTATTTCCACGAGATGTCTGGAGAATATGAGCTGAAAGCATGATATTCAAATGATCGAAGCTTCTCAGGAGAATGTATGAAATTGGTCTTAGTTGCTAAGGTAAAGATTATATGTCATGATTTTTTTAAAAGCGTAAGATGAGACACATTATATGAGTCTCAGAACGAAACACATACTCATGCAAAATCGTGTTGATTAGCCCCTTGGCCCTATTCCCACAAAGTGTCTGTAGAAGCCGTGATATTCAAATGATCAAAGCTTCTCACGAAATTGACTTAGTTGCTAAGGTAAATATTGTATTTCACAATTTTTTTAAAGACGTGAGACATGAAACCAGATATAAGTCTCATAACGAAACACATACCTATACACTCCTTTCCCCCACACCTCCTGCGAATGGATTCCATTGATTGAGCAAATTCTAATAATGGAAACTTCTCATAGCATATCATATTGTTTAAAACGTAGGGTGTGAAGTGTGTTATATGAATGTTCACATGATGATATCTGCTATGCTAAGTAAATCGATATCACTTCCTGCTTAGTTGTTATGTTCATAGCCTTTGAGAACATCATGTTGCTAGAAACAAGATGAAACATGCCTTTCAGGGTTACCATCAGCTATAGGTTCATGAAAAAACACGCCTTTTCTAGTCGTCTTGTATTGGTTAGCTAATTTGAATTCCCAAGCCCCGCCCCCCTCCCGCAAAGACTCTTGAACGTCTACCGGATCTTCATCAGAGTCCTTTCAGTTACCACGATTGAAACCTACCAATTGATTGTGTTTTCAGCTTAAACTGTAGTGAGTGTTTTGTGCTTTAAGTTCTTAGGATTAAATCCTATCAATTGATTGTGTTTTCAACCTAAAACTGAAGTGTATGTGTGTTTTGTGATACCGCTCGTTCTTATTAAAATAGGTAAGTAAAATATATATATATATATATATATGTTCTTTCTTCATTTAGTTATAAAGGCAGTTGAAAGAACAAGTGTATTTATTCAAAGTTCCGTTCATGTTCTAACATTTAAAAAAAAAAACACACAGACACATATGTGAATGTCTGTTTTGTTAGTCTCTTTCTTCCTCTGTTTTGCTAGTACATTGAACTACATCTTAAAACGGTTTAGTTTCAAAAGCAACAGATAAGATGCCATTGTCAAATGTTTTGATGATACGTACTACAACGAGATAACAAGACTGCCCTAGTTAAAAACACATAAGCGAACTTCTATGATGCTTCTAAGAAAAATGATAAGATGGAATTCTTGAATGTTTTCTGGTTCGCATTGCAATTGTCGCAAGAAGTGTCTGTAGACTTGGTATTTTAATTTTGATAATATGATGTATACGTCTGTCTTTCTGTTTGTAAATGAAATCTTTTAAACAATGAAGAGATTTACGTCCAACAATAAAGCCATCAAGGTCTGTCTGTCTTTCTATGTCGGCTATGCTAATGGAGGCGATGGTGATGAGTTGAGTTGATTTTAGTTCAGCGTCCCTTTCAGCAGCGAGGCTATATGAGACGTGGACCTACTGATTAACGTGGAATCTGAACCACTAAGTTTTACGTCTTACAGTTATGTCGGCTATGCTAATGCAGGCGGTGATGATGAGTTGATGAGCTGAGTTGATTTTAGTTTAGCGTCCCTTTCAGCAGCGAGGCTATATGAGACGTGGACCTACTGATTAACGTGGAATCCGAATCACATGAGCTCCAGCCGGGACGATGGTAATGAGAAATGAATGAATGAAATGATGCATTAAATTCACGTACACGGTGTTTGTCCATCGAGTTTTACGTCCTACGGTTACGTCTACTAGGCTAATGAAGGTGAGGTGATAATGAAAAAATGAATGAAATGATGTAATGAAGAAAGTGGAAGGAAACTGATGAACTCCGAAGGGAAATCCACGCATATGATGTTTGTCCACCACAATGTTCATAGGGCACGAACTGGGATCGAATCAGGGACCCAAGCACTTGAGGTGAACGCTCTACCACTGAGCCATCGTGCCCTCTGGAACGTAAAAATGAAATGATAAGGACGGTTTTCGGGGGACAGTGAATAGCATCTTTTCGTTAAGTTGTAAAGGAAGCAGGGAATTTGTGGTCGCTAAAATTAATGACAAGTATATAGAAAAAAAAAAGACGTGATTTGAACACGGGACCTCATGCACCAGAGGTAAACACTCTACCACTGAGGCACTGAAGTTAATTTCATAATTTTCTAATGTTAATAAGAGTGAAATCTAACGTTAAATACACATACATAAGTCAACGAACTGGGAGAGAGTTTCTATATCTGCAATGTCTACTTGCAAAGAGCAGAAAAATAAGATAACAGAACATGTTTTGTATTTCAATGTTGTTCTCCAGCTGTCGCGTCAACAATATCTTAGGTCATGGTTTCAGACAACACGAAGCGAAGATATGTATGTGTGTATGTGTTTTAGGTAATATTAAAAGAGTGTTTGAGATCTAAAACTTGACAAAACTAGTGTTGCTTATTCATCTCGGATGACGTTACCTATGTACACATGATGTTGATTGATTTTTGAGTTTAACGTTCCGTTCAGCAGCGAGGCTATATGCACCACAAAGTTCACACGGCGAGAGTTAGGATCGAACCAGGGACCCCAATCACAGAAGGTGAACGCTTTACCACTGATCCACAGCACCCCCCACGATTTCAACATGGGGCACAAATCTTCAAGTTAAAACAATTGTCTATTCTCAAATAAGAGAACATTTCTCCATTTCTTTAAGTTGATCTAGGAAGTTGAACTTTATACAGTTTCTCCATATTATAGTCTAAGCTGTATGTGATATTACTTTAAAAGGACGAAAGTAGTTAAAATATTCCCTATTATTATCATCAATTTCTTCTAAAATGCTCAGAATCCCGTCATAGAATTCGTATACTAACTATGTACACAGGCGTGCATTAAGAAATTTTTTGTTGGGAGAGGTCCAAGCTTTGGGCGACGGGACTCAAACACTACAAGCCTCTGTGTAGTATTGAACGCGTATTATTTTGCACTCGAAAAGACAATAAGTACTTGTAAAATACTGTCATCTATATTGTCATAGCGTCCCTTTCAGCAGCGAGGCTATATGAGACGTGGACACTAAATCACCAAGGTCCCCTATCGCATCACAAGTGAACGCTTTACCATAGATTCACAGAGTCCCCTAGTACTTGTAAAAATACTTTCATCTATATTGTCATAGCGTCCCTTTCAGCAGCGAGGCTATATGAGACGTGAACACTAAATCACCAAGGTCCCCTATCGCATCACAAGTGAACGCTTTACCATTGATTCACCGAGTCCCCTTAGATCAAAGTACAGTACTCATGTAATAATATTATCTAACATAAAGTTCAGTTGTCGAGGGGCTCCCTGTGGGGTAATATTCATACACGTAAAATATTTTAAAATAAACAATATTAGTACCGATTCCATAGTTTTCGAAGGTGCTGTATTCAATAAAGACACTTTGAAAATAGTAACATGACATCTAAGGGGTAAAAAAGTGGTGAGCTCATGGGGTCTCCCTAGGGGGTAATATTCATACACATAAAATATTTTAAAATAAACAATATTAGTACCGATTCCATAGTTTTCGAAGGTGTTGTATTCAATAAAGACACTTTGAAAATAGTAACATGACATCTAAGGGGTAAAAAAAAGTGGTGAGCTCACGGGGGTGATATTCATACACGTAAAATAATTTAAAATAAACAGTATTAGTAACGATTCCATAGTTTTCGAAGGTGTTGTATTCAATAAAGACACTTTGAAATCAGTAACGTGACATCTAAGGGGGTAAAAAGTGTTGAGCTCCCGGGGGTGATATTCATACACGTAAAATAAACAACATTAGTATCGATTCTATAGTTTTCGAAGGTGTTGTATTCAATAAAGTCACTTTGAAATCAGTAACATAACATCTAAGGGGTAAAAAGTTGTGGGCTCCCAGGGGGTGGTATTCTTACACGTAAAAAGGGGAGCATATGAATAAGACAAGTAAGACACAAGTAGAAACGGTTTTCCGGGGAAAGTCAATAGCATCTTTTCGTTAAGTTGTAAAGAAGATAGCATTGAATTTGTGGTCGCTAAAATTAATGACAGTATAAAAGAAAGAAGTGTAGAGAGGAGGAGGAGGAGGAAATATGGATTTCGCGTTCACTAAAATTAACGATAAAATTCTAAAACAGAATAAGTATAAAAGGACGTGTAATCTACATATCTTCATTAGTTAATACATTTGAAAGAGATTGTGAGCATACATTTGTTTCACTCCTCATTCCGTGGAATAGGAAGAAAAGTTAAAAATATTTAAAAGGTATGATGAGAGATTATTTCATTGCCATCATAAAGTTCTGTCTTATATAGTATATATTTATATATCTAATATATATTGATTTATAAGTAACAAAATTCATTTCTTTTTTATTTTAGGTTGCATACAAATAAAGATAAGTGTAATCCTTTTTCCTATTCCCGTTGATATTATTATTATTATTCCTTTTTAATTACTTATATATATCACATTTTACTTACTCGTATATTCTTTTAACGCTTATATACCCTTTCAAAATATTTATATACATATATATATTCCATTTAAATAAGATTTATATATCCTATTATATATCATATTCATATACTATTACATATACCATTTACATATATTGCATTACGTATATATACATCTGAGGAAGAAAAATGGCAAAAGAGAGTACGCAAGATTTACTGAAGGAGATTACGGTCTTCATTAATGACATTGAAGAAGAAGAAGAAGAAGAGGTAGTGGGCGTAAATAACGAAACGCAAGTTCTTTTAAGTGAAATAAATGCCATAATCGGGATAGAAGAAGAAGAAGAAGAAGAAATGCAAGAAGAAGAAGAAGACGCAAAAGAAGAAATGGAAATAGATCATCATGAAAAAATGCAAGAAGAAGAAGCCGGAGAAGAACAAATGAAAATAGAAGAAGCAGCAACAGCAACAGCATCAGCAACAGAAGAAGAAGAAGAAGAAAGAGAAACTATTGAAATTCAAATTCCAGTAGAAAAAGAAGAAGAATATGATGAAGAAGAACTATTACAAATATTGAACAGTGCTAGCAATAGAACGATAACAGAAGAAGCATCAGGCCGTATTAAAGAAATTATAAAGTGGTTGCAAGAAGGAACAGAAGAAGACGTCGAAGAAAGGAGAAATGAAGAAGAGCTGCTAAATCTCACGTTTTCCCAAATAATAGGAGAGGATTACAATAAGGAAGAGATGAAGATAGAAGAAGAAGATGATAAGTTTTACACGAATGAACTAGAAAATTGGATTAACAATTTGTTTCCCGATCCCAGAAAAGAAGAAGAAGAAGAAGTAATATATCCCTCAATTATGGAAATATTAGCAGAGACTAGTGCAGAACACGAAGAAATGGAAGTCGATTTAGACGACATAGAAAAAGGAATGGACGAATTGCTAGCGGTATTTCAAGCACAACGAAATTCAAATATACAAGTAGGATTCGGAAATAACAACCGTAATGATGGACACAATAGATTTCATATAATAGAAGAACGAAGAAGACAATACAGAAGATACAATATGGAGGGTAGAATGCTACGATTCCGTCTAGCCCCCGTGCGTGCAGATGAAAACCCTTTTACGGCAATTGAAGCAAGTCTACGGGCACTAATAGATTATTTACTACGTAATGTGGACCAGCATGATTACGTAGGAATAACAATTACAAATGAGAGAGAAGGACACCGCCCTTTTTGGTTGTCATTCAGAGAAGCAAGAAATCTCTCAGCAGAAGTTCTATGGACAAGCTATGAGAAAGTACTGCAAAGTAATGCGGCTTTTCTTATAAATGAAGATTGCATCGTGAATTTTCATCATGTACGTATGCCGAGAGGACAAGGTCCTTTGAAACAACATGTTATGAATACTGAAGAATATGTAAAGGCAAAACGTGGTATTATCACAATTAAAAATAAAGGCACAAGATGTTTAGCACATGCAATCGTCGTTGCCATGGGACTGAAAAAATACAAGGCAAGAAATCAAACTGAATACAATAGATATGTAAAAAATCAAAGTAAATATATCATAGAAAAAGAAGCAGAAGAACTGTGTGAAGCTGCCGATGTAGATCTTAGTCATGGTGGTGGAATTCCTGAAATTCGTAAATTTCAGGAATATTTAAAGGATTATAAAATTACAGTGTATAGGGGCTTTTCAGGAAGTGATGTTATGTTTGAAGCACCACCAAGTGATAACGAGAGAACTGCTTTAAATTTACTGTTTATAGATAACCACTACAACGTCATTGAAAGCTTGACAGCATGTTTTAGCTGTAATTTTTATTGCGAAAGCTGTCATAAGAAATATGAAAAAAAGCATGAACATTTGAAACATTGTACAGCTGTATGTTTTCGTTGTCATCAGAAGCCACCATGTGATTTTAAAGAAATCCATATTACATGCAATGATTGTAATCGAGAATTTTATGGCCAGTCATGCTATGACTATCACAAGTCAGCGCCGTATCAAAATGGAAAGCCTTTATGTTCCATTGTGAAATGTTGTGCCCAGTGTTTGAAAATTTATGTAGTGAAAGAGAAAGGTTCTCACGTATGTGGAGAAACTTATTGCAACATTTGCTATGATATAGTACCACCCAATCATGAATGTTACATGAAAGTGAATGAAAGAAGAAAATCGAAAAAGCCAATGAAAAAATCATCATGGAGAAGAAAGCTATGATTCTGTTTTATGATATTGAATGCACACAAGATACGAAAATAGAAGACGAGGACGCAAACATATATGAACACATACCTAATGTCTTGGTTAGTCAACATGTATGTTACCAATGTTATGAAGATAACAACATCAAGAATGATTGTGTCATTTGTGGAAAGCGAGAAAATATTTTTGACGGAGAAAATGTAATAGAAGATTTTCTAAAACATCTTCAACAACGTCGACCAAACATTAAATCAGTAATCTGTGTTGCCCATAACTCAAAGGGATATGACGCACATTTCATCATTAAGACCATGGTTGAGAAGATGAATTGGACTCCAGAAGTAATCATGAATGGAGCAAAAATTCTCTCTCTTAAAATAGGAAACGTAACCTTCATCGATTCACTAAGCTTTCTTCCTATGCCCTTAAGTAAATTAAGTGGTGCATTTGGGCTTCAATCGTGCAAAGGATATTTCCCACACTTCTTTAATCGACGTGAGAACCAAACCTATGAAGGGCCGCTTCCAGACATTAAATATTATGGAGCAGATACTATGAAAGTAGACGAAAGACGCAAGTTTCTCCAATGGTATACCGAACATCAAAACGACACCTTTAAAATGAAAGAAGAACTCATCAAGTATTGTGTACAGGATGTCGAGGTATTACGTCAAGCCTGTATTTCCTTTATGAATACATTTGAATCTGAAACTAATGTCAATCCCTTACTTGAATGTATTACAATTGCCAGTGCATGTAATTTGGTATATCGTAGAAATTTCTTAAAGGAAAATACAATTGGTATCATACCAAAGAACGGGTATCGATGGAGAGATGTCCAGTCAATTGAAGCAGTACAATGGATAGCTTGGGAAGAAAAAACCAGAAACATCCAAATTACCAATGCTGCACGTAGTAAGGAAAAACGAATAGCATCAATGAAAGTAGATGGTGTATGGACAGATCCCAACACAGGAAAAATACACGTCTGGGAGTATGAAGGCGATTTCACACATGGTTGTATCTACTGCTACCCTAACGACAGAGATAAACCCATCTATAACAATGCTACAGATACCATGGAATTTCGATATGAAGCAACAAAGAAGAAAATCCAAAAATTAAAAGATTTTGGCTGTGAAGTGCATGAAATATGGGGTTGTGAATTTAAAAAACAATTGGCAGGAAATGAAGAGATGAAGAAGTATGTTAGTAATCATCCGTATACAAAGAAAACACCATTAAAACCTCGTGACGCTTTTTATGGAGGACGTGTGAATGCCATACGTTTGTATCATAAAGCACAAGAATCTGAAGGAGAGACCATAAATTACAAAGATGTTATTTCATTGTACCCGTTTATCTCTAAGACTAAGAAGTTTCCAATTCGTCATCCTACTATCTATCTGCCTGGAGATTCAAATATTCCCACCATTGAAGAAGTAGAAGGATTAGTTAAGCTCAGTATTTTGCCTCCAAAACAACTGTTTCATCCTGTACTCCCTTATAAATCAAATGATAGATTGATGTTTTCACTCTGCCGTACATGTTGTGATGAATTAAACCAAGCACCTTGTAATCACAACGATGAAGACCGAGTTCTACATGGAACATGGGTAGCAGATGAAGTAAGAAAGGCATTAGAAAAAGGATACAAAATAATAGATATTCATGAAATATGGGCATATGACGTTGTTCAATATGATGAAAAAACAAAAAGTGGTGGCTTATTTGCAGAATACATAAACACCTTCCTGAAAGCAAAAACAGAAGCAAGTGGATGGCCAGCATGGTGTGAAACAGATGAATTAAAGAAGAAGTACATTCAGCAATTTTATGAAAAGGAAGGAATACGTCTAGATGAGAACAAAATTAAACATAATCCAGCACTTAGAAGTTTAGCTAAATTAATGCTAAATTCATTTTGGGGAAAATTTGGTCAACGTGAGAACATGGGTCATGTCAGCATTATTAATGAACCCAAGGAATTATATGAGAAATTATCATCTCATGATATAGATGTTCATCAAATATTCCCAGTAAATGATGACATGTTATATGTATATTGGCAATACACCGATGACGTTCCTGTTTCACTACCAACAGTAAATGTTGTCATAGCCGCATACACAACAGCACAAGCAAGATTAGAATTGTACAAATATTTAGATCAACTACAAGAAAGAGTATTATATTTTGATACTGATTCCGTCATTTATACGCAAAAACCTGGTGAAAGTACAATTCCAACTGGTGACTTTTTAGGCGATTTAACAAATGAAGTCCTCGAATATGGTAAAGAAGCCTATATTTCAGAATATGTATCGGCAGGCCCGAAGAATTACAGCTTACGTATTTTTGATCCCAGCACGAAGAAGGAGTTTCAAGTATGCAAGATACGGGGCTTTTCATTAAACTATGAATCTTCAAAACACCTAAATTTTGATGTAATGAAGAAAATGATAGTAGATAATGAAGAGGATGCAGAAGAAGAAGAGGAAGAATCTCGTCCCACGGAAGTCAAAATTACCAATGAGAAAAAAATTTGCCGCAGGAAAGACCATACTATCGTCAGCATGCCCGAAACAAAAATTTATAAGATAAATTATATTAAACGACGTAGAATACCAAATTCATATGATACTCTTCCATATGGCTACACTACTTCCAACAAAAGAAGAAGAGAAATGTAATAAGGCCCTTTATAAATATACGTATGAAGAAAGAATGATCATACTCTTTAACATGGACACGACGTGGAAACATCCCTTTTCATGTATTGTTGCCGGACCAAGTGGATGTGGAAAAACTTCCTTTGTAATACGTTTCCTGTCCAATTTATCACGTATGGTTAATACATCGTTTCGTCATATTTATTGGTACTATGCAGAATGGCAAAATGCATACAGAGAAATTTCGACAAAAGTACAATTTATTGAAGGATTACCTCGAACAAAAGACTTTTTACCTGAAACTGGACCACACCTTATTATTATTGATGATCAAATGTGTGAAGTGAACCGCAATATAGTTGATTTCTTTACAAAGGGTTCTCATCATAGAAATCTTAGTGTACTATTTATTACACAAAACATATTTCATCAGGGAAAAGGAAGCAGAGATATGAGTTTGAATTGTTCTTATCTCGTATTATTTAAAAATCCAAGAGATAAATCACAAATTAAACATTTGAGTTATCAATTAACTCCTGAGAATCCAAAATTTCTTCAAGAAAGTTTCAACGACGCAACAAAGTTACCATATGGATATTTCTTTATTGATTTAAAACAGGATACGCCAGATGAACTTCGTTTTCAAACAAATATCTTTCCTGATGATATTTATCATTACGTTTATGTTCCATCGAAATAGAAGAAGAAGATGTGTTTATAATGTTTGTTTTAAACTGTGTTTCTTCATTCTGACAATATGTCTCCAAGAGTAAAACACGGAGATCTTCTTCGTACGCTGAGCAAAGCAAATCCTAAATTACGTAAAGCTATACTGGCCAATGCAGACTCTTCACTGATTCGAAGTATTTGTGAATGTTGTTATAATGTGTTAAAAGGGAATGTACCTCTTACAAAGACACAGAAAGCAAGATTAAAGCGATACAAGAGGACGCTTCGATATCTTGTGAAGAAAGGAAACTCCATCCAAAAGAAGAAGAAGCATTTATTAGTACAGCAGCAGGGTGGATTCCTACCGGCATTATTAGCTCCTATTTTAACTGGTGCATTATCAAGTTTACTATTCCGTTAGTACAATGGAACACGCAAAGAAGATGATTTTAGTTCCACCTGAAGTTCTGAATCGTATACAAGCACCAACATCATCATCATCATCAGCCCTGGAGAAACGTGAATCTAATTTGGATCAAGAAATGCAAGAGATTTTACAGTTATCATCGCTTAGTGATGAAGAAAAGTGGAATCAGTATAACAATATTCTTCAAAAATATTTACACTTAATACGAAAACAAGAAGAACCTGTGACACTTTCAATTACGTCAACTAAATCAGAGAAGCCTGAAGTAGAAGAAGAAATATTATTATCTATACCCAAAATGTTTCGTAAAAGAGCTGAATTACTACTACATAGAATGAAACATGATGATAATATCACGTGGGATAATAAAGGAACTGTTTACATCAGAGGTGATAAACTAGAAGGATCTCACATTGTAGATTTAATTTCTGATGTGTCGCGACCCCGGAAACACACAAATCCACCGGGATGGGAGAAATTTTGTAATTATTTATCTTCTAATAACACACCTCAAGAACTTATTGGAAATCCAAAACGTTTGTCATATATTTTACGACGAACTAAAGCATCACCAACAGCATCATCGTCAAGGGAAAAAATACCTCTGAAATCGTTTGCAGAAGACGACGAAGAAGAAGCAGAAGAAGAAGAAGAAGAAAAGGAAAAAGTAATATCTCCTATAAGGAAAAGGAAACGTGCCTGTAAACGTCCAGTATGGTCAAGGTGGAAACCGTAAACAAACAGTTAAGCAAGATTTACTACAACCCTTCACATCCTGCCTCGTTTTCAACTGTTAAAAAATTGTGGATAGCTACAAAGAAGAAAATTCCTATACATTGTATAAGAAGATGGTTACTGCAACAAACAACATATACGTTACACAAACCTGTACGTCGTCGTTTTAAAAGAGATTTCTATGTAGTGAATAACATTGATGATGAGTGGGAAAGTGATATTAATGATCTTCAATCTCTTCATAAATTTAATGATGGATATCGTTATATTCTGACAGTGATAGATGTGTTCAGTCGATATGCATGGTCTGTGCCATTAAAATCTAAAAGTACAAATGATGTCTTAAAAGCATTGCAAATTGTGTTCAAAGACAGAAAACCAATTACATTTCGAACAGATAAAGGAAGTGAGTTTACTAATAAAACAATACAGAAGTACTTAGTGGACAGCAAAATAAAACATATTACAACTAAAAATCCTGATATAAAAGCTAGTATTGTAGAACGTTTTAACAGAACTTTAAAAGAAAAAATGTGGAAGTATTTTACAAAGTATCAAACGTATAATTATTTAAATGTATTACCTCTTCTTGTGAAATCATACAATGAAGGTTATCATTCAAGCATAAAGATGTCACCTGCAAATGTTTCTCAAAATAACCTATTACAAGTATGGCATAATCAATATGATAATAAAATAAAGAAGACGAAGAAAAAGAATCCAAATTTCTCAAAACATCTTAAGATTGGTGATACAGTACGAATTAGTAAAACTAAACGTACATTTGATAAAGGATATATGCAAAATTGGACTTGGGAAATATTTAAAGTGAAGAAGATAATACCAAGAGATCCACCTGTTTATGAAATTGAAGATTTAAACAAGGAACCACTGGATGGATTATTTTACAGAGAGGAATTACAACCTGTGACGTTATCAAAGACATTTTACATAGATAAAATCATACGTACAAGAAGAAAAGGCAGCAGAAAAGAATATCTTGTTCATTGGAAAGGATATCCTTCTTCTTTCGATTCCTGGATACCTGCATCATCCGTAAAGAAGATCGAGAAGTACAATGGAACCTGATGGAGATTTTTACGTTACGCTTCCCAGTAATAGTTCTATGGAATATTTTCCTGACAACACCTTAACATCATACACTACGAAACTTCATCAAAGAATGGAATTCCATGAAAAGTGGGAAGTGGCTATTGTTGAAATTCATTATCCTCATTCAATATTAAATATTAATGACGAAAATAATAAAATTTTTTACAAACCTGCAAAAAGTGATGAATGGAAATTTATAACTATTCCTGTACGTTATTACACTGACATATCAGAATTGATAAAGATAATAAATACGTACAACAGATTCACAAATTTACATATTTCTTATACTCGTGAGAGTAATACCTGTTTTATACGACGTCTTCATAAAGACATAGATGTAGACGTTGCATTATCACCAAGTGTTAGTGCGATGTTGGGGTTTGATCCAAGCGTTGATTTAAAGGATATGCAACAAGGCCAAAGCATTCCAAATTTACGTTTAGGACTTCCATCTACAATGTATGTGTATTGTGATATAATTCAATCTGTATTTGTTGGAGATACAGTAGCACCATTATTACGTATCATAAATATGAATCCTGTGAATCATACATTTGGAAGTAGTGTTATAGAAATTTTTAATCCTCCACATTATGTGCCTATAGAGAAGATGCATTTTGAACACATCAAAATAGATATAAGAGATAGTACAGGCTCTCCACTGGCATTCACTTTCGGAACTGTATGCGTTAAACTACATTTTCGACCAGTGCGTCAACATCGACAAATATGAATAATCCATATTTACAATATTATCAAAAACAAGCTCTTTCTGGAACTGGAAACGTTTATGTTGGCTCCCCTTATCAAGTTGGACATGGTATTGGAAGTTTCCTTGGAGGATTATTTCGTTCTGTCATGCCACTAGTAAAACAAGGAGCTAAAACAGTAGGAAAGGAATTATTAAAATCTGGAACAAACGTTATTACTGATGTCATCATCGACAATCAACCTATTAACGAATCCTTTCATCAACGAATGGGTGAAGCGAGATCCGTCTTGCAAGACAAAGCAAAAAATAAACTGAAATCTATGCTAGGATCTGGATATCAACGAAGGAAAAGAAGAATTACACATCATTCCATCTTTAACCCTTCACCATTACACATCATCAAGCGCAGGAAGAAGAAGAAGGAGAAGGGCAAGAGGAAACGTACACAGAAAACAAAGAAAAATCAGTCTTATAAGAAGAGGAAGTTATCACACGATATCTTTGATTAAATCATCACCATTATGGCTTTCTTACATCATCAATCCTGCGAGTGTGTAAAAAGTGAACTAGATATTTTTTCTACAAAACCAACGCAAACCAGTATATTGGATAATCATGTTGTTACATACAAACCAATCAGTTCACTAGCTGATAATGCTCCTATAGAGTTTGTCATCCCAGGAACAAGTGATGAATACATAGATCTACCACATACTCTTCTTTACATCGAAGCTCAAATCGTTAAGCCTGATGGATCAGCATTTGGTGAAAGTGATAAAGCTGTGGCTCCTATTAATGACTTTTTAAATTCTATGTTCAGTGAAGTGGAAGTGTATTTAAATAACAAACTGATTTCATTTCCATCTCATAATCATCCATATCGATCATACATTGAAAAACTGTTAAATTATGATGATTCTGCTAAAAATACTCATCTTCAATGTGCATTCTGGTTTCAAGATACTGCTGGACATATGGATGCAACATCTAGTGGTAATAAAGGATTTCAACAACGTTATGAATTAACAAAAAAAGTGCAAAATTCGACATGCTTGGACATCTTCATTGTGACATTTTTAATCAAGATAAATTTTTAATCCAAGGAGTAGAATTACGTCTCAAGTTAATTCCTGCAAAGCCAAACTTTTGTCTCATCGCTAGTGATGCGTCTGTTGAGGCTAAAGTGAACATTTTAGACGCTGCTTTACATATTAAAAAGATTAATGTTAGTCCTACAATAAAACTAGCACATAACAAGCTTCTACAATCAACAACAGCCAAATATCCTCTCACAAGAGTGCAAATGAAGTCGTTCGTCATTCCAAAGGATCTTCAATCAAAAACAATAGATAATTTATTTATGGGAGTATTACCAACTCGAGTGATTGTGGCGTTTACACAAAATGATGCCTATACAGGAACAATAACTTCAAATCCATTTCATTTCAAACATTTTGACAACAATTTCTTCTCTCTATACATTGATGGAAAACCTGTACCTTCAAAACCATTACAACCAATTTTCGAAAACAACCTCTATGTTTCCTCATATCATACCTTATTCTGTGGATCAGGCATTCACTTTTCCAATCATGGCAACAATATTCCTCGCCTTGACTTTCCACAAGGATACACTATCTTTGTTTTCGACATTACTCAAGATGGAGAAGCCAGCGCTGTGCAGCATTGGAATCTTATACGTCAAGGGTGTGTTCGTCTGGAAGTTCATTTTACGAAGCCTCTACCAGCACCTATCTCCTGCATTGTGTATGGAGAATTCCAATCTCTCTTAGAAGTGGATCATCAGAGGAACATCATCATGGATTTTTAAAGGTACGTTATTTAAATATCATATCATATATGTACATGTCTGCATTTTTATACATGATGTCCTCTACACTAGATTTATTGAATGCTTTGCAAACAAATTCTTTATTTCACAATCATTTCGTTGGCGTATATGCAGCCAATGAATTACCAGCACATGTTCCACTACCTGCAGCTATCATCATAAATACAGATCCCTCGAACAAACTTGGCACACACTGGATTTCCGTATATATTCATACTGATGGCCGTGCCCACTACTTCGATACATTTGGATTTCCTCCATATGTAATGCATCATATTCAATTTCTACGTAGAAATTCCACTTCTTATACATTTAATAATAAACAAATTCAAAGTGTGAAATCATCCCTATGTGGGCATTATTCATATCTTTTCCTATGCTTCAAAGCTAAAGGAAAGTCCTTAAATGAATTTCATTACACTTTCTCATCAACTCCAGAAAAAAATGATCGTCGTTTGCTGTATTTACTTTTACAGGTAATCATGTCTTCATTCTTCTTCTTCTTCGTTTGTTTTGATTACTTTCTTTTCATATTATTGCAGGTAGCCATTTCTTCTTCTTCTTTATTATAATGTGTTTGTATGTATTATTATTTGTTCATGATTATAGATAAAATAAATTTTAAGTTTGTTTTTCAATTTTTTTCATTTCAGAGAGTAAAAGATCGTCATCGTGTGTATGGACATCATCTTCAATGTTCAGATTGACTTGTATCTACGTTTCATCATCAACATCAACAGCAGTAGTATCATCAGTGAACAGTATATGGCAGTTGTAAAGTTATCATCACATGGACAGTGGAAACAAAATCTAACGTTCTTTTAAAATGTACTATACTTACCGTCGTTTTAATTGTGTAAATAGTTTCATCAGCAATAAACACTTTGTATTATTTTTTCTCTTTGAAAACAAATGTTTTATTTCTTATTTTCTCCGTTTCCTAATAAATAAATATGTTTTATGATCAGTTATGTAATTAAATACACATATCATAAAACATATTTTTAAGTCATTGAATTAAAGAATTTCATAGTGATTTAAAAAAAAGATTCTAAAACTGATTTTTTAATTCAATGATGAAATCATATAACTACATAATAATAATAATGAATTCAAATACTTAATCAGTTATTCTTTCGTAAATTAAATCAAGTATGTGAATTCAATATTATTATTATTATTATGATAGGACTTTTGTTTTTAAAATTTTAATATTAATTATTTGAGTTCCTTTTTTTTAAAATTAAAAAAAGTCTTATCATACTTAAGACAAAGTTGTATAATAATAATAATTTCAAATACTAATTTTTATTTTAACATTCATTTCAAGAATTTGAATTCATTATGATTATTATTATTATTATTATACGTATCACTTATAATATACGAGGAAAAAATATGTTAGGATTTTTTTCTTATAAAAAATTTTAAAATCCTAACATATTGAGGTGTATGAAACGAACACAAAACACACACACAAATAAAACATTTCACTTTCCACTATATATATATTTTTATTACATTTGATATTACGTTGTTTCGTATACATGAAAAAACAAATCAATTTCTCCTTCTTTATGAAGAGTCGTTCACTTCATTGATACCCTCCGAAGGTTGAGTTTCGGTTTCCCCCCACCATGGCTGTGTCGATACACTATCAAATAAATCAGCCATTATTGAATCTATAAGTTTTTGTTTGCAAAATACTTTTATTTCCAATTTTAATCGTTCACCATCAATGTTCACATCACTGTTCTTATCAAGAGAGACACTTGGAAAACTGATGTTCATACCATTAATAATACTCTGTTCATCTACACAGGTATGGATTCCGGCAAGTCCTCTGCATGTAAGATACTGTAATTGTACATGATTACGAATAGTATCTGTACACAAGTCAAAATATTCACGTAGCACAACACTACAAACTTTACTGTTTTTCACAGCATGTTCAATACACGGTAATATTTCCAAGAAATAAAGCCAATCACTTGAAGATAAGTACACAGTGTTTCGAGGAGCATGAAGTGTTCCTTTCTTCTCTAACATCACTAATTTTTCACCCATTAGTTTTCGTACCACCAGTTCGTTTTTTCGACCAAGAGATTTTATAAATGTAATTTCCACTTGAGAATTTAAATAGTCCGTAACAAATGGGGTTAAATATACAAGTTTCTCCCACTCTGCCAAATTTAACTCCACTCCAAACACAAGTCCTTTGCCAACACGAATCACTGGTTCAAATGTATCACTATCCAGTCCAATGCAAATTAATTTGGTTTTCATTGAATTAAGTCCATATTCAACATTTAACAAGTACTCTTTCTTGGTATCCATAGTTGATGCACAAGCACTCAAAGACATGTTACTCCAATCGCTGGTCAGTACAGAATAACGACACTATGCATACAGATGACTGCGCATGCATGAAGAGGAGGGGCGAAGAGGAAAATTCATGTTTCATCTTGTTTGTACATGTCACCATACACTTACGATGAGTAAACCAGTTCAGTAAATTCAAGATCGTGCATGTTACGTCCAGATACATTAATCTTCATTCCTTTATATATTAAACAGACATTCCCACTTTGTAAATACGTTAATAATGCACCATTATCTGCTTCCAATTTTTCAGTACAACGTCCAGGTAAAATCACTTTTTCACCTCCTTCAAATGTCACACAGGCCTTCCTACCATATACCGTTGTAATTATCTCACAGTTTACAATACGAAATGGTACTCCAATCTCCAAATCTCGCATTTTTGTAAAGGGTACCATTGATGGCTTATTAAGTTTATCTAATAAACTCATTGACGATGACATCTTTAAATTTTTGACGTTTCTTCCTTTGCAACAGCTGCTAACAGAATGATCGACACAAGCACATACGTTCCGCTTACGCTCTTCGCAGGAGGGGTGAGGGGTTTGGGGATTCAAATTATTAACCAATAAACGACAAGAACACGAAAATTCATGTTTTATCTTGTTTTCTACATCTAGCAGGCGTCCAAGACTATGAGCATAGCAACAGCAAATCAACATTTTCCCACGGGCTTCTGTGGTAACCGTAAAAGGCTATGAACATAGCAACTAAAGAGGAGTAGGGGGTAACGGGGGTTCAAATAAACCAAAATTTTCCCACGCGCTTCTGTACTACCCGTAAAAGGCTATGAACATAGCAACTAAAGGCTTGTCGAAACTTGCCTACCAATTCCAGGAAATGATATCGATTTCTAGGAAAACAAGATAATTTTTTGCTGACTCGGCCATCTATACGCCGGGACATCTACTTCGATTATAGCAAGAACTATAAAAAAATGTTTCACTTTCTTTTTTTAATCAAATAAAGGCGATAAAAGGTCAGCTAATGTTTATTTATGATTTTCTATATTGAAGCTAAATGTCAATGACTTTTACAGAATCTAAATAGTACAATATAACAAGGCTTCGTATATGGGAGCGCCATTTGAGACAGCATCCTGGGAATTTTCTGATTTTACTTCTTAACTGAGGTTTCTTTTTTATTTATTTATTCGAAAGGAGTCAATATACGAAAGAAGATAGTTTGGGTCATTGGATTCCATTGTCTCTGGTTGTCGAAAGCTTGTAATAATATTTTAAAATAATAATAATAATCAAATTTGAGTAGCCCGTTTTATTAGTCACGATCCGTTTTTTTCAGTTATTGTTCCTTTTCTCTGGTTATAAAGTAGCAAAAGTAGTAACAACAATCGAATGATTTTTTTATTTTGTTTCAACTGTTATATTTTTTAAACTTTAAAATCTCACTAGACTACTCGTTTCATATTGCAGACTTACGATTACTTAAACAAAAATTTTAAAAGAATTTACAGTGTTTTGAGAATATACACCAATAGAAATAAAGAGAATTTTCAATTTTTTTTCCTAAGTCTTTCTGTCTAACATGGGGGCAGAAAAAGCTCCCGGTCTCTTATTTCAAAGAGAAAGATGAATCTGGAATAGATATTTTTTTCACATTACTATAAAAAGCAAAATTTAGATCATATAATCAGTGTTGTGTGATGTTTCTACAGTCTGAAAGTGAGGAAGCAAAAAGGTATCTTGCCCCCTTGAAAATTTCAGGAGGGGCAACTGCCCCCCGGTTCCAGCGCCGCTGAACGTGTAAGACTTCGGTACACGTGGTCCGGGTTTAATTCCCAATGGGAGTGCATTTTGGCGTTCACCCAGTGTCGTGACAATAGTGCTCTCAAACGGATCGGATTGACCCGACCCGACCCGACTCGGATCGGGTCACCTCGGGTCAGGTTACGGGTGGGGTCGGGTCAACTTGGGTCGGGTTGTCGGGTCAGGCAACTCGGGTCGGGTTATTCGGGTCGGGTTGTCGGGTCGGGTCAGTCGGGTCAGCTCGGGTCGGGTTGTCGGATTATTCGGGTCGGGTCAATCTGGTCGGATCACGGTTCGGGTCAGTTATCGGGTCGGGTCAGTCAATTCGGGTCACGGGTCGGGTCGAGTCAGTCTTAAACCCACCCGACCCGACCCGTTGGGAGCACTAATCCTATTATACAGTACAGTACAAACTCTCATGTTGATCAATGGTCAGTCAACGGTTTATGTTGCGCTTACTCTGGATCAGAATTTGTACTAACTGTCATGGGATAAACAAGTAACGATACCACTTTGATTTAATTTGATTTGACTTTCAGTTTAGAGTAACTTTCACCAACGAGGGTATATGAGAGTGAACCTACAGCTTAAAGTGGTATCCGAACCACTACGTAAAAGAGTATTTTTTGTATTCTGTGGTATTTCTCAATTAACATTGAAACCGGAAGTGGTAATGGACTTCGGTAGAGAGATTAGATGGTAGGTTTAGCAGAGAGGTTAGAGAGTAAATAGAAAATATTCTTCGGAAGCTTAACTGATTGTAGAAAATTACTTCTTGTTATTTACAGTTTTATAATATTAATATTAAAAACACATAAAAAGCACATTCAAAACATCAATATTTACCTAATGACCTATCTCTAAAGAGTGATAAAAATGGGTTTTAAGAGTTTGAATACATGTTCAAACCATAGGTTATATTATGAGCCAGTTTCACCAGATTAATCATGATTGTAATTAATACGGAATTGCAAAGAAACCAAGATTTAATTAACCTATTGATAATAATTAAACATGTAAACATTAGTTTAATTATTTGTTTAATTATTGCAGATGATTAGATTATTTACTTTTGTTCACAATTGTTCGTATATTATATTTGATTGTTCACGATTTATAGGCAATTTAAACCAAAAAAAAATATTCGCTGCCAACTACGCGTACCTGTAAATATTTTCCGGAATCGAACATACATCGAAAATTAACCAACCATGCGGATCTTTTGTAGGTGTCTTGTTCATATAAACTTTTCGTATTTTCAGTATTTGTAAAAGGATATATATATATATATATATATATATATATATATATATATATATATATATATATATATATATATATATATATATATATATATATATATATATATATATATATCGCAATCAAAATGGGTGCTGTCAACTTCATGTATTTGAAAAATACATTAAAATCGGAAATAAACCACATTCGTTCAAGATTGCTCATATAATTTTCGTGTTTTCACGATTTGTAAACAATTTGTACCAAAATTAAAAGAAGTGCAGCTAACTTCATGTACCTGAAAAATAGGGAATCGAAAACAAACCATGTAGATAATTTATTCACGAATGTTGACATAAAATGCTTGCTTGTTCATGATTTGTAGGCTAGTTAATCACAAAATGGGCGTTGCCAGTTTCATGTATCTGATAAACACATTACAATTGATAGTAAATCATGCGTATCTTTTGCTCATGATTATTCTCACATAATTTTCACTTCTTCACGATTTGCAAACAATTTATACTAAAAACAAAATGTACCTTGCCAACTATACGTAGCAGGAATTATTTTCAGAATTAAAAATTAACCGTGTAGTTAGTTTTCCCTGTTTATCACATTTATTGACATAAAATTCCGTTTGTTGATAATTTTTGAAAATTTTTACAATAAATATATAAAATGAAATTGATGAGCCACTACACTAAATTTTCTTACTGCTATTCCTTAAAATAAATCTCGCTACCTTGTAGTTGTTAATGAAATGTTTTCTTGTCCAATACTTGCAAACTTGTAGAACATTTTCAGAATATTTCATTGCTTCAAACATCAATTTTTGTGAGTGTACTCCCAAGAGGGAAGGAGTTCCATTCCCAAAATCCTGTTGCAAAAAACAAAAAGCATATAGTTCCCCCTCCAGGTACACCGTGGTACCACCACATATATGAAATACAGAAAGCTTCATCTTCCAGACACCATTGATACCAAAATTAGATTCCTAGCGTAATTAGGGGGTGAGCTATTGAGGTTTAAATTGAGTCACATTAAGGGACGACCAGAAGGTGACTATTTCACAGCATCAGACGGCTCAATGGCCGTAACTCTGTAACGATGCATTTCCCGACATATGGTCATATGAATTTTTTATGGTCATATGTACCCACAAGGAATCCACTCCTGAAATTTTGCCTACCTTTTTCTTACCCCTATATATTGAGCACCCAAGGAACAGGCCATATCTTTGATCTCATTCCTCCATTGCAGGCGATAGTTATAGATGTACCACTTTTAATCAGAGTATTGAATTCGTACAGTTTGTTAATTTACCACAATTTAACAACGTGAAACGAAACTGTTTTATTTCTCAAAATGTGTTCTACTACTTGAAGTTGGCAACGCCTACTCTATCTTTGGTATCCATTATTTAGAAGTCACCAACAGGCGAAAGATACTTGTAAATAATTGTTAACAACGATGAATAAATGATCACCATGGTTTATTTTCTATTTTTGAAAATTTCCATAGATACATGAAGTTGGCAGGATATATTTTGTCTTTGGTATAAAATGTGTGCAAGTAGTGAATAAAGAAAAAATAACTGTGAACAATAGTGAAAAAAATAATCTAATGATGTGCATGTCTTGTTTTTTCGATTTTCCAAAATGAGTTCTGTCAGTCAAAATTGACACCACCCATTTTGGATCCGGTATAAGATGTTTATAAATCTGAACAATCATGAAAAAGCGATCTGCATGTTTAATGTTCGATTTCCCAAAATGAGTTCTACCATGTGAATTTGGCACTGCATATTCTGTTTCCTATAGTTTACAAATCGTAAAAAAGCAAAAATCTTAAGTGAATAAACATAAATAAATGATGAACAAACAGTTTACATAGTTCATTTTCGATTTCTGAAAATACATTCTGCCAGATTCACGAACATTTTTTGCCTCGCTCGCGGCAAATAAGCAAGCGCCAATAATTCATCCTCTTTGGTTTGTTATTTTATACTAAAACCAGCTCTCAGTTCACTGCATACTGCCACTCTACTGTTTCTCACATAACCGCTATTGACCTAATTCAACACCAGCTAAAGCCCGGTGCTATGATCAATTCCTGACCGTTGCCAAACCATACGCGTAACACATTTCAAACTACAAATATTTACGTTATTTTGATAACCCTCTATACTATTCTTAAGTTAAGGTTAGGAAATATTATTTGTTAAGGAGTACTATTTAAAATACTGCGAACTTAGAAAGAAAAAATGGAAAATATTCTCATTTTAACAAAATCTGTGTCCCTATGTTTATTTCACGCTTCTTGGTTTTCCTAAGTTTTTTCCTGCTTTCTTATTAAATTATCTAGATAAGCCAAAAAATAAAAGCGTTACATCGACTTATGTGAATTACCTTGTTTGTCTTCATTGTATAACTTCCGTATCATTTAAAACTGTATATGCAACAAATTGAAACAACTAACTAACTAACCCTATGGCCTATGGAACCCGGAGGTTCAATGCCGCGTTCACAAAAGCTCTCCACTGACTTCTATCCTTAGCCAATTGCATCCAGTTTCTACTTTGTATTCCTATCTCTGCGAGATCCATCTTAATATTATCCTCCCATCTGCGCCTAGGTCTTCCTAATGGTCGTTTTCCTATGGGTCAACCAGTCAAGACTTTGAAAGCGTTTCTACCTTCTTCCATTCTAGCTACATGACCTGCCCACCTAAGCCTCCTAGACTTGACGACCCTAACAATGTTGGGTAAACCGTATAATCTATGTAGTTCCTCGTTATGAAGCTTCCGCCATTCCCCATTCTCGTTCCTCTTGGGTCCGAATATTCTTCTCAGGATCCTGTTCTCAAATACTTTCAGGATCCTGAAAATAAAACTTCCTACTTACTTATGCTGATGAACGTGTTACTTTCAACCTGACATTCTTCTACAGACGTCAATATTTTGGATTTGGAACACCACAGGTCTCCACGTTTCAGTACTACCTCATCCGTAATATATAAACTGAGGGCTTCCCAGATTCATGCAATTCAGTCTAGTATAGTTACCTGTAGCTAGCAGACCAACACCTTAAGCTTTCAGGGGTAAATAGCCGATTGCGCAACGCTATTCATGAACTTAATCTATTTTATGAGAAGTTGCACTCTCAGTTACCATTTATCGTAATTCTCTGCTGCACTAGATAAGTAGTGAATTCAGTGGACTTTCAGTGAACCTAGTCTCATTCATCGTTCTACAAAGACGAATTTTTTCAAGGTTCAAAAGAGGGAAACCATCAATATTATCAACAGAAGGTTAGTAAGTGGAAAATACATTCATGCTCATACAAATTTATTGCATTACATTAAACACTCTACATTTCCTAAATGTTCAATGAAATACTATAATTTAAATTTAAAACATATTTTTGTGTCAAGCAATTCATTTCCGCGAAAGGACTAAGATTACCAATATGAGATTGGAAAAGCACATACGTGTTTATAGTATTGAATATTGTAATATTTAAGGTCTACCTTCACCCATATAACAGTGCCCTTAAGGCATGTTGTCATGGTGGAGAATGCTGTAAGGCTTACGTCTTTCTAACGATTCCAAGTACGAAATAATAATTATTTTACTCTTGTGCATGATTGATTCATTAGGAGTAACTTAAAATCCCAAACCCACATACTTTCAATTGTTGGAATTAATTACATTGTTACACTTAGATTAATTATTAAGAGCTAATAATTTATAATGACTCAGAGAAGCTATTCTCTTCACATAAGGAGACGACCAGCTCGTCTAAGTTGTCAGAGACTGTGTCATCTAAACGTAGAAAATTGCAATTATAAATATAACTAAGAAAGTTCGTCCGCTTTTTCACCCACCACCTTTGAACACCAATATGTCATCTAAGACGTACTTGAAACACCAAAAATAGTCCTCATCTGCATCGAAGACCTTCCGCAACGTCGAGCAAGGCCATAGATTCCATTTTGGTAGAACTTGGAGCGCCGTGAAGCAAAGAAAATATCAACTGTAATTTGCACTTCTACTAGGAAATTGAACTGGTGTCCTCTAAGCTGATTTCTAAGGAATGAAACAGGTAATGAACTGACTGTGCAATGTCCGGAGAGTATGGCGGATGCAATGGTGCACAATGGTGTCCTGGGTCGTCCTAGCCACTTGGGGTGTAGTGTTATCCTGTAATAGGAGCACCAATTTGCAAAACAGAAGTGCTGGTTCCAAAGGTTTGCGGTTTCTAGAACACGGCTCAACTGTTGACAGTACACAGTTCCATTGATGTTATGACTAGTTCGTACCAGTTCCGCGAGCATTTAACCAAACACACAGGAGGACCTCCTTCTGGTGCAATGCTGGTTTCGGTTGTTATGAAACCTCATCATGGGATGATGACGGTACCCACTTCTCAATACATGTCAACAACCTGTCCAGAAATGGTTAATTCCTCAGACGAGACAGCAAAGTAACATAGGGGTCTGCTCGCGTTGCCTTCTGCCCGGAGTCAAATCACGTGAGACCAATCTACCCAACTTGTTGTGCTTACCCAAACTGATGGAGTTGCTGCCGATTGATTTTCCCACTCACAGTTCCGCACATGTATGGCCACTGTTCGTCTCAATTGCTGCCTGGAGATTTTCATTTTGTACATGTATTGGTCTTCCGGCACGTGGTGCGTCTTCGAGTGTTTCGTAACCGTCCTTAAACTTGTTAAACTACCGCTGCACTATCCGAAATCCTCACCAAAGTCCTGACATATCTTCCGTTCTGGTGCAGCAGTGTTTCATCCCAGTTTGATCTCGTACTTTATGACGCTCTGTGGAGGTTCCATGTTTAGTCAGTCCTTACGCAAGTTTGCGGTGTAACTTAACTGACACAAGAAGGTAGTATATTGGATATACCCACACCAACAACTGACTTTCGCCTTATCTCCATTCACATTCAAGTAACAGTGGACGGCCAATTGAACACAGACCTCCACCAAAAGCGACATAACTTTCTTGGTTACCTTTACATTTAATTCTGAGACTGTTGCAGACTACCAGATGTACGAAATTAGAATAACAACCGAGTCCATATTAGTAGATCTTGTTGATTTTAACTACATAATCAAATAATTATGACGATAATATGTAGGTGACTGAAAGAAATGGTAAATTGGTTACTTTTATTATATGGCTTAAGGATATACAGAGTGTCTCGAAAGTCCCCTGACATGAGGTAACTCTGTTAGTATCAGAGTTACAACAAAATGTAAGATGGAAAACCGTCCTCAAATATGATGTTTTCAATCTAAAGTGAAGGAATTATTCAAATCTGACGAGCCATGTGGGCTGTACACTCTTTATGAGCCCAATGTTAAACGAAAATGCAAAGTTGCCATTTACCTGGACCCACGCAAAAGACAGTAACTGCATTAACTTATGTTGTAGATCCAGGTAAATGTCAGCGTCGCATTTTCATTTAACATTGGGCGCATGAAGAGTGTACAACCCAAACATCTCATCCGATTTAAAAAATCCCTTCACTTTAGATTGAAAACATCATATCTGGAGACGGTTTCCCCTCTGACATTTTGTTGTAACTTTGTGAGGGGACTTTTTGAGACACCCTGTATATATTATTCAACGTGGTAAAGAAAAAGTTTATATAAATTATTTTGGTGTCAAGAATGTTATTTTCTTAAATTAAGTAACATGCAGTTTCATACTAAAGAAACAATATGTTTCCGCTAGGCAGAACGAAATATGTATTTTAAAAAATAGAAAGGATCAACTTTTAGAAACAAAAGTATAATGGCTATTGCATCACATATGTACAGAGAAACACGTAGGTGGTATACCACTAGAAATATGACATATCATGTCTTTATGACATGGAAGAGAAATAAAGAAACGATTACTCATGTTTTATAGCATGCAAGTTGTCATCATAAATATAAAACTTTTACAATTAGTGATAACATCTCAGAAAACGACAAATGTGAAACGTAGATTATGAAGGACACCACATAACAACATCATAACATGTTTTTAGGGCATTAAAAAATAGACGAAATACGTTACTTAAATAGAATAAAACTATAGATTTACAGCTAAACAACAAATATTTAAACTTGAAACATCCAGATTACAAAAGCATTACTATTGATTTTTTAAGCATCTACAATAGGAAATACCTATGTAATTAAGTGCCTAAAACCAAGTTAATTCAGGTTACATCACCGTAGTGTTATGTTTCGATTTGACCGGTAAAAATCAAGCCGCTCGGTGTTTCCTGCTAAACTTCCAATAGGAAAGGATTAAATCTGACCTTTCCTTTTGAAAACCGAAGTGTAAAATGTATAAAAATTTAAGCTTATTGGCAATTTACTTTAAGTTAAAAGTTCAAATATGGACAAGTTTAACAATTACATTTAGAACAAATTTTCTTCAGGTAAGTTCATTACATATGCTGCAAGTCAAATTTCAAAAACGTAGATACGAGAAACTGCCATGCTCCACGATCTTCTATTAACCTTTCCATCTTCACATACTATTTTTTTCTGTTTTGATATAGCCTAATTCTGTTTCTATATAGTCTAATTAATCCCCTCTCTCTCTTTCCTGCCACCATACCCTCTAGCACATCCCTCATGATACAGTTCCTTCTTAACCATTATCCCAATCAGTTTTTCTTCCTCTTCTTAATAATATTTTTATCCTTCCATTTCCAACCCTCTCATTCGTTTTCCTCTCGACCCAGCTATTTCTCTCCATTCTTCTCCACGCACATATTCTTCGAAAGCCTTCAATTGTTTCTCATCATTTTTGCATAATGTCCATGATTCTGCCTTATAAATACAGTAAAATACAGTACACGAAGCATTTTATGAGTCTTTTTTTCAACTCTATTCAAGGTCCCACAAAATAATATTTTCTTCATCCTAAAGGCTTCTTTCGCCATTTCTATCCTTGCTTTTATTTCAGGTTCGCATATCATATCATCACTAATAATACTACTCAAATATCGAAAACTAGTCATTTGTTCTTTTCTCCTGCTCCTACCTCTATATTTGACACCGATCGCTTCTTTTCAATCACCATGGATTTTGTCTTTCTAATATTTATTTTCATCCCATATTCTTCAGAAGCCTTTCTCAAGTTTTCTACATCTTATTAATTTTCTTTTTAGATTCTGCAACAACAACTATATCAACCCCTAACCGTATACACCTCATCATTTCATCTCCTACCGAAATTCCATCTTCATTAGGTAGACTCGTTTTCGCTATCTCCTCTATATAGCCACTAAATGGTGTCGGCGAAATACATAATCTCTGTTGAATTCACCTTCCAATTACACTGTCCGTCTACTCTGCATGCACCAGCGAATTTCCATGAGAGATCATTAATTAATTCTGATAATTTATATAGTATTTATGGACGAATACGTAATAGAACTTATATAAATATCGTTCCTCAAACTAACGAATACGGCAAACATAAAAACATCAATAGACATATTGCATCAGGGCGAAATAGGCATAAATTTAAGACACTTCAAAATAGATTTCATTCGTTCTTACCTCTGGTCTAGTGGCTAGCACGTGTGCCTTTTGTGTACGGTGTCCCCGGTTCGATTCCCGGTGGGGGAATTTTAATTGACCTAAATGTTTTTGCATTCGTGTTCCTGTCGTTCAAGCCTAAAGGAAATGATTGTAAAACGTGTATAACCGAGTAGAAAATAAACACAACTTTCTCAGATATGTTCAGTGAATCAGTTAACTTAAAGACGAGAAACAAAGTGTCTAAAGCATTTGTAACTTGAAAGGAACTCTTAAAGGTTAGTGCCAGTCCCACCAAAGTAACATTTTCTTTTACCTGTTCTCGAAGTTTCTCTTTGTATTTCTATCGGATTCGAATAAATAGAACTTCGAATAGAGACCACGTTGAATTCATTTATTGAGTAAGCCTGAAATTCTTATAAGATATGGCTATGATTTTTATTTTTATTATTATTATTATTATTATTATTATTATTAAAGTACGAAGTTTCAAATCAGGCAATGCAGTAGTTACGTAAACTAAATGATAATTTATTTGATCATATTCACTAGCCCACTATACATTTGCGAGGTTTTGCTTTGGGAAATGAAATATATACGACATTGAACAGTAAAAATATTACAATAAAAATATATTATTAAAAATATTGATTAAGTAATTGAAGTCAAACATGCTTTCCAGTAAGAATTATATAGAGAGAGGATTTACTTTAAAGTGCGATGCAAGCGAATATTCTAGTTTTAATCCGATTAGAAACAGATAACATACACAATACTATTTACTTCATTAGTTCTATAAACCTTTATGTTTACCGTATTATAATTATCTTTAAAATTATGATTTTGTCATTTCAAAACGTCGAACGAGAAATAAATGTAATATTCTACCTAGGTATTTGTTAAGGAAACCTTTGAAACAGTGATGATTTCAGGGCATGACCTGTGGGAGAATTTGAGACCCTGTCGACATAAATTCGTGGCCATATCTTCGATCATGCTCAAAGTGGACTAATATTGTTCTATCAATTTCCTCTCATTCATATATTGACCATTACCCGGGGAGAATCTTCTGAAATCATCAATGCTTATAATTAGTTTTTCATTACAAATCAAAGGATAATAATGAAATATTGAACATACTTAATATTTTTTTCGGCTGTGTATTTTAGATTTCCAATTCATATAATGTTCCCTTCTAATCGAATTTGAGAGAAAAGTAGTTGCCAAAGATTTATTCAGAGAAATCCTTTTAGTCCTCTGATGAAAATAAGGCACACATTTTTAAGAAAAAAAAAACAAAACCAGTACTTCCTACAGGGTTTGAACACACAAACTTATGATTGATAGACTATTGACCCAAACCACTCGACCAGTTCGTACGTCTTCATTGACTTTCTTTAGACTTTTGTGTAAAGTAGTTTCCTGCTCCACACTTTTTTTTTTTTTTTTTTTTTGTTTATGTCGATATCACTATAAGTTTGTGGTGAATATTTGGGCGTTACAGGTCTACCAATGCATAAAGGTCTTTTTCGTATAAACTACATTTAATTTTACGTCCTAATAACTTATATCAAGTTCAATCTGTGAAATGATTGGGGTTGGAGTGATCGTAAATGTTTTCATAGTTAGGAGCCTGGATATGCAAACCCGCTTAACGTGGGGATTTACAATTGTGAAATTTGGTGCAAACGAAAATTTTTGCGGTACATTCCAATACAAACCTAGTACAAACGATTGACATTTATTTTGTTTTGAAATTCCAAGGTGGGGGGCTGGCGAAACGTAACTCCACCTAAAAGTGTAATTATGATAAAAATCTAGGTTCGATTTAGATCACTAGCTCAATCCTAAATCATTGTTTTAATCCCGACTTATTCTCATGATTTTGGACGATAGTTGTCGTCGTCATGTCCGTGAACCTGGCCCCACCCACATCGCCACTAATTTTAAAACATATGCCAAAAATTAGTGCCCAATTAGTGCTGACGACCTGTAATGTTAAAAAATTTGTGCCGTTACACGGCCTTCAAAAAACAAAAAAGATTCTGGGTGGGGCTAGCGTGAACCTAGCCCCACCCACTCAACCGATCGACATGAAACCTATACCCAAAGTTAGTGTTAAATTAGTGCTGTCGATACCGCACAAAAAGAAAATTAGTGCTATTATCAGAAGGCCAAAATATATTCGAAAATGTTCAATGGCGGCATCATCAAAGAAAACCAAAGATCCCTCATTTTTATCATAAGATATATAGCACGAATCTTCTTTCTATGCAGTATCGTCAGCACTATTTTAGCACTAATTTTTGGCATAGTTTACAAAATTACTGTTCCATTATTAAAAGTGGGTGAGGCTGTCTTCACGTGAACATGGCCCCACCCACAGCGGCACTAATTTTGAAACATATGACAAAAGTTAGGGCCGAATTAGTGCTGACGACCTGTAAAGTTAAACAAATTAGTGCTGTTACTTAAACGTCAAAAAACAAAAACGATTTTGGGTGGGGCTAGGTACACGCTAGTCCACCCACTCAACCGATTGAGATGAAACCTATGCACAATGTTAGTGGTAAATTAGTGCTGTCGATACCGCATAAAAAGAAAATTAGTGCCATTATCAGTAGGCCAAATATATTCGAAAATCTAATATGGCGGCATCATCAAAGACAACAATCTCACCTCATTTTTATCATACTATACATAGCACTAATTTTCTTTCTATGCGGCATCGTAAGCACTAATTTAGCTCTAATTTTTGGCATACATTTCAAAATTAGTGCTGTTACACAAACGTCAAAAAACTAAAAAGAAACTCAATCGATTGATATGAAACCTATACACAATGTTACTGTTAAATTAGTGCTGTCGATACCGCATAAGAAGAAAATTAGTGTCATTATCACTAGGCCAAACATATTCGAAAATCTAATATGGTGGCATCATCAAAGAAAATAATCGATCCTCATTTCTATCATACTATACATAGCACTAACTTTCTTCCTATGCTTTATCGTCAGCACTAATACAGCACTAATTTTTGGCATAGTTTTCAAAATGAGTGCTGTTACACAAACGTCAAAAAAACAAGAATATATTGGTGGGGCTAACGTGAACCTAGCCCCACCCACTCAACCGATTGAGATGAGACCTATACACAATGTTAGTGTTAAATTAGTGCTGTCGATAAAGCATAAAGAGAAAATTTGTGCCATTATCAGTGGGCCAAATAATTCGAAAATCTAATATGGCGGCATCATCAAAGAAAATAATCAATCCTCATTTTTATCATACTATACATAGCACTAATTTTCTTTCTATGCTTTATCGTCAGCACTAATATAGCGCTAATTTTTGGCATGGTTTTCAAAATTAGTGCTGTTACACAAACGTCAAAAAACTAAAAAGAAGTGGGTGGGGCTAGCGTGAACCTAGACCCACCCACTCAACCGATAGAGATGAAACCTATACACAATGTTAATGTTAAATTAGTGCTGTCGATACCGCATAAAAAGAAAATTAGTGCCATTATCACTAGGCCAAATAATTCGAAAATCTAATATGGCGGCATCATCAAAGAAAACAATCGATCCTCATTTTTATCATACTATACATAGCACTAATTTTCTTTCTATGCGGCATCGTCAGCACTAATATAGCACTAATTTTTGGCATGGTTTTCAAAATTAGTGGTGTTACACAAACGTCAAAAAACCAAGAATATATTGGTGGGGCTAGCGTGAACCTAGCCCCACCCACTCAACCGATTGAGATGAAACCTATACACAATGTTAGTGTTAAATTAGTGCTGTCGATACCGCATAAAAAGAAGATTAGTGCCATTATCACTAGGCCAAATATATTCGAAAATCTAATGTGGCGGCATCATCAAAGAAAACAATCGATCCTAATTTTTATCATACTATACATAGCACTAATTTTCTTTCTATGCGGTATCGTCAGCACTAATTCAACACTAATTTTTGGCATAGTTTACAAAATCAGTGCTATTACACAAACTGCTAAAACCGCACTAATGTTTCCTTTATTGCTTATCTGGAGGTGGTAAGTTATGTCATGAATCTCTCATATGAAATACATGGATATATTTTATTGTTCCAAATCCTATCACATTCGAAAGCTTTAATTACCTCTAATAGTGCAATTGTTAGTGATTCGTAAGTGCTTCGTAGTGCACCAACAACTGAAGTTAATGCTTTATTAGTATAGGTGCTACAAATAAAATAGGTTTGAACGTTAGGGTAAAGTTAGTTCTCCCAATTCAAGTACTAACTAAAAAATGAGTGGCATTCGTTAGTACATCGTTAGTGCTTCAAAAAACTAACAGTTGCAATAATGTTGGACTATTAGTTTAGTTATGGATTTTTAGTTCTTCTTTGTGCACCAACACCTAATGTTAGTGTTTCGTTAGTATAGGCCGTGCGTGAACCTAGCGTAAATAACGCTAACGTAAAGTAACGCTTCAAGTACTAACGTAAATATTAGTACCATTCCTTAGTGCATCTTTAATGGTTGTATGAAACACTAACAATTTCGTTAGTGCTTCACTGTTAGTGTATTTATGTCCAATTACATGTCAGAGAACACAGATAAGAAATGTATGTTGAATTTTTCATTACGTCAAATTTCCGCCAAATTCAAAAGCACTAATGATCTCCTCTAGTGCAATCTTAAGTGCATCATTAGTACTTCATAGTGCAGCAACCACTAACGCTAGTGCTTCATTCGTGTAGGTGCTAAAAGTAAAATATCTTTCGAGGTTTGCTTGAACTCCCCCCGAAAAAATTAGTGATATTCATTCGTATATCGATAGTGCTTCCATTAAACACTAACAGCTTGTATGGAATTTGATGTTTCTGAAGTTGGCCCTTCAATAAAAATATTCAATAAATCACAATATATGATAGCACTAACGTTAATGCTTAGTACGTTTAAATGCACTAACAAAGCTACAACGATTCACGTTAACCCCATGTTTCTACATCAATTTGTATAAATATGGATATTTCTGGAGTTGTCCCCCAACCAAAAATCTCCAATAACTCGTAAACTCTGATATCACTAACGTTAGTGCTTAGTGCGTTTAGTGGATAATGATGCACTAACAATTGCTACGTTTGTTGTAATTTGGAAGGTGGGAGCCAAACTTCAGACACGTCGCATAGAAAGAATATTAGTGCTATGTATAAACGTGCTTGTAGTTGGCTCCCATCTCTTCCAAATTACACCATACGTCACACATCGTTAGTGCATTGTTAGTGCACTTAAACGCACTAAGCACAAAGGGTAGTGCTATCTGAGTTTACGAGTAATTGAAGACTTTTGGTGAGGGGCGAACTTCAGAAATATCAGATTCCATACAAATTTATGTAGAAACATGGAGTTAACGGCAGTTGTTAGTGCATCGTTAGTGCACTTAAACGCACTAAGCACTAACGTTAGTGCCATCATATTTTGTGATTTATTGAACACTTTTGGTATTGGGGCTGCTTCAGAAATATCAAAATCCGTACAAATGGACGTAGAAACATGGGGTTAACGGCAATCACTAATCCATCTTTAGTGGGGAGAATAACTACATATGAAGTTAGCCCCTACCAAAAATCTTTAATATCTCGTAAATTGTGATTGCACTAACGTGTACTAACGATGCACTAACGATGTACGACGTTTGTTGTAATTTGGTAGAGGTAGGGAGAGGGCAACTTCAAACACGTCGCATAGAAATAAAAATATTGTTATGTATACACGAGCTTGAAGTTGGCCCCCCACCTCTCCCGAATTATACCAAACGTCGCACATCGTTAGTGCATGGAAAGTGCACTTAAACGCACTAAGCACTAACGTTAGTGCTATCAGCGTTTACGAGTTACTGGAGATTTTTGGTGGGGGCAACTTCAGAAATATCCAAATCTATACAAATTAACGTAGAAACATGGAGTTAACGGCAATCGTTAGTACATCGATAGTAGATCACTTAAACGCACTAAACACTAACGTTAGTGCTATCATATTTTGGGATTTATTCAAGATTTTTGGGGGAGGCAACTTCAGAAATATCAAATTCCATATAAATTGACGTAGAAACAGAGGGTCAACGGTAATCACTAATGCATCGTTGTGCCCTTAAACGCACTAAGCAATAACGTTAGTGCTACCACATATTGGGATTTATTCAAGATTTTTGGTGAGGGCAACTTCAGAAATATCCAAATCTATACAAATTGACGTAGAAACATGGGCTTAATGACATATCGTTAGTGCATTGTCAGAATACTTAAACGCACTAAGCACTAACGTCATTACTACCATATTTTGGTATTTCTTCAAGGCTTTCGCTGGGGACAAACTACAGAAATATCAAATTGTATACAAGCTGTTAGTGTCTTCTAGAAATAATGAATGACACTAACTTTCTCGTTAGTTCTTGAAGTGGGGAAAGTTCAAGCCAACTTCCAAATATATTTTAGTTTTAGCATCTACACTAATGAAGCACTAACGTTTGGGGTTGGTACACTAACAAGCACTAACACTGCACAAACGATTGCACTAGAAGAGGTCATGAGTGCTTTTAAGTGTGGTGGAACTTTGATATACTGAGAAATTCCTCATAAATTTCTTATAAACACTAACGAAACTTTTTCTAGAAGCACTAACAATGCACTAACGAATCGCACTAATTTTTCCTAAGTGCTTACAGTAGGGCCTAAGTTCATACTATTTCCCAAAGTATTTTACATGTTGCACCTATACTAATGAAGCACTAACGTTACGTGTTGGTGCATTAAGAAGCACTAACGATGCGCTAACGAATGGCTCTAATTTTTCCGTTAGTGGTTGAAGCATCTGTAGCAGCGAGAAATTGTCCCACGAAGGGTTTTCCTTCTAACACCTTCATTAAGAAGAACTAACGACGTCCCTGAACATAACCTCCACATCACGCACTAACGATAAATTTAGTGTCAAACGCTAGTGCATCGTTAATGATTCTTAGTGCATTAACGCCTATCGTTAATGCTTTATTACTATAGGAGCAACAAATAAAAACCTTTTGCGGCGCCAAGTAAACGCTGCACCTGAAATTTCAAGTACTAATGAAAAACTTAGTGTCATTCGTTAGTGCTTCCTAGTGCACCGAAAACTAACGTTAGCGCTCCATTAGTGTAAGCTCTACAAGTAGAAAAACATTTGGAACCAGCGTGAATTTGGTTCCCATTTTAAGCACTAACGGAAAGTAAGTTTCATTCGTTCATGCATCGTTTGTGCTTCTAGAAAACACGCATAGTTTCGTAAATGCTTAACTATTGATGTAGAAATGGCTAATTATATGTCACGAAACTCCATAAGAAATCCATAGGGAAGTTTTCATTCCGTTAAATTTCCACCAAAATCAAAAGCACTGATGATCCCTTCTAGCGCAATTGTTAGTGCATCCCTACTGCATCTTAATGCACAACAACCTACCGTTCCTGATTTATTAATGTAGGTGCTACAAGTAAATACAAAACCTTTGAAAACAGCGTTAACTTGCCAGCAATAACGAAAATATTAGTGCCGTTTTTGTCGTTTGTGTAACAGCACCAATTTTGAAAACTATGCCAAAAATTAGTGCTAATTAGTACTGACGATAAAGCATACAAAGAAAATTAGTGCTATGTATAGTATGATAAAAATGAGGATCGATTGTTTTCTTTGATGATGCCGCCATATTAGATTTTCGAATATATTTGGCCTAGTGATAATGGCACTAATTTTCTTTTTATGCGGTATCGACAGAACTAAATTAACACTAACTGTGTGTATATGTTTCAATTCAATCGGTTGAGTGGGTGGGGCTAGGTTCACCCTAGCCCCACCCACTTTTTTTTAGTTTTTTGACGTTTGTGTAACAGCACTAATTTCGAAATGTATACCAAAAATTAGTGCTATATTAGTGCTGACGATAAAGCATAGGAAGAAAGTTAGTGCTATGGATAGTATGATAAAAATGAGGATCGATTGTTTCCTTTGATAATGCCGCCATATTAGATTTTCAAATTATTTGGCGTACTGATAGTGGCACTAAATTTCTTTTTATGCGGTATCGACAGCACTAATTTAACACTAACATTGTGCATAGGTTTCATCTCAATCGGTTGAGTGGGTGGGACTAGGTTCACGCTAGCCCCACCAACATACTCTTGGTGTTTTGACGTTTGTGTAACAGCATTAATTTTGAAAACCAAGCCAAAAATTAGTGCTATATTAGTGCTTACGATGCCGCATAGAAAGAAAATTAGTGCCATGTATAGTATGATAAAAATGAGGATCGATTGTTTTCTTTGATGATGCCGCCATATTAGATTTTCGAATATATTTGGCCTAGTGATAATGGCACTAATCTTCTTTTTATGCGGTATCGACAGCACTAATTTAACACTAACATTGTGTATAGGTTTCATCTCAATCGGTTGAGTGGGTGGGGCTAGGTTCACGCTAGCCCCAGCAATATATTCTTGGTTTTTTGACGTTTGCGGAACACCGCTAATTTTGAAAACCATGCCAAAAATTAGTGCTATATTAGTGCTGACGATGCCGCATAGAAAGAAAATTAGTGCTATGTATAGTATTATAAAAATGACGATCGATTGTTTTCTTTGATGATGCCGCCATATTGGATTTTCGAATATATTTGGCCTAGTGTTAATAGCACTAATTTTCTTTTTATACGGTATCGACAGCACTAATTTAACACTAACATTGTGCACAGGTTTCATCTCAATCGGTTGAGTGGGTGGGGCTAGGTTCACGCTAGCCCCACCAACATATTCTTGGTGTTTTGACGTTTGTGTAACAGCATTAATTTTGAAACCCAAGCCAAAAATTAGTGCTATATTAGTGCTGACGATAAGGCATAGAAAGAAAATTAGTGCTATGTATAGTATGATAAAAATGAGGATCGATTGTTTTCTTTGATGATGCCGCCATATTAGATTTTCGAATATATTTGGCCTAGTGATAATGGCACTAATCTTCTTTTTATGCGGTATCGACAGCACTAATTTAACACTAACATTGTGCATAGGTTTCATCTCAATCGGTTGAGTGGGTGTGGGTTTCACGCTAGCCCCACCCAAAATCGTTTTTGTTTTTTGACGTTTTGTAACAGCACTAATTTGGAAATGTATGCCAAAAATTAGTGCTGACGATAAAGCATAGGAAGAAAGTTAGTGCTATGTATAGTATGATAAAAATGAGGATCGATTGTTTTCTTTGATGATACCGCCATATTAGATTTTCGAATTATTTCGCCTACTGACAGTGGCACTAATTTTCTTTTTATGCGGTATCGACAGCACTAATTTAACACTAACCTTGTGTATATGTTTCAATTCAATCAGCACTAGCCCCACCCACTTCTTTTTAGTTTTTAGACGTTTGTGTAACAGCACTAATTTTGAAAACTACGCCAAAAATTAGTGCTATATTAGTGCTGACGGTAAAGCATAGAAAGAAAGTTAGTGCTATGTATAGTATGATAAAAATGAGGATCAATTGTTTTCTTTGGTGATGCCGCCATATTAGATTTTCGAACTATTTGACCTACCGATAGTGGCACTAATTTTCTTTTTATGCGGTATCGACAGCACTAATATAACACTAACATTGTGTATAGGTTTAATCTCAATCGGTTCAGTGGGTGGTGCCAGGTTCACGCTAGCCCCACCCACACATTCTTGGTTTCTTGACGTTTGTGTAACAGCACTAATTTTGAAAACCATGCCAAAAATTAGTGCTATATTAGTGCTGACGATGCCGCATAGAAAGAAAATTAGTGCTATGTATAGTATTATAAAAATGAGGATCGATTGTTTTCTTTGATGATGCCGCCATATTAGATTTTCGAATATATTTGGCCTAGTGTTAATAGCACTAATTTTCTTTTTATGCGGTATCGACAGCACTAATTTAACACTAACATTGTGCATAGGTTTCATCTAAATCGGTTCAGTGGGTGGGGCCAGGTTCACGCTGGCCCCACCAACATATTCTTGGTTTTTTGTCGTTTGTGTAACAGCACTAATTTTGAAAACCATGCCAAAAATTAGTGCTAAATTAGTGCTGAAGATAAAGCATAGAAAGAAAATTAGTGCTATGTATAATATGATAAAAATGAGGATCGATTGTTTTCTTTGATGATGCCGCCATATTTGATTTCCGAATATATTTGGCCTAGTGATAATGGCACTAATTATCTTTTTATGCGGTATCGACAGCACTAATTTATCAGTAACATTGTGTATAGATTTCATCTCAATCGGTTGAGTGGGTGGGGCTAGGTTCACGCTAGCCTCACCCACTTCTTTTTAGTTTTTTGACGTTTGTGTAACAGCACTAATTTCGAAATGTATGCCAAAAATTAGAGCTAAATTAGTGCTTACGATGCCGCATAGAAAGAAAATTAGTGCTATGTATAGTATGATAAAAATGAGGTGAGATTGTTGTCTTTGATGATGCCGCCATATTAGATTTTCGAATATATTTGGCCTACTGATAATGGCACTAATTTTCTTTTTATGCGGTATCGACAGCACTGATTTACCACTAACATTGTGCATAGGTTTCATCTCAATCGGTTGAGTGGGTGTGGGTTTCACGCTAGCCCCACCCAAAATCGTTTTTGTTTTTTGACGTTTGTGTAACAGCACAAACTTGGAAATGTATGCCAAAAATTAGTGCTATATTAGTGCTGACGATAAAGCATAGGAAGAAAGTTAGTGCTATGGATAGTATGATAAAAATGAGGATCGATTGTTTCCTTTGATGATGCCGCCATATTAGATTTTCAAATTATTTGGCGTACTGATAGTGGCACTAAATTTCTTTTTATGCGGTATCGACAGCACTAATTTAACACTAACATTGTGCATAGGTTTCATCTCAATCGGTTGAGTGGGTGGGGCTAGGTTCACGCTAGCCTCACCCACTTCTTTTTAGTTTTTTGACGTTTGTGTAACAGCATTAATTTTGAAAACCAAGCCAAAAATTAGTGCTATATTAGTGCTTACGATGCCGCATAGAAAGAAAATTAGTGCTATGTATAGTATGATAAAAATGAGGATCGATTGTTTTCTTTGATGATGCCGCCATATTAGATTTTCGAATATATTTGGCCTAGTGATAATGGCACTAATCTTCCTTTTATGCGGTATCGACAGCACTAATTTAACACTAACATTGTGTATAGGTTTCATCTCAATCGGTTGAGTGGGTGGGGCTAGGTTCACGCTAGCCCCAGCAATATATTCTTGGTTTTTTGACGTTTGCGGAACACCGCTAATTTTTAAAACCATGCCAAAAATTAGTGCTATATTAGTGCTGGCGATGCCGCATAGAAAGAAAATTAGTGCTATGTATAGTATTATAAAAATGACGATCGATTGTTTTCTTTGATGATGCCGCCATATTGGATTTTCGAATATATTTGGCCTAGTGTTAATAGCACTAATTTTCTTTTTATACGGAATCGACAACACTAATTTAACACTAACATTGTGCATAGGTTGCATCTCAATCGGTTGAGTGGGTGGGGCTAGGTTCACGCTAGCCCCACCAACATATTCTTGGTGTTTTGACGTTTGTGTAACAGCATTAATTTTGAAAACCAAGCCAAAAATTAGTGCTATATTAGTGCTGACGATAAAGCATAGAAAGAAAATTAGTGCTATGTATAGTATGATAAAAATGAGGATCGATTGTTTTCTTTGATGATGCCGCCATATTAGATTTTCGAATATATTTGGCCTAGTGATAATGGCACTAATCTTCTTTTTATGCGGTATCGACAGCACTAATTTAACAATAACATTGTGCATAGGTTTCATCTCAATCGGTTGAGTGGGTGTGGGTTTCACGCTAGCCCCACCCAAAATCGTTTTTGTTTTTTGACGTTTGTGTAACAGCACTAATTTGGAAATGTATGCCAAAAATTAGTGCTATATTAGTGCTGACGATAAAGCATAGGAAGAAAGTTAGTGCTATGTATAGTATTATAAAAATGAGAATCGATTGTTTTCTTTTATGATGCCGCCATATTAGATTTTCGAATTATTTCGCCTACTGTCAGTGGCACTAATTTTTTTTTATGCGGTATCGACAGCACTAATTTAACACTAACCTTGTGTATATGTTTCAATTCAATCAGCACTATCCCCACCCACTTCTTTTTAGTTTTTAGACGTTTGTGTAACAGCACTAATTTTGAAAACTACGCCAAAAATTAGTGCTATATTAGTGCTGACGGTAAAGCATAGAAAGAAAGTTAGTGCTATGTATAGTATGATAAAAATGAGGATCAATTATTTTCTTTGGTGATGCCGCCATATTAGATTTTCGAACTATTTGACCTACTGATAGTGGCACTAATTTTCTTTTTATGCGGTATCGACAGCACTAATATAACACTAACATTGTGTATAGGTTTCATCTCAATCGGTTCAGTGGGTGGGGCCAGGTTCACGCTAGCCCCACCCACACCTTCTTGGTTTTTTGACGTTTGTGTAACAGCACTAATTTCGAAAACCATGCCAAAAATTAGTGCTATATTAGTGCTGACGATGCCGCATAGAAAGAAAATTAGTGCTATGTATAGTATTATAAAAATGAGGATCGATTGTTTTCTTTGATGATGCCGCCATATTAGATTTTCGAATATATTTGGCCTAGTGTTAATAGCACTAATTTTCTTTTTATGCGGTATCGACAGCACTAATTTAACACTAACATTGTGCATAGGTTTCATCTAAATCGGTTCAGTGGGTGGGGCCAGGTTCACGCTGGCCCCACCAACATATTCTTGGTTTTTTGTCGTTTGTGTAACAGCACTAATTTTGAAAACCATGCCAAAAATTAGTGCTAAATTAGTGCTGAAGATAAAGCATAGAAAGAAAATTAGTGCTATGTATAGTATGATAAAAATGAGGATCGATTGTTTTCTTTGATGATGCCGCCATATTTGATTTCCGAATATATTTGGCCTAGTGATAATGACACTAATTATCTTTTTATGCGGTATCGACAGCACTAATTTAACAGTAACATTGTGTATAGGTTTCATCTCAATCGGTTGAGTGGGTGGGGCTAGGTTCACGCTAGCCTCACCCACTTCTTTTTAGTTTTTTGACGTTTGTGTAACAGCACAAACTTGGAAATGTATGCCAAAAATTAGTGCTATATTAGTGCTGACGATAAAGCATAGGAAGAAAGTTAGTGCTATGGATAGTATGATAAAAATGAGGATCGATTGTTTCCTTTGATGATGCCGCCATATTAGATTTTCAAATTATTTGGCGTACTGATAGTGGCACTAAATTTCTTTTTATGCGGTATCGACAGCACTAATTTAACACTAACATTGTGCATAGGTTTCATCTCAATCGGTTGAGTGGGTGGGGCTAGGTTCACGCTAGCCTCACCCACTTCTTTTTAGTTTTTTGACGTTTGTGTAACAGCATTAATTTTGAAAACCAAGCCAAAAATTAGTGCTATATTAGTGCTTACGATGCCGCATAGAAAGAAAATTAGTGCTATGTATAGTATGATAAAAATGAGGATCGATTGTTTTCTTTGATGATGCCGCCATATTAGATTTTCGAATATATTTGGCCTAGTGATAATGGCACTAATCTTCCTTTTATGCGGTATCGACAGCACTAATTTAACACTAACATTGTGTATAGGTTTCATCTCAATCGGTTGAGTGGGTGGGGCTAGGTTCACGCTAGCCCCAGCAATATATTCTTGGTTTTTTGACGTTTGCGGAACACCGCTAATTTTTAAAACCATGCCAAAAATTAGTGCTATATTAGTGCTGGCGATGCCGCATAGAAAGAAAATTAGTGCTATGTATAGTATTATAAAAATGACGATCGATTGTTTTCTTTGATGATGCCGCCATATTGGATTTTCGAATATATTTGGCCTAGTGTTAATAGCACTAATTTTCTTTTTATACGGAATCGACAACACTAATTTAACACTAACATTGTGCATAGGTTGCATCTCAATCGGTTGAGTGGGTGGGGCTAGGTTCACGCTAGCCCCACCAACATATTCTTGGTGTTTTGACGTTTGTGTAACAGCATTAATTTTGAAAACCAAGCCAAAAATTAGTGCTATATTAGTGCTGACGATAAAGCATAGAAAGAAAATTAGTGCTATGTATAGTATGATAAAAATGAGGATCGATTGTTTTCTTTGATGATGCCGCCATATTAGATTTTCGAATATATTTGGCCTAGTGATAATGGCACTAATCTTCTTTTTATGCGGTATCGACAGCACTAATTTAACAATAACATTGTGCATAGGTTTCATCTCAATCGGTTGAGTGGGTGTGGGTTTCACGCTAGCCCCACCCAAAATCGTTTTTGTTTTTTGACGTTTGTGTAACAGCACTAATTTGGAAATGTATGCCAAAAATTAGTGCTATATTAGTGCTGACGATAAAGCATAGGAAGAAAGTTAGTGCTATGTATAGTATTATAAAAATGAGAATCGATTGTTTTCTTTTATGATGCCGCCATATTAGATTTTCGAATTATTTCGCCTACTGTCAGTGGCACTAATTTTTTTTTATGCGGTATCGACAGCACTAATTTAACACTAACCTTGTGTATATGTTTCAATTCAATCAGCACTATCCCCACCCACTTCTTTTTAGTTTTTAGACGTTTGTGTAACAGCACTAATTTTGAAAACTACGCCAAAAATTAGTGCTATATTAGTGCTGACGGTAAAGCATAGAAAGAAAGTTAGTGCTATGTATAGTATGATAAAAATGAGGATCAATTATTTTCTTTGGTGATGCCGCCATATTAGATTTTCGAACTATTTGACCTACTGATAGTGGCACTAATTTTCTTTTTATGCGGTATCGACAGCACTAATATAACACTAACATTGTGTATAGGTTTCATCTCAATCGGTTCAGTGGGTGGGGCCAGGTTCACGCTAGCCCCACCCACACCTTCTTGGTTTTTTGACGTTTGTGTAACAGCACTAATTTCGAAAACCATGCCAAAAATTAGTGCTATATTAGTGCTGACGATGCCGCATAGAAAGAAAATTAGTGCTATGTATAGTATTATAAAAATGAGGATCGATTGTTTTCTTTGATGATGCCGCCATATTAGATTTTCGAATATATTTGGCCTAGTGTTAATAGCACTAATTTTCTTTTTATGCGGTATCGACAGCACTAATTTAACACTAACATTGTGCATAGGTTTCATCTAAATCGGTTCAGTGGGTGGGGCCAGGTTCACGCTGGCCCCACCAACATATTCTTGGTTTTTTGTCGTTTGTGTAACAGCACTAATTTTGAAAACCATGCCAAAAATTAGTGCTAAATTAGTGCTGAAGATAAAGCATAGAAAGAAAATTAGTGCTATGTATAGTATGATAAAAATGAGGATCGATTGTTTTCTTTGATGATGCCGCCATATTTGATTTCCGAATATATTTGGCCTAGTGATAATGACACTAATTATCTTTTTATGCGGTATCGACAGCACTAATTTAACAGTAACATTGTGTATAGGTTTCATCTCAATCGGTTGAGTGGGTGGGGCTAGGTTCACGCTAGCCTCACCCACTTCTTTTTAGTTTTTTGACGTTTGTGTAACAGCACTAATTTTGAAATGTATGCCAAAAATTAGAGCTAAATTAGTGCTTACGATGCCGCATAGAAAGAAAATTAGTGCTATGTATAGTATGATAAAAATGAGGTGAGATTGTTGTCTTTGATGATGCCGCCATATTAGATTTTCGAATATATTTGGCCTACTGATAATGGCACTAATTTTCTTTTTATGCGGTATCGACAGCACTGATTTACCACTAACATTGTTCATAGGTTTCATCTCAATCGGTTGAGTGGGTGTGGGTTTCACGCTAGCCCCACCCAAAATCGTTTTTGTTTTTTGACGTTTAAGTAACAGCACTAATTTTTTTAAGATTACAGGTCGTCAGCACTAATTCAACCCTAACTTTTGTCATATGTTTTAAAATTAGTGCCGCTGTGGGTGGGGCCTGGTACACGTGAAGACAGCCTCACCCACTTTTAATAATGGTACAGTAATTTTGTAAACTATGCCAAAAATTAGTGCTAAATTAGTGCTGACGATACTGTATAGAAAGAAGATTCGTGCTATATATCTTATCATAAAAATGAGGGATCTTTGGTTTTCTTTGATGATGCCGCCATTGAACATTTTCGTATATATTTTGTCCTTCTGATAATAGCACTAATTTTATTTTTATGTGGTATCGACAGCACTAATTTAACACTAACCTTGGGTATGGGTTTCGTCTCGATCGGTTGAGTGGGTGTGGGTTTCACGCTAGCCCCACCCAGAATCTTTTTTGTTTCTTGAAGGCTGTGTAACGGCACAATTTTTTTAAACATTTGAGGTCGTCAGCACTAATTGGGCACTAATTTTTGGCATATGTTTTAAAATTAGTGCCGGTGTGGGTCGGGCCAGGTTCACGGACATGTAGTCGTCTGGTCCGACAACTTAACCCTCAGGCCACCACCGGGGGGGGGGTACTTTGTGCCAATCCCAGTATATTTTTTGTAATTACTCCTCTAATCGTTTCTTCAAAATTGTAAGAAAATATGTTATTGCTCAACATGTTTAACTAAAGTGGATACATTAGAGTCATTCAAATTGATTGTGTGTCTCATAAAATTTGCTATTTTAATTTGTTGGACACAAAGTACCCCCCCCCCGTTCGTAGGACATGTGACTGACATTTAGTAGTCTCTTTTCTGAATTTGGAGATTAGTCTTACCCCGTGTAGTGTTCATTGTGAGAGTTTCACTTTGGTGTGACTCATAAATTTGTTATTTAAAGTTCGTGTGCACAAAGCATCCCCTTGTTGGCAGGAGATGATACTGACATTTGGAATTGTCACTAATAGATGGCAGCATAATAAATAGCTGTTAGTCTCACCCTGTGCACTGTTCACTTCAGTCCTTGTAGATTTTTGTGACAGTTTCTAACTAGTTTCTTTTTGGAGATATATATTTAATCTTAGCATGTGGGCACAAAATAACCCCCCTTGGTAGTCCGCGTTACAAAAATACCAGGTAGTGAGAGGGTTATACATACTTAATTGCAGTGGCGTCCAGTATATTGTAGTTTCTGGTGTTGCAGTACGAACAATCGGAGACAGAAGATATAAACTGCACTAATTGATTAATCAGCATAACTTTGGATGCAAATGCTAAGTGACATGTGAAATTAAATAAAATTCTGATTTTAAAAAATAAAAAATAATGCAGAACATTTTATTCGATTAAACACCTTATTTAATTAGTAAGTCCATTTTCCTCTCTTTAATTGGAGTAAATCTGTCTAATAAATACTGGTTGAACTCTGGTATCCCAATTATCAGATCTTTTTCGATGGAAAGTGAACCAATGGTGATAACCATTCTTGGAACATTCAAGTCCTTAAAAATGTCAATTCTTTTTGACGTGGAGAAACGCTTATCTGCTTGTGTTGAAGTCATAGGTACAGTTAATATTAATTTCAGAACCTTTGTAAATTTACTAAGTATGTTATCTATATTATTGCGAACAATTCATTCTAGCAAACCCATTCCCTGACAGTGATCCAAATTCCTCTGCAGCGTAGCCTGAAGACAGTTCGTGGCAGAAATCAGTGTTATAAAAACATTTAAATTGAATACACTTTATTCACAGTTTATCTAGGAAAATTTAAAACAAATTGTAGAAATATATTTGAGGCAAACAACATTGTTGCCGTAAGATGTCCTCTGAATTTAAACCTTTTTTAAAAAAAAGTATATATAGGTTATTTACAGAATTAGAGCGCACACAACTGAAGTAAATCTAATAACTAAAGCCCAAAACAACAGATCCAGAAAAAACAGTTGATACAAAAGAGGTATATAAATTGCGAATATCACTTATACACCAACCCACACACGTGCGTAAAAGAAAAACTACATTCCAAATCATCCGTCTTGGTTTTAAGGAATGCGCGATGAACACAATGTACTTCCACACGAGGCGGAACAAGGTTTATTAGTGATACGTTCTCCAGAATACTTTGAAAGCCACCAGATGTAGGATCAGCAAGGACTAGCTCGGGAGAGTAATGCTCCCGGAAGTAGAAACGAGAAACAGTTCTGATTGGTTGGCGTTATCCACTTCTTGCCACGTTGCATTAAAATAGCAGAAATCAAATACTGACTGCTGGCGGCCTTCGTGGCCGAGTGGGCTAGCGCTCTATGCTACTAGTGAAACTCTCTTTTGGCGTGAGTTCAAACCCGGCCAGAGGAAAGTTTTTTTTTACATTTTTATAACAATTATTAAATTAAAATAATATGAAAATAATACTTAAAAAAGTGATTTATTTACTTTTGTGCAGATAAGTAGTTGTAGTACTTATGCCCTTGTACTCCATGATATAGGGCTCGTTTTGTTCCCCTTGTACTTCATGATATAAATTTGGTAACCAACTTAAAGCAACTGGCTAGGATAGCGCGTAAAACAGCTGGCTAGAGTAGCGCGCGGAAAAACGTACTTCCGGGAGTATTACTCTCCCGAGCGGGTCGTGATCAGCATGTAACAAAAGCTGAACAGCATTGCCAGTTCTACACCCAGAAATGTTTCCTGGGACGGGTCCAATACATCTATATAATGCCGAACCTGTCTTATTCTGCACCCGAAAAGAAGATAAGTAGTTAATTACTGTCACCTCTACTTTTTGAAAAAAACTGATAGAACGATTATTTTTAAAACAAAAGAAAGAGCACATGATGAGACGAAATATAAAATATTTAACCTACATGAATCATTTCTCTGTTTAATAAGTATAGTTCGTTAAGAAAGTCTACAAATGTTAGTCGAGTTTGGAAATTGTTGGGAGGTTTGGACCCGGTGGACTCCTCCCTCGTGGCTACGCCCCTGAGCATTGCTAACTAGTCGCAAATTCAATGTTGGTTTCCCATCATAATGTTTTATGTGGAAAGTTATCAAGAGTATAAAATACATTTGTTTTATAAACAAATATGTATATACTAAAATACTATCCACAAAGGGAGGGGGATTCTATATATTGATTTCTTAATATCTGGTTCATAAATTGCTGTACAAAAAGCCTTCATTATCTATATAAGCTAAGAATTAACTAGTAAATGCGTGTTTACTTTCATTTGCTTTCTACTCTATTACATATTTTCTATGTTATTTTGTAATTGTGCAATCACTTTTTTTAACTGTCAACTTGTGCCGCGTTGTTGCAGAAGCACTGCAACGACAAGAGCCTTTAACTTCTGGGATAAAGGGGAAAGGGGACTTAACATTCGCTCCAATTGAAGCGCTGAAGAAATCTGGTCGTTGTATGGTCGCTGCAACGCAACGTAAATTAGAGACTCTGTGACGCATTGTTTTTCGCTTTATAAAACGATTAATGGATTTTAGTTACAGAAGTTAAAATTATGTTACTTAAAGTATATGAGAGCATTAGAAAGTATTTTTTTTCCTGTTTTTTACTGCTACTGCTAATGATATTTTTTTCTTGAAATACTTTGGTCGTTGCGCAACGCTGCAACACTAACATTAGCCGCCACTGCTTAAATGGCATGCTATGATTCAATGTCACTTACTACTGTATCGTCACACTACATTCACCATGAAAGTGTTATATTAGTGTTTAGTGATCTAAGTGTTATAGTGTCAAATTTAATATTCGTTAGTGAAAAATGATTAATACAAACCGATGGAAAGATTAAACCGTAAGTATACTAACATTATACTTGATATTTAACAACTTACGATTACTTCTTATAGGTGAAACCAAACTAAGTGAAAACAATAACTTTTGAAGAGAGCTAGCAACACTGCCACTTACCAATAACAATAACTATTCTCTAATTTGCTGTTTCAAGTGTTGAACTTTGCTTCAAAGAAACTGAAAAATCTTAAGTCAGCCTTTTGATGAACAGTAAGTAGTTGAAGGTCCTCGATAAGTTAGTTAACATATTTCGTTGATAACTAAAGAATAAACATTGAGTACCATATATATAGATGTTTTAAATGTTCATCATTGATAGACATTCCACTTTACTGCTTACTTCAAAGTGAATAGAGACTGTTTTCAAACAACGGATATCTACATATCATTATAGAGATACGATAGATAGATAGGATTTATAATGATAATGAAACTACTTGGAAATATACATTTTTCAATTATGGTGTTTATCTTTGACCGAATTGCATATAGTATATTCATTCATACAGAATTCATACAAAAGGATTATTCACTTATATATTGAACCTTGTATTTGTCACATTTTATGGGATACTATTTTATTTATTCATTGGTGATTTATACAGTAAAATATCATTGTGCTAGGCAAGCTCACTTTTGTCGTCAAGCACATGGATTTAGAAAGTAAAAATGGAAATCGATATTCTAATTTTATCATTTTTTAATATTTCCTTCACGCAACTGGATTTCTTAGTTTTGTTTTTTCTTCTATTCGCTTGTTAAATTGTTCAGGCAAGCTGGAAAATAAAAACGTTATGTCTACATATTTGAATTATTTGTTTCTCTCCTTTGTATAATTTCTAGGTGATGTAAAACTACGTATGTAAAACCTTTTAACAAACTAAAGGAAATCTTACTGATGAACGTATTTCTCTCAAACTAACATTTTTTTGCACACTAAGAGATTTTGGAATAAAGACACCAATGGTAGTACTTTTCCACGTTTCAGTATTACCTCATCCGTGGTATATAAACTTGTTTTATGGAATTCAGTCTCTAGTATAGTCACGCGTTACCAGTAGACCAACACATTAACCTTTCATAGGTAAAGAGCGAGTCCCCAACGTTTACTCTGAACTCATCCTATCCTACTATAAGTAACACTCTCAATTGCCATTTTCATAATTTTCTGTTTACTCTGGATAAGTAGCGAATCCAGTCTAGTCTCATTCATCGATCTAAAAGAACGAGCTATTTCCAGGTTCAAAAGAGGAAAGCCATCCATATCATCAAGTGCATTTACTGAGAAAGAAATATGTTTTTTCCATACACAAACTCACTACATTACATTAAACACTCTAACCTTATTAAATGTTCAATGAAAGACTATTAAACTCAAATTCAAAACATACTTCTGTGTCAAGCAATTCATTTCTGAGAGAAGATTAAGGTTACCAATGTGAGATTGGTAAAGTATGTATGTGTTTATGACATTGTATATTGTAGTATTTAAGATAAATACTTTCAGCCCTATAATAGTGGCATTGAGGAATATTGTCAATACTTTACTAGAAAATCTAAAATTATAATATCGATATTGTTATGTTTGTTTAAGCTATAGTTTCTTGATCAATTTTCAGCGTTTACTTCCAAATAGATAATACCTATGTGAAGCTTAATATTCAACGACCTTACAGTAGATGTGTGATGGAATTAAGTTTCTAAAAATAAGGATCCGTCACTAGAATGTTCTTATGGTCCTATAGTTTCTTGGTTCTCATGGTCCTATAGTTTCATTTTTGGAGTCCAAGGCATGCGTATATGAAACTAAGTTAAAAGTGTGTTGTTCGCAACTGGAATAATAGGTTTTGAATAGAATATATTTAATTCTATCTTTATTGCATCTCCATTTCCCATTCCTGCACTTTGGGTGAACATATAAATCGCAATGGCATTAGAAAAATACAATTTCACTAAACTGTTACGTTCAGATAATTATTTCAAAACGGTTCTGCTGTTATTCTTCATGAAAAAGTTAAACTCCTTTCACTCTTAGAATATGTATTTAAATCGAAAAAGTAACGATACAATTTTAGAACGATTCGAGTGGAAACTGTTTCAGAAGCATTTCTATTTATATGAGAGGATAAATTGGAAATCTATATTCAGCAATCTACAATTATTGGATGTAATAATAAGCTTATAGTGACACATTGAATATTTCTTCTTATAACTATAGTTCATATATAAATTTTGATTTATTTTTCAGTTAAAAAGTTTTGTGCTGTTTTTATGCTTACGTGCTGTCTGAATAAATTTATTTTCTGGGTCAAGATATACATTATGTGTCATCAATCTTACAAAGGGTGATACGTTATTTGGTTCATGACATCTTAATGATTAAGCATGATCACGACTACGTTTGGTATATAAATGACAAGTATTGTGCAAATTTTCAGTTATTTTCTGCCAAAATGACTAGCCAGCTAAGAGTACTCTTCCATGTTGCCTTCTGGTGTATCGTAAGTGAACTCAAACTCATACTTGTTTTCATTGGCTTCTTGTTTGATTGTATTTAGCATACCTCTTTAACAACATTATACAAAGTGTCGACCTTTAGTTCAGTGTTGACAAGGGGCGCGGTGGCTAAGTGGTAGGGCGTTCACCTCGGGTGCTTAGGGTCCCTGGTTCGATCCCAGCTCGCACCGTGTGGACTTTGTGGTGCAAAAACACCGTGCTCGTGAGTTTTCTCGGGGTTCTCCCGTTTCCTCCCACTTTCGTCATTCCACCATTTCATTCATTTCTCATCATCACCGTCTCCTGTAGCCTAACCGGCATAACCGTGCGACTTAAAACTCAAAGATTTCATTTTATTTCTGTATTGACGCAATAGGATTTAACATGTTAAGTTTCTGAATTACGAACTGAAAAGCGATCTTGCTTACACTAAAAATCACTCTGCTCAAAACAAAAATACCAGTCTACTCCTGTATAATTTCCAATGCCATTGGATTTATTTATAAGTTAACGATATGTCTGAATTTCAAATAACAATAATATGAAACCACTTGAAATTTGAGTTCGAAGTTTTATTTATCTTACATACAAAGAACATAGAAAGAAAGAATACAAAAATAATTATCATTGACAAATGTCACTAAATACATGTATATATTTAAAGTCATACAGAAATTTGGAGGCCAAATTTTCATAGTAATCTTTAAAAATTCTACAAAACCAATTCGACCATGTCGAATATGAAAAGATCGCACAGAAGGAGAAAGGTCCCATACATGCATTCTATGAATGAATTGAGCAAAACCGCTTCAGAAATATCAATGAGAGTAACCGAATAAGAGTTCTTCCTATTACTTTCTACTCTATTCTACCAGCGGCCTCTCATCATGGGTAAGGAAGTGAAGCTGAGAGGATAGATAATTTATTATGGATTACTCGCTCTTTCATCTCTGTGTTCTATGCATTCTCTGTGTTCTATGTTGTACGTTGCGAATATCAGTGTTGGATTCACGGGACGTAAGTAGAAATTTGCAAAGTGAATGGTCAGTGAACATCTACATTCTGATTACGTGTGTCAAGGATTTTGTTTACTATGTTGCGTACAAAAATAAAAATGGATAAAGAAGAAAATGTTAAATGCTAAAAAATGCACTATTTTCTACATATTTATGTGTTTTATATTTGCTATGGATATCTTTTCACTAATTCAGACTCCTTATTCGGTTTCGGTTACTTTTATTTTCTTCTCGGGTTTCGCATTGTTGACGATAGGAACAATGATTTGACGCACTGTCATTTTAGTGACCCTCTCACTTAACGCTGATTCGACGATAAGGGCGTACCTACTAGATTGCAAGGACAGTAATTTTCCCCCTGCCACAGCCTTAGTGTAGTGTTGGAACAACTACATTCACCTTTTCAAGGTATTATAGATAAAAAAATCTTTAAATTTATGAGTAAATTATGGACAAATATCTCGAGGTCAGACTCTCCCTGAATGTGTTCCAAAAGACAAGAGCAGGAGTAAAATGATATTGAAAATAAGAATTTGTTTGAAGAGACAAATATTGCGTATTCAGTTGATCGCATCTTCGACGTAACGTCATCCAAGGTGTAGAAAGTACTAGTATAAATTTTAACCGTTCAAGAGGTATTAAGGTCCTGCTTCTATTATTATTCATGAACTATTTAACTGCATAATAAAAAGGCTCGACTACTGGAAACGATTAATAAAAAAGATCTAAAGTTTTTCAGATTGGACAACATTAGACCCAGTAATAGAAGACTATTGAATGCTAGTCGCGGTATACTTTCATGTTCGAACCTCCTAAATGATTAAATCAGAGCTAGTCAATCAACAAGTAGTAGAAAAAGTTTAAATTAACAGTAAAAAGAATATAAACTACAGTATTGGACAAAACAGCTTAAAAATCACAGCTTAAACTTCAACAGAATACCATTTTTTCATAACGTGAAATGTAACTAAACTCATAACTAGAGAAAATAACATCTAACGCTTATTAATACTGTGTACTATTCATACTAGTATTTAATACAGGGATGCAAATAAGCAATAAAATTTTGCTAGCCCAAGAAAAAAGCTACTATCCCACATCCCACAATAGAAAGCATTAGTTTACCTTTGGTATGATATTAAATACTCGCCCGCATCGATCAAACACTCGCCCCGGGCGACTGGGCCAGTGGTTATTTTCATATCTGATTAATACATTGTTTACTTCCCTGGAACTTCTTGTCACGTCTTAGGTCTATGAATGACTGCAATCAACAGAATATTTCATGAAAGTTGAAAGGCTAAATCATGATATAGACAAATTTTGATAATATTTTTATCCTTTATCTTATTATTTGTAAAATGAACTAAGGATCTACAGATATCACTCATATGTCTACAGTATTATTCTTTTAAATATAAAGAGTTTTTCTCGGTAGATTTCCAATTTTCTATATATTAATCTATTATCTTACTCTTTATTCTAGGTATATGCTGTTCTAGGATCTGAGCAAAATAAGGGTAAGATCATTTCTTTTAGAAAGTAGATATCGTTATTTTTAGAAACTGTGTTTAAGGGCTTATTAGTTAGTTACTATTATGAATGAATAAGTAACGTTTTATATGATCTTGAAGCTTTGCTGGCGTCTACTATTAATCCAATGTTCTCGGGATTGCTGCCAGAGTGAGTGTTTGTGTGCTGAGCTTTCGTTACCATACAGCGGCAACATAGCTCTGAAGATGTTGCCGCTGTATGGTAACGAAAGCTCAGCACAGCAACACTCACTCTGGCAGCAATCCCGAGAACATTGGATTAAAAGTAACGTTTTGTTTACAGGAATTATTTATCTATCTCACAAATTGTGCACTTCCAAGATATAATAAGCACGTATACGAGGAAAATAAATTTTAATTTAAACTGTAGATTCGAAATCCAAAATGTCTTCCAATGCTAGATATTCGTATACCTTGCAATAAATTAAATATTTGAATAAAACATCTGTCTCGTATGAAGAACCGAATTTCGTTATTCTAACAAAGATATTCAAATTTCTTATAAATGTCTCCTGCCTTGCTTCCAATTTCCAGAGAATGAAGGACCTTCTGAGGGAAATTCTAATATTCAGCCGAAAAGTTACATATCCCATTCTTTTTTCTCAATACTACCTTTATTCTTATGCCTTGAGTTATTGAAATTCACACCAAGTTCTTTAATTTAATCCGTATTGGTAAAAAGCAATTTTATTAATAAAAAATCACTTTACCTACTGCGTATAACTCCACATTTTTTGCGGGAAAATTTAAAGAAACGTTCTAAGTAGCAATATATTTTATTGAGTCTCTAGAATGTTGAGTATTAACAAAACTTTCTATGTATAATGTTATCCTTTATTCATTCGAATACTTCCATAATGGGTCTGTAAGAAAATTTATTTATGTATTGAGTGATGCATTATATTCTGTAATGAAATGTAAAATCAAGGCAATAGTAACAGATGGAGCAGTCGCTGTGAATTATTTTGATTTTAGGGAACATACAAAGGTTGTAGTACAGTTTTCCTCATATTTCGAAACAAAATGTGTCTAAAATTTAGAATGACCATTCATTGGGCAAAATATGTATTTGTGGGCTAAAAGTAATAAAATTTGCATCTCCGTGAGAGAGGTACTCTGGATAAGACTATGAGAAAAGAGTTGCGAGCACAAGACAATAAAATAATAAATGTTATGAAGAATACTCGATTTGCTAGAGGTAAATAAACTAAGATGGATATGTTGAGGATAAAATTGAAATGGTAATCAATGAATATTATGAACAGATTACAAAAGCGGACACAATAATATGAAAGAAACTATGTAAAGCGATAGAAAGATTAATAAATAAAACGATAAATTTTAGATAATACATGCACTAATCTGGAAGCCCGCAGGCTAGCTACCCTGAAAAGGGCTACACCTTCTCTTCGAGTTGAGTTGATTTTGAGTTTAACGTCCCTTTCAGCAACAAGGCTATATGAGACTTGGACATACTGATTAATGTAGAACGCGAACCACATGAGCTTCCACCGGAAATCGAACCCAGGTCTCCCACGCCAAAGGCGGGTACGCTAACTGCTTAGCCACGAAAGAGATCATCTTCTCTTAGAGAAGGATTACTAAGAAACTCTAGAGATGTCGGGTTACTGGCCTAAGCTTAGGGAATTTTCTTTATTATATACTTTAGATTCAAGAACATTATGGTGTTTACGACCTTAATCATCATGATGAAGGGAACATACTAGACATATGGTATAAAATATCAAAATTGTTAAGTAGAAATGCAGGATAGAGTGATTATAAATATTATATTTGGCATATATGAGTATGAGAAATGGAATGAGGCTCTTATCACATCACAATACATAGAATATCTTAGTAATGACATCGGGTTAGGTTCCTGGTCATCTTCTATCGTATCAAACACAGAAGTGATACCTGTGTTTGATACTTTTTTATAAATATGCAGAAAATGGACGTGCAATCAGCGATCTTGCAGTACTTCCAAGTCGAATTGATTTCCCGGCAAGGTTTAGCAATATAGTGTACACAGCAAATTTAGAGAAAGATAGTAATAGTGGTGGCAAACTGATGAGCGTGAAAGGTAGTATATGATGACTAATAGGAGTAGTTTCTTCTGCAAATGTCAGATACTGACGAAATTTTCTCGAAGAGTTTCGAGGTGATAAAGAAGTATAGGTAAAGTATCGGGTGAATATAGGTTTCGAGTAGGACTGCGAAGGGAAATGAGACCGGAAGTGTGGAAGGCATGACACTCAAATATTGCCGATTTGTGGTACTAAGAAGTTAGAACTGATATCCACCGAGGTAAGGACAAACGGAGAAACGCTTTACATGTATTGAGAACGATTGTCGAGGTGGAAGCCCATATAGTACCAATGAGATGTTTAAGTAATTTAGAGGCAATATATTTGATTTTCATGTAGTTTAGATGAGTAGGTGACTTGCTTGCAAACACAATACCAAAATAAGTTATTGTTTCAGAGGGACGGGAAAATTTATGTTCAACCGTGAGAGAACGAAGCAATAGATTTCAGTGGACTCTGGATCGGTTGCAAGATAACAGAAAAACTATGAAATGTGTCTTAGAAGCATTGATAGTGAGGTGACATTTACGACACCACTGCGCGATACGATTGATAGACTCTGTAAGATGATGATATAGCTGTTGGCGTGACCATAAGTAAAGTGGACGGTATCATCGGCATATTGGAAGGGATGAATTTCGTAGGGAAGAGACGGGAAATCGTGAACGAACAGTAGTAATAAATAAAGGAAACAGAGTTAACCGTTAAGAGCAACCAGAATTCAGGGAAATAGAATGTAGTGTATGATCTTTTAGTACTTATTATCAAGTTTATACGGTAAGCCAGAAAGTGAAAAACAAAATGTAAGTGCGGCATGGGAAATTGAAATTTGATGAGCTTCAAATTGAGAGTAAAATGCCAATCTTATCGAATAATTTTTAGAAGTCAAATAGAAGATAAGGATACAAGTGCAAATAGAGTCAAGGAGAAGAAGCCGAGGGTAGAACTATCTTTTATATTGCGATATTTGATGGAGTCGATGCAAGAAGCAGAAATTTATTGAAGCTGAACAACTCAAGAGATGCCAGTAACAGGCAAAGGAAACTTGAGTTTATGTGAGGCAAATATAGTTAAGATTTGGTTTGAAGATAAGTCATAGTCTTGACGTGATTGACATAATGAGTTAAAATGTCTTGTAAATGATCGGCAAATTTGTTGATCTTATCTTGATCGGAAGGTGTGTGAGTGTTGTTTATGGTAAGGAACTATAAGGTTTTGCTGAATTTGACTCAGAGTGCGTTAAGGCATTTCCACCATTTGAAGGATATGCAGTGTTAGGAAGATTATTGCAAATGTTGATTCCTTGACGATATTTGTATGTTCGGATGTAGTTTGTGACGGAACTTTGCAGCACATGGTGAAAATCAAGTGTTTCGTTGTATTGTGTTCTTACGTAGTCTCGATAGCTAACGTTTAATTTGAACTAGATAGTGCGGAGACAATTTAGGTGTTGAACAAGCCCTTTCGGGATCTTATGATACAATTTGTACGATACGGGTATTTCATGTTACATTCCGTTATAACTCTCCTATTTGAGCTTTTTCGTCCGGGTTGTTTTTTTTTCAAGTCCAGAGGCATTGTAGAAGACGTTACATATGGTTTCACACCTTCCTGCGTCGGTGATGACGTCATAATTTTAAACAATATATTTTCTTTTATTAAGCCTATGTTCATTTTTTGGCGGGCTTATTTTTGCACGTAGACGATTGAAATTTTGCACAAACATTCTGTCTACCGAGTAGTATTTACAAGATTTTTTTCAGATTTCTGAGTTAGCATAAAGGTGGTCCAGGGGGCAAAAAGGTAAAAAAAAGAAAAAAAGAGGGGATATTTTTACCAAAAGAAACACTTTTTCACTATTTTTACGCCTCAAATACATGATGGAGACACGTATATGGTACCGTCAAAACGGCAGTTCTATTCTGAAGAGAATTATGTACAAACCATGATCCTAGGGTAATTAGGGATGTCTCAGGGAATTTTTACAAAATATCCTTCTGAATACGGGAATATGGAACATCGTCGGTATATATTTTTTTGGCGGGCTTACTTTTGCACCTAGAAGATTGAAATTGTGCATAAACATTCAGCCCACCTAGTAGTATTTATCAGATTTTTTCAGATCTCTGCGTTCAGATCGATGCGTGATGTCACCAGTATATCTTAGCTATGGAAAATGGAGTACATCGAAAACTCGTTCTAATGTATGGCCCATTTTTGGGATGTATTCATTCCCTTTTACAACTCCTTTTTTGGAGTGTATTCGTTCTCTTTTACGACGCCTTTTCAACCCCTATTGTAACATAGCAGAGAACGCATAATACTATGAACCCGTAACAGGGGTGTACTCGTTCCCTTTTATGGTACTTTTTCAACGCCTATGTAACAAAGTATAGCTTACACAAGCGTTATTTTCAACATAGCAGAGACTATGACCATATAGCAGAGAATAATGGGGGTGAATTCGTTCTCTTTTATGATCCATTTTTAACACTTATTTAACATTGCAGAAAATACACAAGGAAGGCTAGAAACATTGTTTTCATCATAGCAGAGACTATAATAAACACAGCACTTATTACGTAAGGCTATGGAATATTTTCGCAAACCTTATTTAACATAGCAGATATTATACACCGTGTAACGTGTGTTCCTGTCACCACGGCATGGTGCGTCCTCAGGTTGCGGATCGAGGAGAAGGCCTCTAGATATAGAGGTTAGCTGCGAATGTACTGAATAAGCAGTCGCGGACAGACGACTAGGAGTGGTCCTCCAGCTTGGGGGTTTGGGTAAGGCTAACAACCTCATTCTGTAAAAAAGCACTGGATCAAAAATATTCACAAAAGCCTCGTATAAGGACTGATAACTTGGCACAACCTCAGCAAAAGAAAATGGACATGAGATTTGGAACTTGGAATATTAGAAGTATTTAAAGGGCAGGCGCGTTAATATCCGTAATGAGTAAGTTAGATAAACACAGGATGGACCTAGTATGAGTTCAGGAAGTTAGGTGGGAAGCAAATGGATCTGTGAATTCCTGAAATTTTACGTTCTTTTACGGGGAAGGAAATAAAAATCGCCACTTAGGAGCAGGGTTTTCGTCCACAAACGAATATTACCAGCAATTAAACGGATTGAATTTGTTAATGACAGACTTTCTTTTATTACTCTTAAGGGACGATGATGTGATATTATTGTTTTAAATGTACATGTCCCAACTGAAGATAAGGATGACGATATAAAAGACAGTTTTTACGAAGAAGTGAAACGGATATTTGACCAACTCCCGCGATACCATATAAAAATTCTATTAGGGGATTTCAATGCGAAGGTAGGATATTTTCAAACCGATTATAGGCAACTAAAGTCTACATAAGGAAAGTATTGATAACGGTGTTGGACTCGTGAACTTTGCAACATCCAAAAACCTAATCGTGAAGAGTACAAAATTCCCACATCGCGACGTTCATAAATACACTTGGACATCACCAGACGGAAAACACATAATCAAATTGATCACGTTTTAGTAGATAGAAGAAGGCAATCTAGCATAATTGATGTCCGGTCGTTTAGAGAGGATGATTGTGACACTGATCATTACCTGGTAGCAGCAATAATACGAGAGAGAATATTGTTGAATAAAGGTAATATTCATTGTCCGAAAACAGAGAGATTCAATTTAAAGAAATTAGAAGAGGGTAAGAGAGGAACACCAGATTGAAGTTTCGAACAGATTCTCGGTTTTAGAAGATTCGGAGTGCACTAGTGTTGAGGATACACGGATTGAAATTAGAGATAACATTAAAATTTCAGCAAAAGAAAAATTGGGACACGCGGAAATACGTACGAACAAACCATGGTTCGAGCAGGAATCCATTAAACTAGCAGAGAAGAGAAAACAGGCAAAATTACCCTGACTACAAAATCCGAATGAAATAACTACACAAAATTTCGTAGATTCCAGGCGGGAAACTTGCAAACATTTAGAACAAACAAACGCGATTTTTTGAAAGCTAAAATTAAGAAACTGGAAGATAATAGTAAAAATAAAAACATCCGGGTCATGTATAAAGTGATCAACGAATTTAGGAAAGGCTACCAACCTCGTGCGTATATATTAAAGAAATCTGACGGTACAGTTTTCACTGATACAGATAGCATCTTAAATAGAAGGAAAGCTTTCTTTGACGATCTGCTTAACACGCAACCAAAAACTAGTGTGCGTGGAGATAAAAGAGATACCGCAGAACCGTCCATTCCAGAACCCAACCGAATAAAAGTAGAAACCGCTATAAAGAAATCAAACCAACACAAATCTCCGGGTGTAGATGAAATTCCGGTTGAGTTAATTTTAGCTGGAGGCTAAAAATTGTGGTACAAGATACACAAACTCTTTCTCCTTATCTGGAACTAGGAAGAATTGCCACAAGAGTGGAAAGAATCAATCATTGTTCCAATTCACAAGAAAGGCGACAAAATTGACTGTAATAATTATCGAGGCATTTCTCTTCTGTCCTACAAAGTCCTGTCAAACATTATATTAGTAAGATTGACCCATACGCAGTTGAAATAAAAGGTTATCAGTGCGGATTTAGACGAAATCGATCAACTATCGACCAAATATTTATCATTCGCCAAATACGCGAAAAAAAGTGGGAATACAATACCCCGGTACATCAACTATTTCTTGACGGAAGATCAATCGGATTGGAAGACCAATCGGAAAACGACCATTAGGAAGACCAAGGCGCAGATGGGAGGACAATATTAAGATGGATCTCGCAGAGATTGGAATACAAAGTAGAAACTGGATGCAGTTAGCTAAGGATAGAAGTCAGTGGAGAGCTTTTGTGAACGCGGCGTTGAACCTCCGGGTTCCATAGGCCACAGAGTTAGTTAGGTAGACATTACACAAAAAGGCTACTAAGCAGATAATACATAAGACTATGAACACATATTTCATCCTCTTTTTAACGTAGCAGGGACTTGACCACTTACAGTATACTTTTTATGACCCATTTTAGGGGTATATTCGTGTCTTTTTATGACCTCTTTTCACAACTTCTATGTCAGAAAGGCTATGATTACCTTTCAACCCCTTGCAGATTTTCGCAATGTCTATTTAACATAGGAGCGATTATAAAAGACTATGGCCATTTTTCCTATTAGCAAACCCTAAAAGCACTGTTTTAACCCCACAGAAGAAAACACATAGGACTAAGAAACAGATATTCCAACCCCTATTTAACATGCTAGAACTTACAAAAGAAAGGCTATAATCATTGTTTCTAATATAGCGGGGATTATAGAAGAGTAGGGCATTTTTTCAAATAGGTACGAAAATAATTACTGCGATTCCTATTCAAATTTCCGCACTAACTCTTGGAACCAGTTTTAATAACCTTTTGTTCTTTTTTACGACCCTGCAGTGAGTGGGAGAGTCGATCTACACTGATTTATAAAAAATAAAACAAATCCTTTATAGTACAATATGCCATTAGCTTGAAAATAAATTAAAAAGACACATAAAATAAAAGAAACGAATTACAATATAATATATTGCTTTAAATACGTATAGCCTAAATACTTCATTTTAGAATACCTTCAGATTAAACCATAATGCCAATAAAAAATTTTCTAATTAAATAATCAAATAAAAGTCTATATTAGACATCTGTAAATACCACTTTTAACTTATGCTTATTTGGTAGAGAATTTCGGCGGTATTACACTATAGTTCGTTAACAATAATAGTCTATAGAGATACACTTAATTTCTGGTTAAGATTAGGTTTTACAAGAACAAAACAGCAGTTTTAAATAGGTTATATTACGCAAGATTTTCCAATAATAGCGTGTTTTACAACGGCAAAAACAACATTTAAAAAAATCAAATAGGAACGAAAATAATATCTGCAACACCAATTTCGGCGGTAAGTTTTGAAAATAGATTTAGTAACTTTTCGTTCTCTTTTAAGACCCTGCAGTGAGTAAAAATAAGTGGTAGAGTCGATCTATATTGATTTAAAAACATAAACCAAATCCTTTATAGTACAATATAACATTAGCTTCGGAATATATTAAAGAGACGCATAAAACCAAAGGAAGGAATTGCAACATAACATTCTGTTTAGTTAAGTATAGCCTAAATAGTTCATTTTAAAATACATAGATATTATACTATTTTGGCAAAAAATGTGCAATAAAATAAACAGATAAAATGCTATATCAAACAACACTAAATACTACTCTCTCCTTATGCTTATTTTGTGCACTCTTAAGAAGACCAAGCTTTGTCTTAATATTTAAATCCAGTTGCTTATTTTCAATCTCGTGTTCTAGCCAACAATTAGACACATACAATTCGGAAACACCTGCAAACTTTAACACATACCGAGTTTTACCTCTATACTCTAATAATTTGAAATTCTCTATTAATAATTCTTATCCTTCCTGTAAATCTTCTAATCTTTGACAAGATCTCACTTTAACATTTGTTTGCATTTTCCCCATTAATAGAGTGTCAATTTCGTCCAAAGTTTCCTGGTTCCAATTAAACTCTTCTTTATTCTTAAAAACTTTATCGTCTACAGTACCACTACTAATACACGGAAAAGAATAACCATTAAAATAACTTACACCACCTGTTACCAAAGTAGCAAAACTAATATTTTTTGGGTAATAAACAATTGTAAGCTCATTATGATTTAAAAAACAAAATCCCACTTTCTCTAGGTAATCTATGTTGGAATACAAGTTTAAAACATATTCTTGTAACAACCACCTTTTGCATAACAAACAAACTTATTTCCCGGTTGGTTCTTTTTAGCTACCAATGCACCTACATATTTAAAAACACTTAACCTCTCTAACAGTAAAAGCAAACATACAATAAGAAGACTCAATATCGAGTCGAGCAACAGTTAGAAAACAAATTCCTTAGCTCTTCTTCTTGTTGTTCTCTATCTTTAATAACGGCTAATAATTTTAGATATCTAACATTTATTTGTTCTACAGCTTTCTTATTTAAATCTCGATACTCTGCATGCATTTGTTGTATTTTAAGCTAATCCAATTCTGCATTTCTCTTCTTAATAAATTGTAAATAAACCTTATTAGGTTGAGGTATTTCTCGAAGAGTAAATGGATATAAATGGTGGGGAACATTAAGCCTTTTTCGAAATACATCTGGTAGAACACTGCTCGTCTCCACTAAACCAAGATCAATGTCTTTAGAAATAGTAGAGAAAAGATAATTTGTCTTGGGAAAATATGTATTTCCCCCTTTTTAAATAACACTTTTGATCTACAGAAATTTGTTTCTCCTTAAACTCTTTTACAAGAATATAATCAATAGGAAATGTGTTTAAACTAAAAGCAGAAAGTACAAATGATATTAACTTCTCTCGATCTTCTTTTTTATACGGTAACTTTACTTGGAAACCTGTTAACATCTTAGTATGTAAATTACCTCAATAAGAATAACTTAAAAGCTGTTGTGTCTCATTAACTACTAAAGAACTATTCTGCAAAGTATCTGTTAGCTTTATCAGCATCTTCGAAATCGGAACTTTATGAATCGGAGCATCTGTAAAATATTCTTTGATGTGTAAAATTAGGTCTAAGCAGTATTGTGTCGATTTCCACTTATTAGAATAGAATTTGGGAATAGATTAGTTAAAAATAGTAGATTCCAATCTCGTAATTCCATTTTTTGAGCCAAGTTACTCTCGAAAGTGCTGTGTAAACGCTTGTCCGGACAATGAATAAAATCTATTAAGTGGCTGCCCAAAACTCTATATACGCCTAGAGAAGTAATCTGGCAAACAAATTTATTGTAGATTATAGTAGAACAACTAACAGTATTCAATGCAACGCAATCTAAACCTACGGAATCATCGTTATTACAAATAGTGTTAATAGGTTGTCCTTCTCGAAATTAGTTATAGAAAAACCCTTCTATTCTAAAATTAAAATTACTAATGAGATATTTTTCAATTTCTCTCTCAATAAAAATACCTGGAAAATCTTAGTAATATCGAAATCTAGAATAAAATAATATTCTGTTTGTGTACGTTCTAGAATCTCTGGTAAACGCCCTAGTAATCTTTTTATATGTACATCTGCTAATTCTACTTTATATGGTATAATAATCGGATCCTTGTACTTCTTAGTTATGTCAACCAAATATTTTTGCACAATATGCTGTACACCTTCTGATCCTTCTATAGACGAATTTAGAAAGAAATATAACTTAGTCTTAACACCGTGTAAAGCTAAAGAAAACTCAGAGAAGTTAGATCGTATAAAAGTGTTAAAAGAGCTACAAGCATTCGTCTTAATTAGAATTTTTATTGTTAACTCTTTGTCCCTCGCAACATAATTTCCAGCTTACCTTTAAAAGAATTAAATTATCACTGAATGGTGGTATAAATGGTTCTAAATACTTCGTTCTATACTAGCATAAATAATTTGTACAATGTTTGTAAGTAAATAGTTATTGTGTAAGTTTTCTGATAGTAACCATTGGTGAAATCTATCTGTTGTTGTTTTGTCTTTGCCTAATAACTTTCTAAGAGAATAAAGTGTAGAAATTTCAGCGGCCATTTATTATATATAAAGCAAATTAATCTACGGCCATTTATTATATATAAAGAAACTTAATCTGCGGCTATTACTGATGGTAGACTAGAAAATATATATTATACAGTTTAAAAACAGATAGAATCTTAGAACATATAAAGTGGCAAAAAATTAGCTATACAGTCCCGTACTGATCGGCTCACTGTATTTTATATCATTTCTTATTGTTATGAAATAGGTAGACCTAGTTTCTTTATTATTTATTCTTTACGTCTTTTTACTTATAACATAGTACCGGAACAGCTGAAGTAAATAAATCCATAAATCCATAGATTGTTATACTTGATAAATACAGGGGTATATACCTACTTCTGGGCCACCCTGTATAATAGAAACAGATAATTGGAGAATCTTATGTAGAGAATTTATTTTTAAAAAGATATTTTATTGGCCTTTTTTATACCTATTATTAATTTGCGCAATGTAAACTATTTAAAACGGCTGTTATTGTTCTTGTAAAACCTACTGTTAATCGGGAAATTATCTTTACTTCTATAAACTATTATTGTTATCAACCTATAGTGTATTGCCGCCAAAATTCTCTTAAGATTGCACCAAATAAGCATCTATTTCTTTAATTAGCAAGTTTATTTTATGGTACATTTTTGCCATGATGGTTTAATGTGTATATATTCTAAAATGAATTATTTAGGCTATACTTATCTGAAGCAGGATTTTATGTTCCAATCCCTTCCTTTTGTTTTATGTCTTTTTAATATATTCCCAAATAATGGTATATTGTAATACAAATACCTTTATTTTTTTAAAAAAGGTCAATGTACTGATTGAGCTTCTACCTATCTCTACTCACTGCAGGATCGTAAAGAGAACTAAGACTTACTAAATTTGTATACCAAAACATCACTAAATCTGGTTCAAAAAATGCCCCCGAAATTGGAGTCGCAAAAAATTATGTTCGTGCCATTTTGAAAAGGGATCAGAAGAGAGAACGAACACACACCAAAAAGAGGTCGTAAGAGAGATCGAATAGACCCCCAAAAATGGGTCATAAAACAGGACGAGTTTTCGGGGTGTTCGATTTTCCATAGCTGAACAGTAAGGGTGGCACCGCGAATGGTGCGACACTGGAAAATTGAGTCCTTGCTATCAAGATGCCCTAGAAAAAAGGGTAAATTTTCACCAAGTGCTGTCACTTGTCGCCCACCTATTTACTTGGTTACATAACATCTTTCCTTTATAACAATTTCTTTGTAAATATAAATGTTAAACATAGTAAAATAAATTTTACATAGCTCTTATTTTCATTGTGTATATTTCAAAGATATCGCAATATTAATTTATTGCTGAAATAGTCATTCTTTACCTGAAAACATCGGCTTGTGAAAGTATTTGAATGGTATATTTAAACCTCATTTATGTCTGGGAAATGTATTTTAGAAATTTTAAATAGCCTACGGCTTCTTCTCTACAGTTAGCTACAACGATAAAAATCAAAAAAGTGTGAATTCGTAACGCTGACATATTTAAATATTTAGATGTATATATTTATATCAAGTATACATTTTACTACAATTCTTCTTAGTTTACATCTTGTTACCTTTTAGACAATTTAGTAAAGTGTTTCTAATATACTTTTGTTCTCTCAGCACTACCTAATATAAATAAAGTCAATTTGTTTTGTAGATGTGGATTCCCATGAAAGTAAGCCTCGAATTTTCCATGGTCATGATACTAAACTAGGTATGTAATCGTTAAAACTAAACCTATCTTGACTACAAATAACACAAGTGAATGTTGAATGTTGAATATTGAGATGATACAATTGTTTAATTACATAAAATTTGTATTGGGTACAAAAGGACAAATTTTACATTTATTTTATAGTAAAGTCCAGCAATATTTCATATCTGAATATAAAATTTATTTAAACTTGAAAATAAATAAAATCACACACATGAAAATATTTAATGATTTGAGTGATAAAGTATAATTTTCACTTTATCTGAAGTTGACATGCTTACATAAATTGCAATTTAATATGATTTATATCAGTGCGAGTGCTTTCTATTTCTAGTAGTTTCGTTTATAAGAAGAGTTATTCAAGTAAAGACATACTTTCTTCTTTCTATTGTAGTTTAAGTAGAATTTGATTTTAAAACCTATGTGTTTCCTATCATTTTACTATCTTCTATATATGGTAGACATATAGTCTCTTAACATACTTTAAGAAGTTATGTATATTAAAACTAAATTTTCAATCTCAAGATAGTACTGTATTTCATATATATGTAGTTAAATTTTGTTTAGTCCCAAAGTATGTACGACTCTAGATATGCATTACATTACACATATTATGTTGTCCGTTTCTTTAATAAGTTTTCTTTTAAATATGTGCATCATTGTATAAATCAGAAGGAATAGGGGATAAAGTTTAGTGGAAAATATCAAACTCGTTTAACAAGTTACGCTCAAACAAACCTCTCATAAGAAAGCCAGGAACAGATTGAGAGTCCAGAATGAAATGAAATGAACACTAAGACTTTCCGGAATATAGTGAAAGTTTATTAGGGAAAACACATCTATAAAAATAAAACTTTTATAGTTTCAAACTATGAGAATAAAATTTACTTAATTTTCTTCTCTTATATACAGGTAAGTTTTCGTTCAGTAGTTTGAAGTAACAAAAGTGTATTTTTTACTTAATTAACTTCTCAATAGCCAACATTCTTTGAATATAATATTTGTTTTTGTATGCCTCTTCTAAAGTGAAATTAATAGACAGACAAAGCTAGATTGGACTGTGTTTTGTGAGATTCATACAGTTGATATTCTAAAAATTTATCCCGAAGAGGTTCTCAATTAGTTTGTTGGCCTTCAGACGTGCAGCCAATGTGTGAGCACAAAAAAATCAGACATTTATTATATTCAGAGAAAGATATACGAAAATATGATGTATGAGAGCAATTACCAGTAAATACTGGAAAATGTTTGCCATTATCGAGCAGAGTGATGATTATGCTAGCTTATAAAAAGACATTTGAAGTGATAGAAGAGGTATTGCAGGAAAATAATGATTATTAATGGAAAACTAGTCGGAAACCAAGAGGTTATACTTGGAAAAATATGATTCAAGCTCGAGGCAGTGCATTTGAAGACAGCTACAAAATCACCATGTTATGCCCAACAATTGTTCTTGTTTGCTTGTTACGAAGATTTTATTTCTTATATGTTTCTTTATAGAATAACATGTTTTTCGGTCTGTATCTCAGTTAATCTTTAAACTATATTTTAATTTATTATATATTACAAGAAAAAGAAAGATGAATTTATAATTTCAATTGAACGGTAATTTGTTAAAACTGAACAAATGAGTTATGAAGATATAAGCAAGATATAATTTGAATTAATTAATAACGATTTAGTGATTTTTAGCATAAATAATTAAACACCGGAACCAGAAAAAAGATCAACATTTTAAAAGATCAATATTAAAGTTGGTAATATCTATATTTTAATTTGCTATGATATAAAATCATTATACATACTGAAAAAATTTTACAAGTTGGCATGCATACAATAAAAATGTACAATTAATACATTCTTCTGGAGCTTAGGCCCATATTCTTTAGTACCGTCACGCCACCAAAGGAAGAAATCATAACAAAATTTATAAATTAATAAATGAAAACATAATCAAAAACCAATATCTTGACCGAAATTATTCTATAAATGTCATATCCGCAATGCTCATCAATGATATGTTCTATCGGCATGGTTTGATATTCGTAGCACTTCAAAATTTTATAAATCGATGATCAAATATTTAAATATACGAGCACAACGTTAAATGTATCTTATATAGTTCCTGTAAATCAGAGTTAGTCAATCTGATATGCGTCACCAAGTATGTTGCAGCCTATAATTAAACAGGAATGATCAATATATATATTACGTCAAAGCCCATAATTCCAGTATAAAGGACGAGAAAACAATTATATTGATAATATAGTAGAGAATAAATGTCCTCATTACAAGTAATTGAATTAGAGTATTTTATGTACTATGAAATGTGTTTATAATATGTTTTTGACTTCCATGAATATTCGATTGTTGTTAATGCTGAACAATTAATAAAACGTTGACGGTATATACTGTAGGCTTCTCTGAATTGATGGAATTCCAAGCTTTAACCATTAATAACTACTAACGTGTGATAGCTTTCACCGCTCGTAACTAATAATCTTCCATAGCAGGAATAAATCCGTTCTGAGTTGGACTACGGAGGAATGATCATGCTCAAAAGTTAATCATTCAAATTTTATTTATGACAATTGATTAGTTGGTAATTATATATTAAAATATAATATTAAATATCTAAATCTACTCATTATATTTACACAGTGAGTCACTGTTTATCGTACCGTGCAATGTGATCAAATGGACTGTACGGTTACTTACTTCCTAAATCAAAGACCTTGGATCTAAAAGTAAATATTTCCACGTTTTGCCATAAACGTGATGGCGACTCTGTATAATAAAATGGAAAGTCAGATGGTAAAGAATGTAAAACAAGCGCATAAGAACCATATATTCCACCAGGGTTTTCTACCTGGTATTGTACCAGGGTTTTCTACCTGGTATTCTCCCAGGGTCTTCTACCTGGTATTGTACCAGGGTTTTCTACCTGGTATTCTCCCAGGGTCTTCTACCTGGTATTCTACCAGGTAGAATACATGAAAGGTGTATTTTCTACATTTTTCTCATATATCTCCGTAACTGATAATCCTAGTAAAAATTAGTCTGGGCATAAAATTAAGTAAACATAATTTCCCACTAGAAAAGTAATCTTCATTTTTATCGTACAAGTAATATTTTCAATAATATATGCTGAACAAAATGTTGGTACAGTAAAAGCACTTTATTCGTGGGGTATATATTCCATAAATATGCCGCGAATACAGAAACCATGAATACGGAATGGTAGTTTATATGAGATTATAGGGAATACGTTCCTAGGTGACAAAATAAAAAAATAAATACATATATAAAAATCAATTTACTTTAATTGAAGTTTTTGACCATATTGATTAATTATTATCTTCAGGCTTAGGCAATGGTTTGAAGAATTTTGTAATTTTTTTCTTGCTTGGCAGTTTTTAAAAGCTCCTTCAATTCAGACTGATATTCAGCAGTGGCATTAGCAATTGCCTCTTAAAATTAAGACTTCGTTCCATAGACGGATCAATTTTCATAAAGAAATCACAAAGCTCATTTGCCATTCTTAAACCTTCACTAAGATTTTTTTCAAATTAAATGTCACGTTTCCAGTGCTTGTTGAAGCCTATTCTTCAATGGTCTGTGAATTTAACATTTCCTCCAAGTCGGTTTCAGTCAAATCTTCATCTTGCGATTCAAGCAATTCCTAAATGTCACTTGATTTTATCTGTTCGAACCCATCTTGTCCTACTCCATTCGCAATTTCGGCTATGTTTGAAGTCAAAGTTTGAATTTGCACACATTCTTCGTCATTTTCCGCAGTCAGAGCAGGCCACAGTTTTCTCCAGCATGACTTCAATGTGCGTGGCTTCAGTTCTTCCAATGATTCTTTTATGTTTACGATGCATTTTGCTATGTCAAATTTCTTCCAGCATTCCATAACATTCATATCAGGATTACATTCCATAAGGTTCATCTAATTTAATAGAGCTTAAAGGCCTGGATTATTCCTTGGTCCATAGGTTGAAGCAAAGCCGTCGTGTTGGGAGGTAAAAATGTCAGTTTTATATTTGGATTCATAGTTTCAAGTTCGCTAGGATGACCTGGTGCATTGTGCAAAAGTGAACTGCTTTAAAGTCTAAATTCTGATCTTTTTCAAAAAATAACTTTAAACTTCAGGAAAAAAAAACAATTCCGGAACCAGTCACAAAAAATAGCGCTTGTAACCCACGCTTTCTTATTAGCACGCCAAAACACTGGCAGGTCGTCCTTGTTTTAATTTTTTAAAGCCCGAGGATTGAACGATCTGTAAAGCATCAGTGGTTTAATGACACAATCTCCAGATGCATTAGAACAGAGCAGCAGTGTAACTCTATCCTTTGCTGCCTTAAATCCAGGAGCAGACTTTTCGCTTTTAGAAATGAATGTTTTGTTTGGCGTTCTCTTCCAAAACAGTGCAGTTTCGTCTGCATTAAATACTTGTTCAGGTTTGTATCCTCCACCAGCTACTAAGTTTGCAAATTCTTCTGGATATCGTTCTGCTGCAGCAGTGTCTTAAGATGCAGCTTCTGCAACTATTTTAATGTTATGCAATGGTTGTCTCACCTTAAATTTATTGAACCAACCTTCCGAAGTTTGAAATCCTCCACCTGTACCTTCACCACTACAACTACCATCAGGTTCTTTAAAATGAGCTTAAAGACGCTTTGCCTTCTCCCGGACCATTGGACCACTCAGGGACACCCTTTTTTGGTTGCGGTCTTCGAACCACAATGACAACGCCATCACGAACAATTTTCGCTGACAGTGAAGTTGAAGCTACAGACGACCATATTTTATCTTCGGATTTTTTTATCGATCCTACAGTTGATTCATTGACATTGAATCAGCGTGATATGGATGCAAACGACTCTCCAAGGCGTAAACGATAAAACATTTCTATTTTCACTTTAATCGGTAACACAGATTTTTTTCGTGTCGAAACTCGTTTCTCGTTCTTTTAGTTGACATTACTGTACAAATTAGGAAGACAGCGGTAGAGACGTGTTAATCGATCAGAATTTTTGTAACGAATGCAAAGACGAAACAATAAAACACGCGAAGCGGCTCTTACCAACGGACGGAACGTCTAATAACTGGGCGGCATTTAAAAATATACTTTATTCAGTGAGTAATAAGGTTGCTTTCATTCTGTTTGTTTACATTCTCAAAAACACCGATCGCGGCGAAGGCGGCTTATGTCAAAGTCCGAACCAATACAGCGGCAATATCATTTAACAACATACTTTAGGCAAAGTTGTAATAAGGTCTATTTTACATTTTATTAGTCCATTTGACGGCGTTTACAAAGGATATTGGGTTGGATACCTATTTGAATCCTTTTTATTATTATGTATGTACCTACTGATTAGATCCGACAATAAAGAAATCTTTAGCCGCGAATATAGTCAACATATCTTCACTGAAATCTATATCCTCTTTGTAGTACTTCTGGGCTTTTGTTCTGCAAGATTTGTGCTCTTCCCATTTTCATCGAAAAGGCCTCATGGAAATAGTGCCAATTTCTTCTTCATAAGGTACTGAAAATCTATTATAACTCTTTTCTTTAGAATATAAGGAGAGAATCCACAACTTAAACTACATTATTAATTTTGAGAGTGCTACCCATGAAGACCAAGGATAGCACTTCATATTTTCGGCTCCGTTTCGTGTCTCCGAACTTTTTTCCTATCACCTTTGCCATTATGTTTTTTCCTATTTAAATGGCTTGATGGCAATTAATATTGAAGTTTTCCAACAATATATTTGTGGATATCAGTGGAAGAGATTCTAGAAATGAGTGATGCTGAGTTAATGTTATAACAGTTTCATTTTGTCATCATAAACGCGGAGCAAATGGTAATAGATATAGAATCTCTACCGACGCACTTCTTCAACACGTAATCAGTTATCACTTTACCACGTAATAAATTATTTTTTAGTAACTAGGATATCCATTGATAAACGGTAATGTCATTAGCGCACTGTTATCTGCAAACTCTTCTTCACACATATCCCGCATATAGCCCTTCTACCCTGGAATCCCCATAAACCTGAGTCACTTAGAAACAAACTATAAAACGTCTTACAGGTTCGAAAAGGGGTAACGATTGTTCAAGTACTCGACTTCAATAGCGTACATTCCGATATAACTCGTGTTCTCATAGGTCTCTAGCTGAAGCACCTCTAATGTTCCTACGGTTTCAGCGGAGTGAGTCGTTATTAACTTTTCTATTGGCTGTGAAGGAGGAAGCTTTCGCGTTGGAGTAAGGTATTTAATACCGCCCATGCTGTGAAATGTTTTCAAGTCATCCAATGTCGCAACATTATACAGAATAGCATTGTCAAACTCATACTGCTTGAATATCTATGATAGTATGAATTGTTGAAGGTGATAAATTTTTGAGACTCCATAATCTTAGCATCATTATGCGGAGAATTGAACCCTATACTTGAAGGCAAGCATTTCAAGCTCTTAACACCATCATTTTTCTGTGAATAAACAAGTCAATGCAGGAATAAGGGAAGATATGAACGAGGATGAGTAGCTCTAATAATTGCAAAGGAAATAGCAACTCACTTTTTCCTTGCTTTCCTTTTATCTCCTTTCTTACGACTAAGAAGTCGTTCCAAGGAAACAGAGAGAGACTTGATGGAAGCATCCGTTCTGCATCATCAATTAAACCATCATTTGCCGAATAAAACTTTGTTTCGTAAGCTTGCGAATGTATGTCTATTCTTATTACAGCGGCAGCAGTTGGAACCGCTCTTAAGCGCAAATCTTCCTTCACATCCTGGACGTAAGTAATACCAGGACTCACTGAAACTTTTGAGACCCATATCTAGAAAGAAAATTAATCTTTTTCTGTTATGTAATTTTATGATTACTATATGGTAAATTTATTTGTCCAGAAACTTTGACTGTCAGGTATGAAGATTTTCCCCTGAAAATACATTCCTAAGACAATCCTAGGGATATCGACAACCATCATTCTCACTGAGAAAACTCTAGATCTCCCCCATAGCATTCGGCATATCACCATCAACTGAACGTGCTCTTGTTCGACAGGTTGAAAGCCTGATTCAGAAAAATTTCTTGTAACAACTACTATGGTAAATTGCCTTACCTGCAAACCAAATCACAAACAAGAATGATCCGTCTGGATTTACGTTGCTCCAGTTGTCCCCGCGCTCAGACACGTGATAAAAAACTGTTTTCTTCGTTTCTTTGCTGTGTTTCTGACGTAGTTTAACTGATTTTTTCTGTTACTGATGAAAGAAATCATTAATTATTTCACAGCAAAAATCCTACTTGATTTCGAAATCAAATTGAACTTTTGTGAAGCGTAAATGTGGCGAGCCTTAGGATGTCGATGGATAACGCTGACGAACCTTTTGTCAACTCAGCTACGATAGAATCTACTCTGGTGTAACCTTTTCAGCCAGAAGTATGAATAAGTGTAGTTTTCTTTTAAGTGAAGTTTTTTTTAATTTCATCGTTCCTTGAAATGTTACCAACAAATAATAATTGCATTCCTTTTTCACAAACAACACACTTGTTACTCTCAATACCTTCATCACAAATCAAATATCTGAGACTTTATGAAGCAACAGACAAAAAAGTAGGACAATCACTAAAATATTCAATACAAATTCACAGTGCTTGCCAACGAATAACACGCCACAGGAGACGATGCAACTTTAGCTGGCAGACCACTCCGTCCGTTGGTGTCTTCTAAGCCTCCAGAAAGAAAACCTCACGTTGTTCGCAACTCAAGTTTAGCTTGTTATACCGTCCGCTCGCGATAGTAAAGCACTCGAAGCTATTAATTTTAATACATTCGAATGCATTACTGCTGTGAGTAGAGTGAATCGGATTATTCGCCGAAGTTACAAACAATGTAAGCATACCGTTTGTGCCGCGAATGTTTATATTAAACTGTACTATGAAGTTCAATGAATGAACTCGAGGAGGAAGAAAGGAAAGGAGTTTGATCCCGGTAAAAAAAAAAGAAGCATTGGTCTGTTTATTCTTCCCCTTACACGGTTGTTGCACTTCGTATTATAGGAAACTTCCTCTCCCCCACGCCTTCTTTCTCCTCTAAAGCCTAGTCCTAAATAAAAATGAGAATTTTCGAAATCTATAACTTTGAAAGTATTAATCCTTTGACAAAAATGAAGATAACCTTTCTTGTAGAAAATTTTGTCTACTTTAATTTTGTAGATAGACAAATATGTGCTAGGATTCTTAGTAACGGAGATATAGATAAAAGTGTAGACAAACCACAATTAAACAGCTATCTCAGCCCCAGCTCTCTCCCCACTCTCCATAATGCTTAGTATTTTGTACTGTAAATACCAACGAACAAGGACAAATTTCAAATCTCCGGGATTTTCCCCTCTATCACCATTTTAAAAAATCTAATTTCACTGGACTGCTAGGATCGATGAAAAATGGGTGGATATCCTCCAGTAAAATGCTAGTACTAGAATTTCATGCAAGATTTAGAGTTTAGTTGATTTTGAGTTTATCGTCCCTTTCAGCAGCGAGGCTATTTGAGACGGGCCTACTGGTTAACGTGGAATCTAAACCACATGAACTCCCTCCCGGAATGCGAGATTTGGAGTTTAAATAAGTTATGTATGAAAGGTGCAGAAGGAAGAAATCAAAATATAGCCTATAGTAACACGTGGAATTAATTTGCTAACACGTAATTTATTAGTTTATTTCTAGGTTTAAGGATAACTTCGATGCAATTTGTAAGAAACATGGTCAAAAATTGATTGTAAAATTTGATCCAGACACAGAAATGAGAAAACGTTAGTAGAAGCTTTATATTTATAAAGAAAGTGGTTATAATCTCTTTCGAATCAAAATATATAATAGAAATACGTACCGGTACTCAGTGAATCTTCCAAATAAACTAGAAACAATTATTCGAGAATAAAATAAATACCTATGTAGAAAAGTACTATTTATAATGCGACATCCCTTTATATGCTAGTTTTATCTATAACTGATTATGTTTTTTTATTGTTGAAGCAAGCGATCCGCCATCTTTCTTCTCACCTATGTAGCCCCGAACCACACCTGTAAATCTCTAATCTACAATAAAAGAAGTCTGTGTTCTATAAAAAAAATATCTGTGTTCCCATAAATTTTCACTGAAAATATGTAATAAAATGTCATGGAAATGAACCCCTCACTATTCACCCGTTTCAACTGCAAGCAGTAGAGACCATTGGAAATCTTCAGATGAAAGAACATTATTGTAATATAACTGAAATTAATTTGTAATGCGAACATTTTCCTCAATCGACTTTAACTCTCAAGCACTAGAGAGTAAGAAAAAGAATCGAATAAACTATATATAATATTGTATCAAAACGGATAAATTTTACGAACGTTGTCGTTTAACTCTAAAAAAGAGGTTGTAAGTAAATTCATTACTTAATTCTACAGTGATTTTAATTTAATGCAGAGAGAGAGCATTATTGGGAATTATCAAATTAAATATACGACATATTACACCAAAATCAAGCAATTTTTAACGACACTTATCGTGGAATACACGTTTTTAAAAATTTCCAGACGGAGAAAGTTCACCCTTTATTAATGACAGATTTTATCCCTAATTTTAAGAATAAAAGAAAATGCTTTAAAGAAACTATATATGAGGTTTTGTTGGATTCGAATAATTTTACTTGTTTTATATTGAAAAATTGCCTTCATTTATATGTGAAAACTTGCAAGTGTATGTATAAGGTTCAGTCAAATGAAAAGGTCCAGTTGCAAATATCTGGACAACGTGCTGAGGAAGATATTAGTACTATTTGCTGTTTATATCCACAGATTTGTAGGCCATAATAGAGGCTACATTTGTTGTGCACTGGCGTGCTGTGGTACTTTAGCACAGGTTGGTTACTTATTAATGTTCTTATCTCTCCCCTATGTAAGATATGTCGCAGAGTGACGCACCACACTACGCCAGTGAGCACGTTATCAAGGAAGAACAGCGGGGTATAATGCACTTTTTTTGTGCGGAAGGTGTCCATCCAGCAGACATACACAGTAGAATACAGTGTGTGTGTATGGTGCCAGTGCGTTTCAGACAACACAGTGCGAAAGTGCTGTTGTCGTTTTCGTGGTGGTAGTATGATACTGACTGAAGATGCGCGACCAGGGCAAGGGACGAATCGTATTTCTGATGATATAGTTGCTGCTCCTGACAATTGCATTCAAACTGATAAATTCGTCTCCTTGGATGACATTACTGCTCAAGTACAGGTGTCCCATGTCAGTGTGTATGACATTGTACATAATAGACTTGGTTACCGGAAGGTTTGTGTTCAATGGGTCCCCAAGTGTTTGTCCGAGGAACAACGATACAACATAATGATAATAATACTAAACCATTTGACGTAATATGAGAATAAGGGCGAGGATTTCCTTGGACAGATAATAGCCGGAGATGAATAAATATGCCCACTGTTTCAGCCAGCATCTAAACGTGAGAGTATGCAATAGGAGCATGCAGGGTCGTCTAAACCAAAGAAAATCCGTTCCACAACATCAGCTGCTAAGGATACTCCTATTGCTAAGCAGGACTGTGTTCTTCTACGAGCAGGGGCTTCTGCTACTGGAGTTCCTCTCTAAAGGAGAAACAATAAACGCCAATAAATACTACGACATTCTCCGTCGGCTGCGGTTAGCAATCAAGAATAAACGCAAGGGTAACTACACAAAGGGCATCATTTTATTGCACAAGAATGCCCGGCCTCATGTTGCCAAACAAACACAGGATCTTTGGCCGTTGTGGAAGTGGGAAGTGGTAGACCACCCCGCGTACAGTCCTCATTTGAGTCCCTGTGATTTCCACGTTTTTGAGTCACTCAACAAACACCTCCGGGGTACCACAATGGATCGGATTAAGATACTCAATCCAAGAACGTCTTCTTTGGGTGTTCACGATCTCGTGTCAAGGTGGAATAAGTGCCTCAACAGCAATGGTCATTATATATAATATATATATATATATATATATATATATATATATATATATATATATATATATATATATATATATATATATATATATATATAAATAAAGTATGTCCATGGAAACTGACCTTTCCATTTGACTGCATTTTATAGAACCGAAAACATTGTAGGCCATTCTATACCCTTAATCTTGATGGGTTTGAACCCCAAATAATGAGTTACTTGCAGAACTATTAACGAGGAAAATATCAAGTTTCTTCAAAATCTAATATATTTTATGTGGTCTCTATTGGAAAATTGCCTAGTATGTATTTTTCAAACTTATGAAATGAGGTAGATTTCGCCACTTTTTACCCTTTCATTCTTAGTGGATTCCAACCCCATCAATTCAGCTATTCCTTTTATTAAATGAGAGGAAGGTAGTACCCAGTTTAATAAATATCGGGTAAGTTCTACGAAAGTAATTCGGACAGACACATAAATGCAGGTTGAGTCAAATGGTAGAAGCTTCTATAGACTTGCTTCAATAATATAATTTGTACATAGTAGTAAACTTTCTAAAAATATAAACTATAAATAAAATTACTAAAATTTAACTTATCTTACAGGCGACGTACCTTACTACGTATATATTACATACGACAAAGAACAAGGAATGTATGGATACTGTGGAGGAAGCATTATTGACAAATCTTTTGTATTAACTGCAGCACATTGTGTTACCACGGATACCGTCTATACGGTACGTAAGTTGTAATAATTGTAAATCATACCTAGTAATAAAGCTTATACATCTTTAAATACTAAAATATTTCCTCTACTTGAGTAAATAATATTTATTGTTATTAAACCACGAGTATTTAAATATCCAGCGTGTTTCAAAAGAACACCGACAACGTTTGGGAGGTGATTCCTGACACCAAGATAAAGCAAAAAGTATAGACCAACCTGTGTGCACAACCTGGGTTTCCTTTCGGGTTATAGGGTGCCAAAATCATGAAAAAAATGAATTTTAAAGGTCCATAGCTCCAATACTATGGGACCTACCGCAATCGGATGAAGACTTTATTTAGAAACTACTTTGTACCCTATCCGAATCTCCATGTTTCAGAATCTTGTGACACTTCTGCAACATGTTAATAGAGGTAGTTGGTGAGTTCTTCCAATTATACGCCCGTAGCCAAACTGACTGTATAAAAATTGTTGCGTGAGTACCTTAGGATTCTGAAACCTGCATTTTTTATAGAGCACATATTACTTCCTTGGTGAAGTCTTGACCCGACTACGGTAGGTCCCATGCTTTTTTAGCTATGGACTTTCAAAGTTCATTTTTTAATGTTTTTGGCAGCCTCTAACTCTGAAAGCAAGCATTTGTGGAACGAATATTTGAAACATTTACAAGTTTTACATCATTCTTGCTTAAACGCAACTTTGGATAGTAATTTACATGTTTAACGTACTATTTTCATTATTATCTCACATAATGGGCTAAATATTTATATTCTGGGAAACAAGGGAAATGGATGATAAAGCTCTCTCACATGAAATAAAAATACGAGTGTTATGGGTCAAATTTTCTTATATCTGCTGAACGTTTTTCTAGATTTACCAAACTGAAGATGGGAGATATATATCAATGTGATAACAACAACCAACCAATTTCAGCACAGAACTATTTCTTGTATTAACACATTTTTGTATGTATTTTCTACAGAATGATTCTAAATTTTGAGTGATGTTTTTCTTGACTCAATGAGAAATGCCTCTAATAATAGGCAAATTTATGTAAACTCATATGTAGGCTTATAACCTTTCATTTTGTCACGAAAATGCAGATACTGTAGTTTGCGTACGTTGGGATGAATATGTGATCAATTGAAAGAACTTTCTAACGTATATTGTCGTTTGTCTACGATATAATACCTGTTTAGATATTCCAAGCATTATTTAAGACATTTTTAATTAAACGTTTACTCATAATTACGTCTGGAACTACCTTAAAATTGTGAAGAAATTTCAGATGTCTTTCGTTTCTATTTATTGCTGGACAGACATTAGTGAAACGTTATCTTTAGTGAGACCTTATTTATTGTGATCTTTGGTTATGTTGTACTGTTCTATTTGTCATGTTCTATCAATGATATAGGAGAAAGTAAAGCACAATGAAACAAAATAGTTCTACTTCATAATATTTTATTTATTTCTTACGACGTTTTCATACAAAAAAATATTTCTTGGAGGAGACATATTTATTCTATATATGCTATTCAGAATCGTTGATAAAACTCAAAATACAAATTTAGAATAGACGGTTTTTAAAATGGATGTTTTTGTTTAATTCCACCACAATAGCAGGGTATGTATAAATAATAGATAGTGTACAATGCTAATGGTTATGCTCTTGCAAAAAAAATGCTAATTTGAAAGCGGATTAAAGATAAAGAAATCTTTGTATATACAAGTATTATATTTCCTAAACTTGTACTCCTACCTATATAAAGAAGGTACTTTGTAGTGCCAAACGAAATTATCCAAGGAATTTAGCGGATGTTGGCAAATAAGGAATCAACAACCAAAGAATAAGTACTCTTTTTGGTGCTACCTCATAAAGTAGGTTCGGAAATATTCGTTTTGATCTGGTTGAGGTCAATTGAAGCACAATATTAAATCCCAAAGCAATACGTTTTATTCTGCACTATCTCTGGCTAACACGTATAATATGGAAGTTAATGGATTTGGTTAAGTAATTCAAAATTTGTTCTTGTCTTGTCTTTTAAATTATATTTAGTTGTTTACAATATCAGAACATTTACTAATTCAAAACTTCAAGTATAGAACTGTCTAAGAAAGTATATTTAATTTTAAAGTTCCAGAAACTGAGTTTTTCTTATGATTTATCTCACCGATTTATCGCACCATTTCACCACTTTACCCTATTAGTCCAGTCAATATGTACATTAACACGGAAAAAATCATAACAAGCTGAAGTTTTGCACATATCTTTGGGAAAGTGTTTATAATAACATAATAAAAGTCCTTAAAATCCGGTGAAATTCTATAATGTCACAAAAGAAACAACGCTTATAAGCTTAAGTTAACCGTTAGTATACTAGTAAACGAATCCTAGATGTCCAATTCAACTGAATAACCTACCATATCAGTTCAACATACATTAAGATTCACCAAAAGCTATAGATACCGAAGCTGATCTCTTCCATATAGAAATAAATAACATCCTTAGTTTAATCAGTCATCCATTTAACTACTAAAGTGGACTTATTGGCGAAATCGTATGTTGACACAAGGATAAGAGGTCACCAAACTTCATTTTCCGAAAGGAAATGTGAATTTTGCAAAGAATAACTCAATTTAAAATGTATAGTTATGACCTTTAAAATAAACCAAAACTAAATATTTCTATTTATATTAGCAAAAGAGAATAACATCTTACAAATGTAATGTGAGCTGAAAGTAAGAGTTTACTGATAATTCCATATGATTATTATAATCAGTGATTACAGTGACACAACTGATTACTTGGCACATCAAAATATTATTATTATATGAATATTTAACATTTTGCATATGCACTACTATTGTTTTAAAGCTTCTACAAATTATTTTAATAGAAGTGATTGATTTAGAAGAAAAATTCACTATTATCATGATGAATGTTTAACAAATACTTTACCATACTTGACTGGGAGTTTCTGATTTGCTACCACCATTTTGTCCTCAGTCCGATCTCATGAAGAGAAGTCGCTTATAGTATGATAAATATTTTGTGTTCGCTACTTAGAACACAATAAACATCCTTTAAAATGCTCACAAAAACTATCACGGATGTCAAAAATACAATAAGTATAAGATCACGGAGATTAGTTAAGTAGGAACAGAACAGAATAAAACCTACCTCGGTTTTTAGCAATATAACCCAAGTCTTGGTCTCACTTTGTAAGCGTCTTTGGCATAAGAGACTCATTTTCCCGCTGGATTTCATGTGGTTCAAATCCCATGTTAAGCTCTAGATCCAAGCAGTAGATCATATCGCCTCGTTGTTGAAAGAGATGCTAAACCTAAAAATCAAATCAAATCAAACTAAGGCACCTTTCTACGATCTCGCTGCATCTTCGAAGAAACGCTCGTAATACTTGTTTACATACAATACCAACAACTTTTAGTACATTTTGTGGCTTCGCTAATTGAGGCAGTGCTAATTCTGACTGTTTACAAACCCCCTTACATTCTGCACTGCCTCAGCTAGTTAAACAAGGCTTAGCTCACGAAACAGACGAATTGAAAAACAACATAAACTCTTCGCTCCTACAAGGCTCAGCTCACGAAACAGACGAACTGAATAACAACATAAACTCTTCGCTCCTAAGTAGACTATCATGGGTTTCAACTGATAATTCTTGGCACAAATGTGATTCAGATAAGAGAAATTTAATCTCAAAGTTGGAACAATTAAGGTTGGTTAGCAACCTAGCTCATTTTCACTTGCAGTCTGATCTTTTCACTTTCTTGAACTTCATATAGAAATTTCCTGAACCAAGTGGAAGTTTCCTTGTGAATCAAATATAAAGAAACCCTGCCTTTAGCAGTGTCTACAATAGACCATGTTGTTAGGATAAGCAATTCCTGATAGTTATTGTGTCGACTGTGACAAAAGATACATTTAAAGTTCTCTGCAATCTATGCACATGTACCATTGTAAACCATTCATACTGTGAGGCAGCTGCAATCCCCCATGTAGTGTTAAACGTTGTATTATTTTCAGTTGTAATCTACCACTGAAAAAATAACCATACCAGTTTAGATTTTCATTGCTAAAAGATTAATATAGATTCTGTTCCTTAAATATCCATTAATATTCACAAAAGTTATTAACGATCTTCCACAAGCATTTACTTTTCTCTGAATCTATATATTAATGAAATATATCAGTGATTGCTTAGGAAAACGGAAAATATTTCTTATCTAAGTGCGCATAGCCATCGTTTACGTGAACAAGCGTGTGGTCACTCGTGAAGGTAAATTTTCGCTTGAGATGGGAAAGGAATATTCAATATCTTATGACTGATTTCAACTGTTTTAGTTACTGAAGTGGCTTTGGTCCTTTGTGTCTACTTAATGGTTCATATACTATTCAGTGATGCCAAACATGGATTGTTGTCTTATATATATTTTATAACAAAAATGACTATAAGACAGTAATGCTGCATTTGTCCATTTTAACAATTGTATACTATTCGGATTAACTTAGTATACAGTCCAAAATATTTAGTTTTCTTTTGTAGATTTATATAATGACATATCCAGCATTGATTCAGTTGTACCCTGTGGCCCTCCAAGCAGCTACAATTTTCCATCATCCTTATTGAGATCATTATGTGATATTTTTATAGTAATTAGCAAACCTTTAGTGACTCAACGTCATGATATTGCAGGAGTAGGAGTACGTTTCTTACTGGAGAAAACATCACTTAACATCAAGAGAATGTTCGCTATTCGATCAAGATTCACCTTCACCACTTCAGTCTTCACGTATGCTTCTATTGCTATCGCTATTTGCACACTATTATTTATTGGAAACATTCTTGTACTGAATACGTATGAAGTCACAAGCTGAAATCATGCTGTAATTACGTGTCAGGACTGACGTTTCGAATTCCAGTTTATTCCAAGGTTTCATACTTGTTTGTCTATTGAATCTAAAAGCCAATAATGAATTTTCAGAAAAACAAGTGGAAGCAAAATTCATAAATCCCATATCATGACAAAGTTTTCATTAGAAAGCAACTCTGCTTACACAAATGGGTAATAGTGATTATTATTAATAGTAGTAGTATTTGAAGTACTACTAGCATTAGTAGAGGAAATATTTAGTACAGATAAGATCTTATTAAATGTTTCGTAAGTGTCTGCGATAAACTTAGACAACTTGCTGTTCTCACAGTTATTTTCTCGAAAGTAATGTTAATTCCTGCAGAATTAATCATTTCATAGAAGATATATAATGAGAACGCATAATCCCTTAATAATTTAGTCATTAGTACTAGATTGTATTGCATAACTATCACGAACCTATGAATTAAATAACAGAAAATGTAATATTCGTATCATGTTTAATTTAACAGGTAACTGCTGGTTTAGTAAATAGGCTCGATCCTGGAAATCACACCCAGGAAAGAAGAGTGGAGAAATCATCAATCTGGATTCAAGAAGATTATGAAGTTATGAGTATATCTGCTGAACCCAAAGATGGGTAACTTTCCTTTTTTAATAAATTACTTTCCGCAATAATTTATTAGCAATTCTTAGGGTTAAACTCAGATATGAACAAATTTTGAGAGCACTAAAATTGTAATGAAGTTGTTCGTAAGTTAATAGTTTAATTCCATTTTGGGTTGCAGCAATATAGATGTAATAGTCTCTTCTTCTGCATGTCTACATGTATTATACCTCTCAAACGATAGAGTATATGTTCTATTCTAATATGTTTTTTCGGTCTATTTACATTAGTCGACAAAAAACTCAGACTCACACACAAGCAAACGATCGTGTCTGAGTGTAGCTTTGACGTCGACTATTTAAGTTGAACCAGAGGGCACCGTTTGTATATTAATCAGAAAGACAATTACAACAATACTATGAAGATAAATCATTATTGATTACACACAGAAAAATCCGTTCTCCGGACAGTGGTATATTGTACAAATATACGGTATCCGCTTGCTTACTATGGAAATCGGTACGGAGCATGCGTTATCCGTATGCTACATAGGCACTACCATTAGATGTTACATCATGCCGTTGCAGGAGGTCTGACATCTAACACTTTTCCGTATATCACGTACATATACTTATGTCACCTTCATCAGCTATATGTTATATACGTCCATTTGTATGTGAGATCCTGACCGCCTACATTGTTTCATACAGAAAGTACATATAGATGGAACACTTATACAGAAAGTATTATAAAACATGCGTTTTCAGTTATACGTCTGATGTACGTTAAGTCCAAAAACTACAGGAATTATGCATGTAACCTATCTTTTTAAGTACGCCACCTACAATTTTTATCTCAGTGTAAGTTCACGATCGATGGCTTACTTGCAGTAAGAATGAACGGCAAAACACGTTCATCTTCAGTATCACCAATATCCTTTTGAAATAATTAAATTGATAGACTACAATTAAATTGCAATTACTGTAAATGATTCAATATTTCACTATATAAATACACAAGCACTAGTTAAATTGTGTTCAAAGATTCTATTTCTTGGATGAAAATTAGTAATTCAAAAGAAACGTATTGCGGTAAACTTAAATCTGAAATCAGAATTTCGCGATGAAGAATAGTTTTCCAATAATTCTAGTAATTATACTATCATTTGTGTATGTGGATAATATGAATGGATAACAAGTCAAATACAGTGCGCAAAATTGAAATTCAAAGTCAAAATTTCGCTGTCATGGGTAGTTTTACAAAATTTTCAGTATTTCCAGTAACTCCAATAAATATAATTAGAACGTATGAATCATGTGTCATCACTGTTTGTAGCAAATATAGTGAATTTGTGGAAAACATTTTTAATATTACCTTTCCACTCTGGCTTCTTTTTCCAGAAGTTGACATTACTGTTCACATACTGTGGTATGTTATTCTTAAAGTTACAGCGAGAAAGCTTCTGCTTGTAGGAAGAAATGGTATGTTGCAATAAAGTTAGAGAAATTAAATAAAATGAATTTGTGAATCAAAGTGAGCAAAGCTTACAAATATTTATGATGCAACATGTCCTACAAATTATATTTCAAGAATTCAAACCCTATCCAGAAAGTCGTAGTGACGTGTCTGATGACCATGAGGAAAACGTTCATGAAAATATAGCTATCATGGGAAAATTGAATGAAGGGAAACTAATCCCGAATATTTTAGCAGAATATTGCTGAACTATAATTAGGGACAGAAATGGAAAGGAAGAAATAAGGCGTTATTTTTTTAAAAAATTTCTCTATTCTTTGTAAATATTCCTTTAGAATAACTGCTAAAACTCCATGCATATGAACACACGCGCTGTAACCTAGATTTTTCTTGCGAGGCAAAAACTAATATTTTCCCTCTTTAAAAATATAAAATTGGCCTTCCCCAGGAAAATACGGAACTAGCTCTCTCCTGGAGTTAAAAGTGGATGCACTTTTATCATTTCTAGGGGTCGCAGTTGGCGTTTTATAGAAGTATAGGCGAGATTACATTGATGCTATATCTTCGGAAAATGTATTTTGTTATTTTAAACACGTAACCTTAAATTATTTTCATTCTTTTGGAAATTGAATGGTAGGTCCATTCTGCGCTTCGCAAATTGAGGGTACAATATTAACCTTAGGAAATACATACTATTTGTAGGGATCCTAATACAAAATATTTTACGAAAATAGACCCATATTACACTCGTTTCGTTTACAATATATTATGTTGCTTGTGGGGTCCAGTGAATCTATTTTGTGCTTCAATTATAAATTTCTGCTTGTATTCTTTCATATGGAATAAGATTTATTTTAAATAGTGTTCATACTCAAAGGGTGGGGAGATTAAATGTGAAACGCTCAGATGTCTATCGCTCCTCCCAAAGATTATATCAGTGTTGAATTACCGTCTACTGTACGGTAGTTAAGGCCCTATCTTAAATTTCAGTCATTATGTATGTGTATTACTATGTGAACATAGTGCCTATAATTATGAAAATGTTCTAGTAAATTCAAAATCTGATCAGTCTTTTATTACAAATAATAATAAAAATATATATTGTGGGTCTTTGAATAATAAGTTAAGAAAAACTCACAAAATATATCATATGGGTGATTTAGACACATATGTTACGCAAAAAAGATGAAAACAGACAAGAGACTTTCCAAACGGGGATGTAGAGAATAAGTTAGGTCGAATAAAACGCAATTAGAAGGTGTTAGAAAACATGGAAGGGGAAGAAAAATTTTAGATGCAATTAGAAAAAAGAACGTGGATGTGGTTGGGAAATTAGCTGAGAAGAAGCTGTATCATAAGAGACGTGCTATTAGCTAGGTATCAGGAAAAAGATAGAGGGAAGGAGGAAACAAGTTGCAATTTTTGGACGGCATGGAAACATAAACTTCCTACCTGAAAATGAAGAGGTTACATGAAGGCCATGGTGCACGGGAACGTCTCAGTAGCAGCAAGTAACCTGCACATATTAGCAGGATACCTACAGATGGTGATCAGAAAAATGAAAACACCTGTAGATGGCAACACGTCAGATGTATGGGTTGGCAGTGGTGTCGTGGCGCTCGTAGCGCCGGACCGCTGGTGGTGGTGTGTTAGGTCGGTCTCCATACTACGTCAGGCGCAGTGGAACAGCAGTGTCCAGTGGCTGCAGAAGACGGAGGTGGTGTAAAATGGGAGACCTCTCAGATTTTCAAAGAGGGCAAATTGTTGGTGCGCGGTTATGTGGAGTGAGTGTGACAGCAGTGGCTACTGTGTTAGGTGTGTCGCGTGGAACAGTGTCGAAGGTGATGACGGCCTACACAACACACGGGAAAACCACATCGGGGAAGCGGAACAGTGGGCGGAAGAAAATCATAAGTGACAGGTCACGCCGGGTATTAAAGCGCATTGTCACGCAGAACCGTCGTGCCACTGCAGAGCAAGTGACGGAGGAACTCAATCAGCACCTCCCCCACCCTGTTTCGACAATCACAGTCCGCCGCAAATTACATGACATGAACTTACGGGGTCGTGTTGTACGGGCCAAACCGCTCATCTGGGACCATAACGCCTTCGCACGCCGCAAATGGTGCCGCAACCATGCAACTTGGACCGTTGAGGACTGGAAACGTGTGATATGGTCGGATGAGTCATCCTTCACCCTTTCCCAACCATGGGCCGGGAGTGGAGAACGCCCAAAGAAGCTTATGATCTGCAGTGTCTCCGCCCAACTGTGAAACATGGCGGCAGCTCGGTGATGCTGTGGGCCGCCATATCATGATTTTCATTGGGTCCTGTGGTCACACTTAGCGGACGAATCACTGCCAACGATTATGTCGCAATTTTAGGAGATCACTTGCATCCTATGGTCCGATGTTGTTCCCGGACAATGATGCCATCTTCCAGGATGATAATGCACCCATTCACACAGCTGGCGTTGTTGCAGCGTGGTTTGAGTAACATCAGGATGAAGTTCAATCCCCAGGTCGCCCGCCCAATCCCCAGGTCTCAATATAATTGAGCATCTGTGGTCCGTCTTGGAAACACGACTCCGGCGACGATTTCCACCTCCATCCTCTCTCACAGAACTGGCCGATGCCCTGCACGACGAATGGTGTATAAAATTCCACTTGCTACTATTCACGACCTCTATGCCTCCATCCTACGTCGCATCAAGACTGTTCTGAAGGCGAAACGTGGCCCGACACCATATTAATCTGGTAAGTTGCAATTTCGTTCAGGTGTTTCCATTTTTCTGATCACCATCTGTATGTTGCTGATGACGATTATTACTCTTGAACTATCCTTAATGGAGAGAACGCGAAACGCATATGTTCAGTTTTCAAACGTCTACAAGAATAACTTTTTCTCCAGAAATAGGACATTTTTTTCTTACTCAGTATAATCAAATCAAAAAAAAACGATTACGGCACCTACTTTGGTCTTAACTTTGAAACAATTGAATTGAATTGAATTTTTAAGTAGCAGTCTACACACCACCGACATCAATTTGTCAAACAAGTAGCACACGTAGCGGCCTATTAACCTATTAGCTTGACGTACAGACTGATATCTTTCCCATTTACAACTAGAATAACTGAATTGTTTAAGTAGCAAATAACAGCAAACAAAATAAAATGTTGAAAATATATGATACATTTACATGGTGTTTGGCAGGAACCGTATGTCCTAACTGTTTTATAGTATTTATAAATCAAATTATATTTAATAATAATAATAATAATAATAATAATAATAATAATAATAATAATAATAATAATAATAATAATAATAATAATAATAATAATAATAATAAATATTTGCTTTCTTTTGACAGGAAATATATTATGAGTGATGCTAACGTAAACGATATAGCTATAATGAAGATGCCCGAACCTTTCAAGTTTGATGAATTTGTAAACGTCATAAAGCTACCTTCTGAAAAAGAACTTAAATTACCAGGTACTGTTTGCTTTTCCTCGCAATAATTCCATTTGTACTTTAATACTACAAACAAGTATTTTATAAAGGTTGCCAAGAAAGTTCTTTCGTTATTTGTAGAGGTCTGTCTTCACTTGACCCTCATACTGTGAGTTGAATGCAAATGAAGATAAGACGAAAGTCAGTTGTTGGTGCTTGTATATCCAACAATACTATCTATTTCTGGCAGTTAAGTTACACTGTGAACTTGCGTAAGGACAGAGTGAACATGGAAGCTCCACAGAGCGTCATAAGGGCGTGTGTCCTCTACGATTTCAAACTGTTATCAAACGCCTCTGCAGAGTGGTGGAAGATATGCCAGGCATTTGGTGAGGATGTCGTGACCATGCGGACAGAGCAGCGGTGGTTTAACAAGTTTAAGAACGGTGACGATACACTCGAAGACGCGCCACGTGTCGGAAGAACAATACGTATACAAAATGAAGTTCTTCAGGCAGCAAATGAGGCAACAGTACCCAAACATGTAAGGAACTGGGACTACAATTCACTGTGAGTGGACAAACCACTCGGCAGGACTTCCATCAACTTGGGAGGCATTACAAGTTGGGTCGATGAATCCCACATGATTTGTCTCCGGGCCAGAAAGCAATGCGAATAGACACCTGTGTTTCTTTGCTGTCCCGTATAAGGAAGAAGCCATTTCTGGACAGTGATGAGACATGGGTCCTGTACAAAGTTCCATGGCACCGTCGTCATTGGTTAGTATCCCATGAACGGGATCCACAACAGACGAAACCAGTACTGCACCTAAAGAATGTTCTCCTGTTTGTTTGGTGCACTGCTCGTGGCACAGCGCATCGCAAACAGCTATCAGCTGGTCAGAGCATCAATACAATTGTGTACTATCAGCAGTTAAGCCGTATTCAGGAGAAACTGAAAACTCTGGAGCCAGCACTTCTCAATCGCAAAGGGGTCCTCCTATTACAGGACAACGCTAAGCTCCACGTTTCTAGGATGACTCAGAACACCATTCTATGACTTGGACAGGAAAACTATTGCATCCGCATACTACCCGGACATTGCACCGTCCGATTATCACCTGTTCTATTCCTTGGGCAATCACCTTAGAAGACACCAGTTCAAATCCCTAGTAGAGGCGCAAAATGCACTAGATACCTTCTTCGCTTCACGGCCCAGCAAGTTCTACTGGGATGGAATCCATGGCTTTCCAGAACATTGACAGAAGGTCATCGATGCTGAACAGGACTATTTTTGATCTACCAGATACGTCTTAGGTGACATATTGATGTTCAAAGGTGATGGATGAAAGAGCGACAAAACATTCTAGGTTAATTTTATAATGTAAGCAGTGATGTCTTTCAACACTATCAAACTTTCTTACAAAACTGTTGTATAGTTTGCGCCTAGAACCATAGTTATATACCTAGGCGCATATCACTCCTTCTTCTGAAAATATGTGGTTTAGCGTATGGGATATGAAGATATAGGACAAAACTTTGCAAATTATTATGTCAAAACTATTTCTTACAGCCGTCAAAAGCTAGTGTGCCAAACAGCGTGTGCAGTTTAGTTTTGGTTTTCTACCATTAAGATACAAACACATTATATGTTTTACAAAGAAACATGAACAAGATTAGAATTTAACTCACTATATGTTGTAATAAGTCTAGAAAACATTAAAATTCTTAAGTTTATAATTGAATTTATTAAATTTTAGTTTATATTTTCACAATTTTCTGAAACATACAATAATACTTTATTTACTGCCAACTAGAGCTTCATACAACTCCAGTGCGAAAACAAATTTGTGTACTTTCCAAAATTTTCAAGAATTTTAATATTTCTCAAAAGTCAGGATTCTACGAACTTAATTCGCTAGTGTTCTCTGGTATGTGTATCAACCAGCAATCTGAAAAGTATCATTGTTATGAATGCATGCGTTTGTTAGCTCTTGCTAGTTTCGTTCAGTGGTGGATTCCATGTTAATGCAAAGAAGAGACCGCTTCCACCAAAGACTCTTTTTATCTAAATTCAGTTATTTAACACTATATTACAATTATAGCATATAATATATAAAAGATACAACAGAAAAATAAATCATTAATAGCATATTTTATTGTGTTTTGAAAATTTATATTGATACCTTGTTTTGATACAAAACTGTATTTTAAACCGACGTTGTTTACTGTTCAGAAGGCAATCCGCTAGCCCAAATGCTAGTAGGTTCATTACACCGTGTCTTGTTGACACTACGAATTTCGAAATGGCTGAAATAAAGATTTATAATAAGTTCGTTTCAAGCTAAAGAATACTAAAGCTTAAACAGACCATTTGTTTTTCATGATATACTTTTGATCCAAACAAGAACATTTCAGTGGTTTAAGAGACGGCCTGGAGTCTGAGGAAGATGACAATCGACTCGATCGTAATCATGCACTATTCCCAGACGATCATGATAGTATGTAAAGCGATTCTTGAATACAAAAGGCAGACAATAAATGAGTCTGTAATAGAAGAATGGCATATGATGTATGTGAATGTGCTCTAGAGAATGAACTACACATAAAATGGCTTACAGCGAAATTAGATTTTGTTTAAAATAGAGAAATAGTTCTTGTTGAAAATAAATTACCTGTCCCTCACTCACCTGCTCGTCTAGCTAGCCTCTTCGAGGTTTGCCTTTTTCCGGAAATGGAATTCCAGTTCATAAAGCCGCGTTTTAGCACCGTTAAAGATATTCAGCCGGAATAGCAACGGAGCCATTGTCCCCATTCTTCTAATCAATAGTATGACAAAAATACTATGAAAAAAGTTATGGTCCACTTATATCGGTAGAGTATAAGGATTGACGATCGTTATACTCTACCTATGTAGGTGGACCATCTTGCTCTTCCCCCAAGCAAAATCTGAAATGGTTCTGTTGTTTCCAGCAGTAGTTTCAATAATGGGAATATCGCTGAGATCGTTAATATAAGCCTTAAGTATCAACATTGAAGGCAATTATAGAAATTAGGATTCAAAGTTATTTTCTGGTCTCTATTTGGAAATTTTCGTAAATTTTGTATACCACCTCGTATCGGATAAAAATATTCATTGTGACTCAAAATTCAAGAAAACTCAGTGTAGTTAAGGTATCGTAGTAATCATTTGGTATATACCATTTCATTCCATACAACAACAAGAAATTTATTATGGAATTTTCCTTTTAGGTACATGTACAGCCAGTGGCTTAGGCTATATACGAGGATTCACGGACACTAACATCTTACAAACAACAGATATGACAATAGAAGAAGATTATGAGTGGAAATCAGTCGAAGGAGAGCCTCTTTCTCCAGTTATACTGACTGCTGTTTCTGATAGATTGCAGACGGCTTTTTGTTCGGTATGTAATTTTAAATCATTTCAATTAGAAAGATCTATTGGTATGAATTGAAAGGTTATTTTTAAGTAGTAGTATGTATACAAGATGTTTCAAAACACCGACAATTTTGGGAGGTGATTCCTGACATCAAGATAAGACAAAAAGTATGAGACCAACCTGGGTGCACAAATGTTTATCTTGGTGTCAGGAATCACCTCCCAACCGTTGTTGGTGCTGGTTTGAAACACCCTGTATATGACACGTTCAGAGTACTAGGAAATAAAATCCAATCACCAAAGTTATGAGAAAAAGAGACCAAATTTCTACATTAAATGGAATATTTACTGTTTTTAAAATTATTTTTAATTATTTTTAATTAATTGAAAATTATTTACTACATCTAGGAATAATTATTTGAACTCTGAATGAAGCTTCAAGTAGTATGGTATCCTATCCGTAGAATATACAGACAGTTTCTGTATTTTTTTAATACACAGGTAGGTTGCAGTTGAACACCGATTACTTTTCTCGTGAGTGCAGCCAAGTTCATCCCCATTTTCATCTGTCCATGAATTTGCCCAAACGTGATTGCAATCGATAGCTCCCGAAGCGTAGAATATGCCTGTCAATGAATCAGAGTGGTAAGTTCCTGAGATATCGCGTTCCAAATGTGTGCGATGCCACGAGATGGCACCAGCATCGAGACTAAGATAGACTTGACACTTTTGTTTGTGAAACTCAATCAGAAATATCCTCATCATCGGAAGCATTTTCAATGCGAAGAGAAACGTTGGACAAGCGATGACCTTGCACAACAAACTCATGGTTGTGGCCGTAAGAGAAATACCAAATATACGTGGCCATGTGTGAACAACATCCTACTGTACGTGCCCCAGGCTCGCACGTACAGTAGTAGGCAATGATTGATGCTCTATCTGCATTCACCTTGTCCGTGAGCACAAATATGTAGTGCTCGGTTCGTTTGCTCTATCTCGACTTTATTGTTGCCTTAACCAGAATGGGCTCCGCAACATCGAAGTCGCTGAAATCAATCCGAACGCCAAGGCCGGCGCGAACTGATCTTACACATTGGCCGAAAAAGAAAACACCTTCATGGGATGCTGTGTGTTGGGCGTAGTAACCGAAAGCGTTGTGCAATTGCAATGGGCCCAAAGTTATTTCATAGAGCTCCTCCAATGACATTTGCGGGAATTGGGTTTCGAATAGCTCCCTACTGTCCTCGATTGGTTTGAACGTCATACGCTTCTGCGTCAAATTGAGATTCTTGACAAGTGTCATCAGAATATTTTCATCACCGAAACAATTGAACTTCATGTTTTCAATATCTAGACCATTTCGATCGCACAAAATGGGTTGGTGAAAGAGATTTAGAAGACCAAACCCAATCTGAACCATTTCAAAATCATGGTCAAGCCTGCTGTTGTGTGCAGCAATGGCAAAAAGTCGGAATTTTTATTCAAACCGCCAAAAGCCTGCTCAATCACCAATCTGATCTTTGTTACGAATTACCATACAGGGATTTCTGAAAACTGTTCCGGAACATATCCTCTCGAGGGTCCAAAAGAAGTCAAACATAATACAATGCAATAAGAAAAGTTGTGTTTCACCATATTCGTGGAGGCAATCCGATAGTAAACCCAGGCAGCAGCGATATTTCAGTAGTGCAACTCAGCAACCACGATACATATTGGAAGATACCCTAGTACTCACCACATTACGAAGATATAGATATCACCAAAATTCACTTCTACTAGATGTCAGGTCCTAACCCAAGTGCAATCCTCCTAATACTGCCTTGTAGCATTTTCAAATTACACTGCATACAAGACTGCACTGCTGGAAAGATGCATAGAAAGCAATGATACCCAAATAAAGAGCCATACAAACCATATCGGTTAGCACCTGCCTAATCAGTCACATATAAGCAGTGTTTCAAAGTGTACTACAATGGGGACTACATCAACAAGTATAGGAATCCGGATCACCAATTCGGATTTCGACCGAAGCACAGTGCGAAAAAGACACCAACTAGACCAAGTAAAAGAAACAATTAGGTTCAACAAGGAGAACACACTTTGAAATTTTCCTTTAACAAAGAAAGCATTCGACAAGGTATAGCATAAGGAACTCATGCATATGCTTCTTGTTCAGGCCTCCACAGACCTCCAAACATACATTATCATATTCTATGTAGAAAACAGATAGTTTCCAGTAGCTCATGCAGGATACGTCACTACAACAGGAGCAGCATGTACGGGAGTATCCCAATGATTATACATCTCACCACTCCTGTATGTGAAGTGTAGACCTGACATTCCCACCACCATGCTGGATTTCATTGGATATAACAGGACTTACAGATTCACAATGGGAACCGTATCACTCATTACCGCCTCAGAAATAAAGTATCTGAAAATCATGCAATGTAATTGACCTTTACAATCTACTTAGAAGCTGTTACAAAGAAAGCCCTTTAGCGCTTCAAAGCACTCCTTCTGACTCCGTTAATGGTAATGGACAGTAAGTCTAAGTTCCATCCAGTCTTATGCAGATATAACATGGCATCATGCAATGGTGTACCACCTTGGACAACTTCAAGTACTCCCAAACAGAGCAAGCATGGTCATTACTGGTTACTTCCAAGACACCAGGATCCTCCCAATTCACTAAAATCTCTCACTACCACTTCTTGCAAATGTCCGCGCCAATAGATCACTCACCTCCTAAAGAAAGACACCGCTTTTCCAACTTAGAAATAGCCAGATTAAGAACAGGTCTCTACAGGATCCCATATCCACCAAGCGGTCAATCATTCATAAGATGAAACAACTAAAGGCAGAGCAAGATGAAACAGACAGCGTGAAAGTTGCAACCCCTTAAAAATTAATTACGTTGGCAATTCAACCACTAATAACGTACCGCACGTTGAAGACAATCAGAATATCTCAAAACTTCAAACTCCTGTAAAACGCCAAATAAATGACCAGTGTCCATCATTTTTTTCCGGTCATTTGGTAGAAGACGCATAAGTGAATAATTGTCTATAATACAAGAAATGCGTAACTTAAACGTGCATTATTTAACTGTGTTATTCGTATAATTTTATAGTGAAATCTACGTGTTATATCTAGTAGTAGAAAGCAGACGCAATTTCACATAGCTCTCATCGGAAATATTCCCTGTATAGTTCCCATTATACTTCTTAGGCTTAAGTATTTGAAAACAAATGTTTGAATAATAAAAACATAAATATAGTATAAGTTTATGTACTTTGTATTTTTGGATATTCTTTTTACTATGTTATTATGTATAATTTAGTAGCGTTTCGTGGACTGTAAAAATAGCAGATAGAATTTCGATTCTAAATACAGTATACATTTCGATTTCGTTTTTTTTTTTTCGTTTCATCAGTCGTTTCGTTTTGCGAAGCGTTCTTTGCGTTTCATCAGTCATCCATTCATATGTTCATTCCACACCTTGGTCACTACCCACGAGATATACGTAAAAGAAACAATGTCAAATGAACAATTTGTAAGTAATATGAAAATGGGCTGTTCTTGTTTGCTAGGCGATGACAACTTCTTGTCGAAATATGGGAAGATAGGACCAATATTGGTATGAAAGTGCTTTTGTATGTTAAGGAATAAGAGTTCTCTGTGATATGCTCTGTGATGTAGTTTCAGTGCTGATGCAACTATAACTATATTTCTTTCTGTTCATATATAATAGATGCATGAATGTTGACACGTTCTGAGGAGTAAAGAATTATTATACAAACACTACTTTAACGCTTACACTCCCAGAAATATTTTTGGGAGAGAAAAATTACATGGCTGACTGTTAAGAACAATAGTAAGTATAGGTAGGAGGTATAAGAAATGATAGCTCCAACCTATACTTATTCTTGCTGACTGTTGTACAACCATTAGCCTAATCCAACACACCCGCCTAGTATACTGTAGATGCGAAATTTCTGAAAGGAAGTCGTTCTTCACATTTCCTGACATGATTCAACATGCAGAAACCGATTTGTAAGCATATTTTCCTTTAACTAGGCTATAATGCACGCAAACTCAGAACAGTGCCGTCATTACATGTAGCTTGGTTGCAGAAAAATTCTACTGTGATATATATTGATTGATCATTGGTTTTTATCACCCCTTTTCAGCACGCAAGCTATAATGAGACGTGGACTTACAGTTCAAGGTGGAAAACAAACCTCCGTTCAAATTTCAAGCGGATTTATGAGGTTAAGGCATTAGAGAAGTCAGTTACTATTACATTCATACAAGAGTAGTATAGCAGAGCATCTGGAAGGCGTTGAGATCGTACTGAAAACTGTAACGCGGTTTAACTTTTGACTATTGTTGGTACACCCAGTAGATGAACCAACTAACAGTGTAATGTGCACACTACGTGAACAAGTTTGGTTCATATGATGTGACATTTTATCAACTATTTTAACAGGAAGTAACAAAATATTTGTACCACTTTTAGTTTTAGTAGAGAGATTAATCGATTAGAGAAAATCTCGCCATCTGTTGCCGTGTTTACTCTGTAATAATATACACTAATAGTAATCATCCTTGTTCGTTAAGATAATAACTGATTTACTTCATTAACGAACTCGACAGAGATGATCGTTCTACGACCCGCTCGGGAGAGTAATACTCCTGGAAGTAACTTTTCCGCGCGCTACCCTAGCCATCTGTTTTAAGTTGGTCACGAAATTTGTATCATGGTGGTCAAGGTGGAACAAAACGAGCCCTGCGGGGCTTCTAACCCTTTCCTATTATTATTATTATTATTATTATTATTATTATTATTATTATTATTATTATTATTATTATTATTACTCTATTACTACTACTACTACTCCTGTTACTACTACTAGTAGTAGTACTATTACTACTGATACTAATACTACTACTACTGCTGCTGCTACTACTACTCCTATTACTAATACTACTACTTATCTGCACACAAGTAAGTAAATCATTTTTTGAGTTCCATTATTATTATGTTGTACTAGCACGATCGGCCACGAGGGCCGACAGCAGCAAGAGTTTGATTTCTGCTACATGTAAGCTACGTGCCAAGAAACGGATGGCGCCAACTAATCAGAACCGTGTATTAAGCTCCCACGTCCAGGAGCATTACTTCCCCGAGTGAGTCCTATGACTCTAGCTATCTATTACAAAGAGAAAAAAACAATTCAAAAATTCGCCTCTGTTGAAGGGTTATCGTATGGAGTGTTGGGCATATGGACGTAATAATATTACAATATTGCAAGCCCTACTTGCTTGATGCTAGTAATAGGCTAAATGTTTCACCGTATACAATATTTTGCTCCTAAGGGAAAGAACATTGGGAACGATCTATATTATTATATGAAAGAGTAAAAGTGGCCACATTCACCAACATCTTAGCGATACTAATGTATGTAGAATCAAGAGATTTTGACAAAAAGTTCCTATTGTTAATAGAACACGGAAAAAGATTTTTTTAATGTGTGTTCTAATGGAAGATATCGAAGGTTCCATTTGTTTTGACAACAAAAGAATATCTCATGATTTCCTGACCTGAAGAAGACGGTAAGTTGGTATATAAACTTGCAATCAATAGCATCTCAACATATGTTTTAGAATTTATGAAATATCTAAACCTAAGGAAAGAATGTTTACAATATTCATTTCTTCCTATTTATTTAGAAAAAATCCAATGTGGGAATTTGTAGAGAGAAACATGCTTCAATATTTCAAAAATTCAACTCTTAAAAAGTGAAATTACTATAATATTAAAATTTCCGTTTCCTTATGCATAAAATACCGATTTTAGGGTTCGCTTGACTTGGGTATGTCAAATTCGCTATACAAATCCTTTGAGAGGAAACGTGCTGCAACGTCCAAAACTTTGTCTCTACATACCTAAAAGTTTATGCTCTACGATAACCATGCTACTTTTTTAGTTTAACGTCCCACGAATATGTATCGAAGCTGAGGGAGGCGGAGATGATGATAAATTGTGGTAGACAGTAAAAATGACCACGCACTAGAAGTTTCAATTTCGTCCGGTAGATGTTGACCACTGGAAGAAGTTTACTCCCATATAAAGTACGATTTGTAACTTCTACTACATTTGTTTCAACTACTACTATCATTGCTCTAGTATCTATTGGTTGCTAGCGTCTATGGTAAATAAACATAATTTAAAAATTCGCTTTCATATGTAAGGTGCTACCACTAAAATTGCCGTTACCCGTTAGTACAATACATCGGGTCACATATTATTCCGAACACAAATAAAACATGGCGCTGCCAGTTCCTAACACAGTCCGACTCTCCTCCGAAGCATTGGATATCCATTGTTGTCAAGGCTCACCTTCTGTCTACTTTGGACCCTCCTTGAAATTAGGGTATATCTGAAAACTCTATTGACAGGAAATCTGAGAATTATACCTTGTAGGAAATACCCTGTATACCTATTAGAAATTGAAAAAATATGCATTTTGGGTTGTGTATGCGTGGCTTTCTTTACGCTGATAAGGACCACCATCCACAGGTCTTGGAAATCGAAATAGGGCCTGTTGAAATTTGTTTTTTTTTTTTCGCGATTTTGGACATCTCTAGCTCTAAAACTATGGATATCTCTAGCTCTAAAACTATGCACTTTTCGCCATAGGTCGATATGAATCTTTTCTCTTATTTTGATGTGAGGAATCATCTCTTACAGTTTGTCTGTATAGTTCATTAACACCCTGTTTAGGTTTAAAAGATAGCTGAATACGAATCTGACATCAAATGTTTACAAATCAAAATGGCGGATCCAACAAGATGAACATAAATTACAAAGATGTTATGGGTGTGAAATTGGGTATGTAGAGATATTTGACGTCGTTATGTATGAATCGGATACCAAAAGTGTAAAATTCAAAATGGCGGATAAAATGCATAATACTGTTGTAGAGCTGAAAGCTGATAGGTAGAGGTTTTCGTTGTTACGAAGTACGAATCCTATGTTAAAAGTGGAAAATGCAATATTACGAATGCAATATGGCGGACAAAAGGGCAGAAAATATGCTCAGAACGGACATATGTGATTATTATATCTAAGTACATGTAGTAAAAAGTACGTATAGTACATAACTGGGCAAGTAGGGGCAGGTGATGTTTTACAATAATCAGGGGATGTGTTTAGCTATGCAATCATGTCAAAATTGAAGCACGGAATGAAGTTAAGTTTCTGTAGCACATATGAAAGATTTGTTGTATGAACAGATTGCCATCATAGATAATAATTAGTTTACTACTAACTCCCTCCCCGCCCCCGAAGAGATACACAAGGATCGGCATATGTTATATGTCGTTGTAAAGTTCAAGGTGTCAAGGATGTTAATTTTTCTTTCGATGAGCCCATTTGCATAACTGCAAGAACAAAAAAGTTTGCATTACATGTTGTTATGAACTTTGTCGTAAAAGCCTGTTTTTTTAACCTCTACCATTATCATTATTTATTCTACACTCTTTTCTTCATCCTCATACAAGCATGTTACAGACAGCAGTGCATATCTAAATGCTACAAGTGTAAAGGGCATAGTGTGATACCAGAAAGACAGTTGTCGAAGCATAACGTATATTTTTACTATAAAACACGCACGTTCTCACTGTCGTTGCAATGTTTCAGTTCCATAGCAGTGTTTTGCATTTTGTCCGTCATCTTGGACCCGCCATTTTGAACTTTACACTGTTAGTATCCGATTCGTACATAGCGATGTCGAATGTCTCTATATACACAATTTCAGATCCATAGTGTTTTCTGTAATTTGTATTCGATATGTTTAATCTGCCGTTTCGATTTGTAAACATTTGATGTCAGATTCGTATTCAGCTATCTTTTAAACCTATATATGGCACGTCTCAAAATAATTACATCATACCTTCCTATTTCGTTCGCGTTTTCTGTAGCTTCGGATTTTGAGATGATCGCCTCGCCCCCTACAGGCCCCATTCAAGCGAGATATTTCACATCTGAAGTGTATTCGGTCTTACCTTTCCAACTATATGTAGCACACACAGTGTTATGTAGCAGATTGTATCTATTGTCGTTTGTTTTCTCCTAACGGTGACATACAGTTCTAAAAGGGAAGCATATACAAGGTGTGATCAAAAATACAGAAATAATTTTATCACAAATTAAGTAATAATCTTACATGAAATTTGGTTTAATCTCCTTCTAAATACCGTAACTGCCCCAATGTTCAATCCATGACTGGAAGCATTTCTGGAAGGGTTCTTTTCGAAGGGCGTTTGTCGTGACCCTTTCAATGTCAGGAATGGTGTCAAAATGTTTTCCTTTAAGCACAGTTCTAGCTCTTGGGAAGAGCCGGAAGTCGCATAGTGCATATCTGAAGAGCATAGCAAATGTAGACAGACAGGAATAACTTTTCGGCCAAAAGCAAGACGTGGCATGACGCGTTTTCGTGGTGAAAAAGGAAGCCATTTGCCCATTTAATCGGTGGCTAAAATGCTTTTCACGGACTCATGCGAGATTTTTAGTCCTTTGGAAAGCTCTCTAATAGTTATTCAGCTGTTTGAACAAATCATTTGTGGTACATTTTGTACGTTTTCATCTCTTTTAGTCGTCGAATGACGTCTCGATCGTTGCTCATTATCAACTGACTTCTTGTCGCTTTTGAATCGCTCATACCACTTTTAAACAGTTCTCAATGCCACCGTTTCATCGCCATACACTGATTTTGACATTTCGTGAATTTCTTTGCCACTTTCTTTTAGCTTAGAACAAAAATTAATGTTGGAGCGCGACAGACACTCTTAACACGCCCTCACTCTTTTGCGTCTGGAAGCCAACTAACATGTCACAATTTGTTCAAACTCGACACTGACTGTACCAAAGGTTTAGGCTACTGGGCTTACTACTTGAAATGAATACAACATCAATAGATGGCACTGTGCAACAACATTCACCGTACTTTTTGATCACTCCTTGTACCACTTGTAGCTCTTTTAAATTGCAATTGACATTATCAAACAGAATTGATTGATATGTTAAAGGCAACACATATACTATAGTATGTTTATATTAGGGATGGGCAAAACCGGTTTTTATAAAAACCGAAACCCGAAAAAAACGACATTTCGGTTTTCTCCAAAACCGGTTCGGTTTTTCACCGAAACCGGTTTGTTTTCTCCAAAACCGGTTCGGTTTTCACCGAACTTTTCGAAAACTTTTCGAAAACACATAAAACTATTTCTGTATAAATGGGTTCGGTTTCCGGAGAACAACGAAACACCATTCTGGTCAGAAATAGAACAAATTTTGAAAAAAAAAAACGGAATCGGTTTTGGAGAAAACCGAAACCGGATCAGGTGAAAAACCGAACCGGTTTTGGAGAAAACCGATAACCGGTTTTGGAGAAAATCGAACCGTTTTTGGAGAAAACCGATAACCGGTTTCGGATAAAATCGAACCGGTTTTGAAGAAAACCGAAACCGGTTTCGGTGAAAATTTTCAAAAACCGGTTTCGTTTTTTCAAAAAACCGAAAAACACGTTTTTGTGCCCACCACTAGTTTATATACACGTATACACTATCTAAATCCTAATATTACATTTTTGCAATATTTTGTTTAGCTGATCTCTCAGTAGAATATTATTTAACATTTTCGTAATATTATGTTTTTTTTGTGTGTGTATGTGTATGTACTATATTAAATTGCTTAATATAGTACAAACACGTTTTTGTGCCCACCACTAGTTTATATACACGTATACACTATCTAAATCCTAATATTACATTTTTGCAATATTTTGTTTAGCTGATCTCTCAGTAGAATATTATTTAACATTTTCGTAATATTATGTTTTTTTTGTGTGTGTATGTGTATGTACTATATTAAATTGCTTAAATTATTTTTCTTAAAGGGAGATTCTGGAGGCCCATTAGCTTGTTTATATGATGGAGAAACTTACTTAGCTGGAATTGTATCTACTTCTACAGACGTGAACTGTACTAAAATTGAAACACAGCAAGCGAAGTTACTTTTTACACGTGTCTCTGGCTTTAAAGGTTGGATAGATAGCATTATGAGTACTAACAGCGATAGAGAAAACTAATAAATGTCTGCTCTATTTCTTCTTAAAAGTGGTTTACAAATGTACCAATCACTAAATAATAAATATTACACTTGAAAAACATTTGTTTTATTTCACAAAACGGAAGAAGTACCAAAATACTATTTTGTGTAAATATCAAGTTAACCTTCTAAGAAGTATTTTCTTTTAAAAGAAGTTATCGTCACTGTTGGGTAGAGTATCTTGATTTATCAGAGAAAATACGAACACATTTAGTGATCTTTACCCAATAAAAAAACATGATTAAATATATCGTGTAGTAAAATTGATAAATGATATGAAATCTTTTATGTGCCACGATTATGCCGGCTAGGCTAAAGGAGACGGTCATGGTGAGAAGTGAATGAAATGAAATGGCAGAATGAAGAAACTGGGAGGAAACGGGAAAACACACGCACACAGTGTTTGCCCACCACAAAGCTCACTTGGCGCGAACTGAGATCGAACCAAGGACCCCGTGCACTAGAGGTGAACGCTCTACTCTCAGCCTCCAAAGCACCTGCATAGTAAAGTTGTTTAGCGCTATCTACTGTACACAAATAAGAAAGAAACATATTTTCACTATCGTTTATGTTCTTCCGAATCAATATGTTATTGGGAGCGCGGTGGCTCAGCGGTAAAGCGTTCACCTCTGGTGCATGGGATTCCGGGTTCAAACTCTGCTCCGCCAAGTGGACTTTGTGGTGGACAAACACCGTGTTCGTGGGTTTTCTCGGGGTTCTTCCGTTTCCTCCCACTTTCTTCATTCCACCATTTCACTCATCTCTCACCATCACCGTCTCCTTTAGCCTAACCGGCATATGCGTGGGACGTAAAACTTAAAGATTTCATTTCATTTCAAAGATTTTCATATGTTATTATTGTGTGAGCGGTATATCATGATCTATTAATACTGTAATGTGATCGGGACGGCACACAGTGTGTAATTTCACTAATCTAGGTGGCCAAAAATCGTGATCGTCAACAATGTGACTTAAGCTCAATTGGTGAATAATCACGTGCACAAAACTCTCCCAAGTTAGAATATGTGGTTTGTTTCGTTCTGTGCCTTTCGTAAGTCCGATCACAGAGTCTTCCATTTAGGTTTATAGATGCGGTGTATAAAATAGCTGCAAACCAGTGCCCAGTAAACATCGAGACAGCTGAGTTCGTGTGTGTGTTGATCTAGGAGGCGATATAGTACAAGAAGGTATGAACTTTCCTATAAGCTAAACCGTACAGTGAAATTTGTTGCATTATTGACTGTAATCTGAGACGGAAAATGTAGGTGAGCGGCACTGTTCTGTTTCACCAGTTAGTCTTTTTTATGTAGATTTATAAAAGGTATTACTCCGGTCTTCCGGGAAGAAACTTTGTAAATACATTCCTCATAGTGTTGTTAAAGGGACACAAAAAGCGATTGCTGCAAACAGATGCAAACACAGTGACAACAATATTGAATCATTGACAATGTGTGCGTTAACGTGTAGAGTTATTTTCGAATTGTAAAACAAATGTGACGAAAGTACGTTGAAGTACGTAAATGAGCAGTTTGATTTGCACTAACACCTTGAAGATGTACAGAAACTAGTGAAAACCAGTTTGGCATTCTGTGTGCGAAAGTAAGATTCAGATGGACAAAGTATGGTAGAAGTAGGAAGAATTTTTGAAATACAATGATCTGGGAATTGCGGTATCCATTTGGAAATCGCAGTCTCCATTTTGGAATATATAAAATAGCGAAGTTTATTGCAAGAGGGTACAGGTCATACACCCAGCAACAAGAGTAATAGACAACCACAGAAACGTTTTGCAGACTCACGTGCGAGATCTAAAAGAAGGAAAATTCAAACTCCTGTGGAAGAAAGATTACATAAAAAACAGGGTTCATCCGATCTCAAGGGGACATCGTTCTTCTTTTTCTTCATACCTCTCAAGCAAGTGTTTCTTAAAGCTCGAGTCAGCTCCACACCCCTTTCCCGAGTATCATCTCTGATGTATCTGATCTTGTCCCAAGCGGTAAGACTTAATGCGTTCCGATCTCGGGAGGATGCAATGGAAACTGACTTTTTCTTGAGAAGCTTTAGAAGAGGCTACACATCACCATAAACCATAAATTATTTAACTTACTAATAAATCCATTACTAGTAAATAAGAATTGATGAATATGGATGTTTTAAGCAGTATCACAAGCCTACTGGCTGCTATTGAAAGGAACGAATTAAGAGAGTTTCTCCTGAACTGGAATGGACTGGAATCTTTGAAAAAATGCAAGTTGGTACAAACCCAAACCAACTAATATCTAATATGAAATAAACAATTTCGATGTTAATTTTATAAGGATTAATTGGTTTGACTTTTGTACCAACTTCATTTTTTGGAAAAGATAATATTAATAAATTACATTCTGCTTTGTAGAGTTTGTCTTTTAGGGTCAGTTAATACTTTTATTTTCTGGTTTTTTGAAGTCGATTATTCTTCTTTTAAGTTTGTTTAATGTTCCCGCTTTTCATTACCTCAGTAGTTTAGGTAGGTGTCAGTATATGTACTATTTTCTTATTTTTTGCTAATAAATTGCAAGAATGAGATATTCACACAGTTCTTTTGAATGTACATTTCTGTCCAAAATTATTGTCGCATATCTGTGAATATGTTGCTGCAGGAATATAATGTGATAACTAATTCGCAGGTATTTCTTATAATGTTAGTATGTGTATAATCGGTAAAGACATGTATGTTTCTAATTTCATATCAAAAGGGTAATAAATAAGAACAATACAACGAAAATAAAATGTTCTTGTCCATTCTGCAACATTTTGTTTTACTCATTCTAATTTTCGTCTTTATAATTCTTTTCCTATGAAATTTAGCACAAATATGCATTTCCCGATTATACACATAGTATTAAAAGTACCCTGCAAAATCATTATCAAATTATATTCTTACAAGAAAACAGTTATAGATATGCGAGAATCATTTTGGACATGTGTGTACTGTGGTACTGGTCCGGAAATCTCAGATAAAATAATCTCAATTTTGAGAATTGTGATAGTGTTAGGTGGCAGGTTTTCGCAGCACCTTACAACATATTAAAAAGCAATTATTTATTTCGTTTTTACCCTCAATTCACGTCAATATATTTACTTTTAAACATGATAGTGCACATTATATACACGTACGATTGTTCTTAAAAGAAAACTTCTGGATTGTCTCGAGGTATTTCGGGCACAGTTAAAAATACAATAACTATACGACTAGAATAAAGTGAGCTGGAAAAAGTATGCTATCTTTGATAGAAAAGCATGCTATCTTTAGATATATGCTATTAAACAGAAACCAAACAAAAGTACAATTTAATAATCCGCGGCAAAAAAAAGAGTAACGCTAAGCTCTCTGTCTGTCTTAACATAGAAGAATGGCACCTGGCACGATATTTGTTACAACAGCAACACTACCCTAGCTGGTGAAAGTGAAATGAAATGGGAACATTTAACGTCCCACGAAGGGAACGAAGGAATGGATGATTGAAGTTTAATCCATACATAGTGTGCTGTTACCATGCCGTGCCCCGACAGGCCACCTTGAAAAGAAACCAAGCCCGGTCGTGGCTACTTTCTTCGAAACACGAAGCGACACGAAGTTTTCCTTCTTGCAATCTTGAGAAATGGTGTAGAAGGTAGCAACGGTACGGCACGGCATGGCATGGTATGTATGAACGGCCGCGGCACGGACGAAGCATGGCAGGGAAATGGCATGGGCACTTCACCCTATATGAATCAGCCTTTAGGCAAATGAATGATGATTTAAAAAAAGTTGGTGAAATGAGAATGCGAGAAGAAATGGGAGTATCTCGAGAAAACCCATGGACAAGATGTTCACTATAAACTTCCTTAGCCGGGGATCGAACCAAATAACCCACACACTAGAGGTAAGCCCTCTAGCATTGAGCCAGCCCTAGTTGGTGTTAAATCAACAAACTACATGCTAAAAGGTTTCAATCGGGTGCAAATAGCCGCTCTGTACAATTATTTAGGGAAAATATGACGCAGCTTCCCTAATTTCGCAATACCACAACGTAAAGAATTACGAACTTAGAAAAGGCTATGGAAGTAGTTCTCTTCATGAGTAATATATGGCAGATACTCCTTTATGAGTAGAAATGTTGTCCTGCTCTTCCACCTGTAGGGTCCCTCAGAAACTAAATGAAATAGAGAAAGCAGTGAAATTTTTTGTGCTTGTTGGGATGTGAAGCACAGCTGCTTATGTGAAGCACTAGGTATTTGTAGCATTGATGTTAGATCACAGTATATCATGTGTATGTAAAGGTGTAGAGGAATTTAGAAGAAATATAATGATATATGAAAAATATCCCTAGCCATCGTATAAAGCTCAGTACAGGCTTAAGTTCGGTAAGATTGTTTGTAGCCCAGGTAGACGAGAAAACAAAGACAAGGAGTCTTCGTTGTAACAAGCTCTCTAGGAGACAACGTTGTCAAAGGCTTTGTCAAAGTCCATGAACTTTGTCAAGGCTATGCGCCTGATTTCATGTGCCTTGGTTGCATGGAGGAAGATGATTAGCGTTTCTATGCTTTGAAAATTTGATTATCTTTCATTTGAGCCGTCATGTTTACCTACGCCTGATTTGTTTATAGCCTTAATGGATCATTTAATTCTCTTCGTGTTCTATTGTTTCATTGTGCAGCTACTTCATCAAGTTTGATGTTACTGAATTACTTTCAGTAGTAGCTTTTGTATAGTTAAGATAATTTAATTTCTTGTGTTTTGACCATTTGATTTTCTAACACTTATTATTTCATGTGAGTTAGATAATGTTAAACTACATAAGCCTGTTTTGTTTCTAGCCTTGTTATAGCACTTAATTCTCTTCATGTTCTACTGTTTAATATTGCAGCTAAGCTCTATTTCATCGTGTGTAATGATTTTGAATTGGTTTCAGTAATAGCTTTTTGTTTAACTTAGCTAATTTCTATGAAATGATAAACGTTGTGTTACGTAATAATAATAATTATCAATAAAATGTAGCTATGGTGAAAAAATATCGGTGTGTGCACATATGTAATTCAGATCCTATCAGTTTGTAACACTTAAGTCAAATAGGCGTATAGAATAGTGAAATTAGTAACAAACAGGCACTACTGCGAAATTAGGTATATCTATTGCGAAAATTACGCACACGTATTACGAAATTAGAACATATAACTGCGAAATTTGGACCAATTGTATTTTGGACTTCGACGGAACCTTACTAAATTTTTAAATACAGCAAGAAAGCAACAACATATGTATTTTGTCAGATTAATGTGTGCCTCCAAAATAATCAAGTCTGCTGTTATTTGCCAATTTTACATTTGGCAATATATTGTAAATGCAAATATGCAATTTATTGCGGAATTGGACATATTTGCCGTATACCTATCACGAGGAAATACTTCGGGCTAATCCAAATTAGAAGATAAGAAAAAAGCAATGCCCGAAATAATACGAGTTGATGATCCATTTTTACATATGATATCAGGGGTGTAGGAATAACATTGTTAGTGAGACAAGAGTTGTATGACTGTCTTTGCTAAGGGGGGTCAGTTGGTTTATAAAATAGAAACCAGAAAACTCGTATTTCTAAAGTTTATATTAGCTTAAGCCATATAAATTCACCTTGAATTATTTAAGGACACAATCGTACGTATGTATAATGTGAATTGTCATATATTTGAAAGTAAGTGTATTGACGTGAATTAAGGATGAAAACAAAATAAATAATTGTTTTAAATATATTTTAAAATGCAGCGAAAACCTGCCATCTAACAGTATCACAACAGTCAAAATTGAGATTATCTTATCTAAGGAACTTATGGATCAGTACCACAGCACATTCAAAAGACTGTGTACATATCTGATTCCTGCAATTTATTTTTTTTTTAATCAGAAATAGCATATTACTGACACCTACCTAAACTACGGAGATAATGAAATGGTAGAAACATTAAACAAACTTAAAAGAAGAATAACCGACTTCAAAAGACCAGAAAATAAAAATATTAACTGACCTTAAAAGATAAACTCTAGAAAGCAGAACATAATTCATTAATATTATCTTTAACAAAAAAATAAAGTTGGTACAAAAGTCAAACCAATTCATGCTTATAAAATTAATATCGAAATTGTATATTTTATATGAGATAATTGTTGATTTGGGTTTGTACCGACTTGTATTTTTTCAAAGATTCCAGTTCGTTCCAATTCAGGAGAAACTCTCTTAATTCGTTCCTTTCAATAGCAGCTAGTAAGCTTGTGATACTGCTTTTAACATCCATATTCCTCAATTGAGGACCTTGCCGGACAAAGGGCACATAGAGTAAAAGTGTACTTTCGGGAATGAGCTCTCAAAGTTAAGAGTTGTAATTTATATTTAGTTATAATTAAAGAAACACCTGTGATGAATATTTTTTGGTGGGACATTTCATTCTTTATATGTTAGTGATATTACTATGGTGATTACTGAAAAGTACTTTTAGTAAAAAATAAAAGTTGTAAGACATGTTATGTGCCCTTTTTCCAGCAACCAGTTATCATGTTTGGAAACAAAACACAAGTTTTAAAAGAACAAACTTTATTACAAAATTACATACCTAAATCATAGAAAGGATGTTTTGTTAGGTCTAGTTAGGCCTCAGCGTTCTCTTCAAGCAAACTTTCCAGCCAGTTTTGGTCCTCAGCGGTCAAGTACTTCATCAGACTTCTAACATCAACCATTTTAGCTTGTGACACTTGAGGAAATAGCACTGTTGTTGGTTGAACTTGTGCTAATGTTGCTTTATTAACATTTTTCATGAACTTGAAAGGCGAGTAGGTAGGGATGAAATTGGGAGAACACAATACAGTTCCATCACATTTGTATTTGATCATTACATATTTCATGATAGTGAACTTCAGATGTTTTGAAGTCTTTTGAATGTTTAAAAAAAAAGGTTCAAGGCTCTCGTCCCAACTTTTGATCAGATTTCGATCCATTATTACAGTAAAGGGGCTGGGTTTCTGCCGAGCTTGAACCATAGCTTGAAGCCATGGTTTTGCAGTTCCAATGACCTCTTTCTTTTTTATATGAGACCGAACGAGCCCAAAGTTCCGATCACACTGTGTGAAAGAATGTCCCCTAACTGGAAACAACTGAATTAGTTCAACATTAAACACTTTGCTGAACCAAGAGCAAAACTTAATCATTGTAGCATTGCGGTTCTGTCCTCCCGCAGAGTCTGATAACAAAACAATAGTTTTTACTTGTGATGTTTCTACATATTTTTTAAGGCAATCATACAAAAATGAAGCCACACTGTTCGAGTTCTTACATGCTTGTGATTCCATGAAACAGTAAAAGTAAGACTCGTCATCATTAAAAACATGTACATTGAATGCATATAGCCATAAAAGCCTTTTATAGAATTGGCTGTTAACATTCAGCCTTGGCACCGCGTAGTTTTGTGCATAATCAAATTCACATACCAAAAAAGATGGATCATTTTTTGCTTTTTCAATGTACTCATTTCTTAAAGCTTGTCTTCTCTTATACTTCCTCTGATGAACCTGATACGGTACTTTGATTGGGTCATTAGGATTTCTTGCCAGTTTTTCTTTGCACTCTGTGCAATAATCACATACATCACTTTTAGGTGCTCTTATACCAAATTCATTACTAAACTTAGACTTAAAACACTTAAAATAGTGGGGGTAGCCCATTTTCAAGTTTTCATTAGTTTCAGCCCTATAAAACTCTTGAAACATAGTGTACAACGTTTTAATGTTGAGCTCTGGGTTGTCAAAGTATTTGAGAGAGGTTTTATTACCACTATAATGGCTTAGGCTGTGTGGAATTGATTCAAGGTGCGTCTTCATCAAATGCAAAACGTTCGGTTTCAATTTGTGGGGCCGGTTGGTGTGATGACCTCTCCGTTCTGTAAAGTCTTGTGAATTCAACATTTTTTGTTGGATTACCCTTATTCTTTTAGGACTAACTTGTAGTAGTTTCCTTAAGAAACCCTGACAAACTGATACATTCAAACCACCAACGTTTAGGCTATAGGTCCATGTATTGATTCGGGCCTTTTTGGGATGAATGGCGTGAGTTTTAAGTTCTGTTTTTGTTATACAATTAGAAATAAATGAGTCTTGGAGCTCTTTACCTTGATTATAAAAGAACGAAAATAATTCTTCCTGATGTTCTTTAGTAAAACGAATACAACACTTCTCACTACAACAATCAGGAACATAACCAAACTGTTTGCCACTTACAGTCTTCCCACATCTGTTTACATACATTTCACCTTTAAGTCGATTCACTTTAGCATTTTCACGTTTAAGATTTATATTGTTACTGTATGATTTACGTTTACGTTTAGCTTTTGACTGCTCCATTGCTTTAAATATCTGTTATTTAATAATAAACTTCCTTTATAAATGTAACCTCAAAACAACAGGCAAAATACGTAAACACCACTGTTGTCTGCTGCCGACTATTTCTTTGTTCTTTCCAGCTGCACAGATTCAAAAAAAGTTTTGCCACAGACTAACGAATAGAGATTTTTGTTTGAAACTTTCTGGGCACAATCACAACAACATGGCGGATCGTTTAAAACGATTGCCGGAAAAAGGGCACATAGACCTATGTTCCCTTTGTCCGGCAAGGCCCACAATTCTTATTTACTAGTAATGGATTTATTAGTAAGTTAAATAATTTATGGTTTATGGTAATATGTTGCCTCTTCTAAAGCTTCTCAAAAATGTCAGTTCCATTGTATCCTCCTGAGATCGGAACGTGTTAAGTCTTACCGCCTGGGACAAGATCAGATAACATCAGAGATGCTGCTCGGGAAAGGGGTGTGGAGCTGACTCGAGCTTTAAGAAACACTTGCTTGACAGGTATGAAGAAACAGAGAAACGATGTCACCCTGAGATCGGATTGAACCAAAATAGTGTTAGTGGGTGCAAGGAGAAGAGTTTACGTGTTTCAGGAAACAAGGACACTGCCAGCATAGTGGAAGAGGTGCCATTTGCCTCTTCATCACGCGTAACGAAGCTTAAAAAAACACGAAAATTGTTCGTGAAAGGTAAACCTAGTAGGTCACCTGATGAAGCTCTCTCCCTGATGATAGATTTACACCTGATCTCTAAGTAGTATAAGAAGTTACGAAATAATGCAAAGGCGTAGAAACGTAACCTGTAGCCACCATATTGTGTCAAACTAAAGAGAACTGCTATCCAGCTAACATTACTGCTTCAGACATATCCCCAGTAGTACTTCTACAAGATCGACTTGATCATACAGTTAAACGGTTATTTAAAATTCAAGAAGAGATTTTGATCAATTTGCCCACATCAACCTATTAACAAAGTGGGATTGTGATGGTAGTTTCCATTAAAGCTGCTATGAACAAAAATTCGTGGTGGGTGAATTAGCGAGCGATGAATCTTTGGTTAGCATTTCTCTTGTGCCACTCAAGAAACTCAAAATTGATGTTGAACATGAGCTGTACTTAACAATGGTGGACGAGAAGGTTTGCAGAATCTTGTCTTCCCATTCATCTCACAGATGTTAGATACGGGGTAACTTCGAAAGAAATGAATAATATTAGTAAAGTGACTCATAAAGAATATGAGCCTTCTACTTTGAAATTTGCGATATCAGTATTGCTTGCGTGGATTCGATGTTCTGAAGCAAGGAAGTGGAAAATCCAATGATGGAATTTAGCTAATAGATTTTACAGGGAGGCTTCCCTACCGTCCAATATAATAGGCATAGATATTGATCTCATATAACATGTATGGATATCATTAAAAACAATGGCTATACCATTAATGTTAAGAAGTGTTTGACCTGTAAGCTACAGAAACACGCAACTTATATATCAAACAGTATGAGTGGTTTTATATTCCAGCAACTTTACACAAGTTGTTGATTCATGGAGATCAAATAAATAAACGCTGCATTTGACCAATCATTCACGTATCTGAGGAAGCACAAGAAGCAAGAAGCAAAGACAATAGTCGCTATAGAGAAATGTTCACACAAAAAACTTCAAGACAGGATACAATGAGAGATCTTTTCCACAGACTTTTAATTTCTTCAGATCCTTATGTTGCTTAAATTAAGGACAAGACAATCCAAAGTAATTCATCGAGATGTTTTACAACGGTTGTCCGACCCTCATGTAGCTGTTACGGATGCATGTGACAGTGACTGCAAGGACTGAGGCACCACTTCTACAGTCTGACTATAACTAAAAAAAGAAATATATATATATATATATATATATATATATATATATATATATATATATATATATATATATATATATATACTATCAGACCCATTGTATCTACAGAATTTTTGCCACGAACAATATTTCAACAGTTATTAACCCATTGTACCTCTATTATGATTTTATTCATATTATCACAGGCTCTCTTTGTAGAATTTCAATTTAAAATTACTGATAACACTCTATAATTAATATACAGTATATAATGATTATACTTACTTTTATTACTATTATTAAGCTTTACGTATTGTATCAATCAAAATGTCTCCTGAAATACGAGCTTTCGTGGAAATTGGACTATTCGTTGTCGAGATATGCTTTTTAGCCACTTATATTCGTGAAATTACACACTGTGTGGCGTTGAAAGACGAAGAGTAATGTGCTAAAACCAAACTACTCTTAACAATAAAAATCGGAGGAACAGTTAGAAAGGAGATATCTTGCCGTGCCGTGAGGGGGCGAGCGGGCCAACGATCCCGGGCGCCAAAGTAACGGGGACAATATGCGGAAGGAAAAAGAAAAGATACATATAAAATGGATGGAAAAATAATAAAAAGTGCTCAAAATCAAAGTAAAGCAGGGTTTAATTTTGGAAATTTTCTTACGCTTCGCGCTAACTATGGTGGCGCTTCGCGGTCAGTCTGTCGACATCACTCATATCTACGGGGATGCAGTCAAATACTCTCGCACCTGGCGCTGATTTTCTACGGCACGGCACTGAAGGAGATAAAACACAACCTGTTACTTTTTCCCTTTGAATATAATTAGCCATTTACTAAGCCTCTCTACACTCATCCGAGCTTTGCCCGTCCGAGTGTCGTCGGACGAGTTGGCAGCACATAGCAAGCGAATGGCCCCTACACATCTATGCCGGCGTTCGTCCATCGAGACAGACACACGAAACTCTCTGCTACAACCATCCTAAACTCGTCTAGGCGTTTCTCTGAATGAAACTCAAACAGAACAATATAGACAATGGAAGTACTTACCTATTCAGGCTTTGCCCGTCCGACTGTTGAAGTGTTGCAAATTGTACCCGGTATAAACAGTTTACAAATTTGAAAACTAAACAGAAAGATATAGAAAATATTACTACGTTTGTATAAAATGTATTAATGGTTAAATCCGTTATATACCATCAAATATTGTATCAAATGTTTCAGAAAAAAAATAAAATGAAATTTCTGAGTTTTACGTCCCACGGTTATGCCGGTTAGGCTAAAGGAGACGGTGATAATGAGAGATGAATGGAATGGTGGAATCAATAAAGTGGGAGGAAACGGGAGAACCCCGAGAAAACCCACGCACACGGTGTTTGTCCACCACAAAGTTTACTTGGCGGGAGCAGGGTTTGAACCCAGGACCCCAAGCACTAGAGGTGAACGCTCTACCACTGAGCCACCGCGGCCCCAATGTTTCAGAAAAGTGGAACTAGAACTTGTATAACACCAAGTTCCACAATTTGATGGAAAACTTTGACCATGCAAAATAGGCTTAAGAAATGTGATTAAAAAGTTGGATTAGTACATCAATTTCAGGATTATCGTGAAGTTTTACTAGTGTCTACTATTAATCCAATGTTCTCGGGATTGCTGACAGAGCGAATGTTGCTGTGCTGAGCTTTCGTTACCATACAGCAGTAACATCTTCAGAACTATGGATTGGAGTGTGCGGGTCGTACAATTTGTATTGTAGTCTTAAGGAATTGCTGTATTTCTATTGGTTGTTGTTATTGGCCAATAGCGTGCTATGATGTTGCGGATAGAAACTATTCTCTGATTGGCTGATGGTTCTTTTCGTACTGAGAAGCTGGAGCCAGATATCATTGAGATGGGTAACCTTTGTCTCTGTTGATGAAGGGCTTGTGTGTACAAATGAAAAGAGTTACATGCATTTTCCTTTCCCAGAACTGTGCTTTTCTTTAGAACTTCAATATGACGACGGAAAAGTTCTCACAGATACAGATAGCATCTTAAATAGATAAAAAGATTTCTTTGACAATTTACTTAACACGCAGCCAAAATCTAATGTGCGTGGAGAAAGGGAGATACACACCGCAGAATCTTATTTTCCAGAACGAAACCGAATAGAAGTAGAAACCGCTATATAAAAAATAAAGAAACACAAATCTCCGTCTGTATACGAAGTTCCGGCTGAATTAATTTTAGCTGGAGGCGAAAAATTGTGGAACAAGATACACAAACTCATTCTCCTCATCTGGAACAAGGAAGAATTGCCACAAGAGTGGAAAGAATCAATCATTGTTCCAATTCACAACAAAGGCGACAAAACTGACTGTAATAATTATCGAGGCATTTCTCTTCTGTCAACATCCTATAAAATCCTTTAAAACGTTCTATTAGCAAGATTGATCCCATATACAGATGAAATTATTGGAGATTATCAGTGCGGATTTAGACGAAATCAATCAACCATCGACCAAATATTTACCATTCGCCAAATACTCGAAAAGAATAGGAATACAATACCCTGGTATATCAGTTATTTATTGATTTTAGAAAGGCTTACGACTCGGTTAGGAGAGAAAAATTGTTCAACGTCCTTGCAGAATTTGGAATACCGAAAAAGCTAATTAGATTAATTAAAATATGTTTAAATGATTCCCAACGCACAATCCGGATAGGAAAATTTTTGTCCACGAGTTTTCACGTCGAGAATGGCCTGAAACAAGGAGATGTATTGTCGCCACTACTATTCAACTTTGTACTGGAATACGCTATAAGAAAAATCAAAGATAGCAACCAGGGCCTACAGTTGAACGGTGTTCACCAGGTTATGGCGTATGCTGATAATGTAAACTTAATAGGGGACGATAGGAGAACAATAGAAATAAATTCAGAGGTCCTATTAAACGCTAGCAGTGACTTGGGTTTAGAAGTAAATGCAGGGAAAACTAAAGGTGAGGGGATTAGTTTAGCGTCCCGTTCAGCAGCGAGGCTATATGAGACGTGGACCTACTGATTAACGTGGAATCCGAACCACATGAGCTCCCACAAGGAATCGAATCCGGGTGTCCCACGCCAAAGGCGCGCACGCTAACCGCTAAGCCACGAGGGAGCTCAGGGAAAACTAAATACATGGAAGTGCGTCGGGATCGTAATACGACAAATTATGGATGCGTTAAAATATTAAATAATACTTTTGATAAAGTTTATACTTTCAAATATCTAGGATCAATATTAACAGACGAAAATCATATTCACGAAGAAATTAAATGCCGACTAAAAGAAGGGAAATCATGTTATTATTCAGTTCAAAATCTCTTGTCGTCGCGAATTCTGTCGAGGAATTTGAAGCTTAAAATTTATATAAAACGATAATGCCTGTTGTTCTGTATGGTTGCGAAACATGGTCGCTTACTCTGAGGGAAGAACATAATGAGGAACTACATAATTTATACGGTTTTCCAAACATTGTTAGGGTCATCAAGTCTAGGAGGCTCAGGTGGGCAGGTCATGTAACTAGGATGAAAGAAAGGAGAAACGCTTTTCAAATCTTGACTGGAAGACCAACCGGAAAGCGATCATTAGGAAGACCTAGACGCAGATGGGAGGACAGTATTAAGATGGATTTTGCAGAAATAGGAATACAAACTAAAAACTGGATCCAGTTAGCTAAGGATAGAAGTCAGTGGAGAGGTTTTGTGAACGCGGCATTGAACCTCCGGGTTCCATAGGCCATAAAGAGAGTTTATGGCCGTATGATTGTATTGTATACAGTGAACGGCTTACGCAGATTTTTCAGGTTGTTTCTGTCTGGTGTGTCGCTGGTGTTCTTTCATTCTGTCTTCAATATTCATTCCCGTTTCACCTATGTAAGTGGCGTTACATTCACATGTAATGTTATAGATGCCCAGTGTCTTTAATCCCAGTGGATCTTTTGCGGTTGGTAATAAATTCTTGATCTTCGGTGGGGGGCAGGGTACCGTCTTGATGTTGAGTTTGTTCAGTAGTGTTGCTAGTTGATTGGAGGTTTTTCCAATGTATGGAATAACTGCAATAATTTCCTTGTCTGCCGTATTATCCTCTTTTGTGGTGCAATTTCTGTTGCTGTTTTTCTCATGGTTGTCTTGATCTGTTTCAACGAATATCCGTTGAATTTAAATACCGTTTCCAGGTGAGATAGTTCTATGCTGATATTATCTGCATCTGATATTTGGTATGCTATATGTATTAGAGTATTTAACACCCTCATGTTCTGTGAGTGATGTTGAAAACTGGTACCATCGAGTTAGAAATCAGTGTGCGTGGGTTTCCTGTAGATTGAGTGGCCTATCTGGTTTCTTCTATACGAGTACGTCCAGGAACCGGAGTCTTCCTTCTGTTTCTGTTTCCATTGTGAACTGAATGTTGTGATGTATAGAATTCATATGTTGCGAGAAATTCGTCGAGTTTCTGTCTGCCATGGGAACATATAACGAATGTGTCGTCTACATATCAGTAAAATACCTTAGGTTTATATGTTTCCGCTTCTAGTGCTTGGTGTTCAAAATGCTCCATATAGAAGTTTGCTATTACTAGAGAGAGAGGAGAACTTTGTTCATAGAAATTGCAGTGGTAACTGAAATAGGTAGACGTTAGAGTGTGTCTGAAGAGATGTACTATATACTTGTTGAAGTGCGATTCCGGGAGTTTAATATAATCTTCTAGTGGTACCCTTGTAAAAGAGAAACCACATCAAAGCTTCACAAGAGGTTTTCTTTTCGATGGTCTACAGAAAAATTAGAAGAGCTCCAACCAAGGCCATTAATTTAGCCTCAATTTAGAGCCTACTTACTTTCATTTTATCGGTTTTGAAAGTCTGCATTGAAGGGTGAACTTTTCTAACAGGTGGACGAAAAAAATGAAATGAAATCTTTAAGTTTTACGTCCCACGCATATGACGGTTAGGCTAAAGGAGACGGTGATGATGAGAGATGAGTGAAATGGTGGAATGAAGAAAGTGGGAGGAAACGGGAGAACCCCGAGAAAACCCACTAGCACGGTGTTTGTCCACCACAAAGTCATACGGCGCGAGCTGGGATCGAACCAGGGACCCCAAGCACCGGAGGTGAACGTTCTACCACTGAGCCAACGCACCCCCAAAATAGGTGGAGTAATGAAGCGGAATTTAAGGAGAGTGTTAAATAGTCAGAGCCCCGATATTTTGCAAAAGGTCTGCAGAAATTGGTGCAACGGTCAGACAAATATCTGAATCTTAATGGGAATTATATAGGAAGGTGAGGAAGGACCCACACCTACACTTGTATATATAGTTTACAAATGTATATTAAATATTTTGTAGCTAAGAGAAACTTATATTTGAACAACCTACGTAGTAAGTGCACCCGCCAACTGCACGAGAGTGAAATTCCAATTGAAGTATGCATCCCACGTTAATAGTAAGTACTCTTCTTCATAACCTTGGTATTGTATAAGGACGTAAAACACAAAGACGAATTTAAAATAAGCATCAGAACTTAAGCATTGTTCTACATAAGCCACCGAGAACCCAGCCATTGAGTTTTGAAACTTGTTACAAAAATCCTTTTCAATAATGTTACTTTTATCGCTAATTCTGCAGTTCTCAAAGAATAGCCGAGTTTCCAAGTGATTACACAATAAATTTCAGTCTAACCAATTTAAAACAAAAAGAAAGAAAATGAACATGAAATGAAATGTATGGCCACTGAATCTATGCGAACACCTAATTCTATCTTCTTCAACTTGATGTAAGAAAATGAAATCGTAATCTTAATTTAACATTTAACCATTATGTCCTTTAAATTAAAGGAGACAGATAATTAATGGAAGTTAATGATTATGAAAGAGAAATTATAATGTCAGAGAAACTGGAAGGAATTAACCATATTCAATTGTTGCTGAAATGTACAATTATAATACTGGAGTAGTCCCTAGCGCTCTCACATTTGGAATGACTGCTCTCGGATTCGATTTCCGGTTAAGACACTTGGTCGAAAAGGTGTAACGGCTTTTTCAGGTTGGCCACCCTGAGTGAGTTTTTGCTCAGTTTTCCTTATTTGCGCCAGGCAATTAATACAAGAATTGTATCTAGTATACAGGTTCAATGTCTCATCCTTCCTTTCTTCCTAACGCGGATAGAGTGCACGCCAAAGGATATACATCATACATCACCGGCTTAAGGTCATAAATATCGGTAATATTAGAAATATGTATAAATAAAGAAATAAAATTATAATACAACTCCTACATTAGTGCAACTCTAATGATAAAGCTGTTTAGCTATAAAACCTACACAGTTAAAATTCTACAGTTTTACTAGTGTTTAACGTGAAACATGAGAAAGATGTTGAAAGATGACAAATGTATCAATCAATAAGTCTTAATGAACTGAACAAAATTATATGTTTGAGTGTAAAACCTCATGCGTAGATTTCGAGAAAATTGAGGAAAGCAATTAATCTGTAAAATTAAAAATTGATGCTGTAGGAGAACAATGCCATTTATTAAGATAAAACTGACATTTAAATATGGTCTCATGAGGCTCTTCATTATAATATAGACTACAGGATATTTTCCGTGTCTGAACATATATTTCTTAATTTTATTGTTGCATAGTGAATAGAGGAAAGACCCAAAAGCATCGCAAGCTATCACTGTCCTGATGAAAACATTAACCTTAAGGAGCTTTGGTATATACAGTATATAATGTAAACGGCATATATATGATTCGCTAGATCACAACTTAGCAAAATGGCAGCGTTCAAGATAAACTGTCACGCGTAGGTTTTGATAAAATCGTAGGAAAAAATATGTAAATATAGAGTTCCTTCCCAATCTGACCAAGTTGGTTGTTTTTATTCCGGTGGAGTAGATGATTTATTTATCTGTGTAGGAAGGACAAAGCCTAGCTGCACACCTATCCAGCTTTCCCCCATCCGAGTGGAACACATCTACTCGAGCGAAACTCATCTGGGCATTCGCCCAAGTTCGAAAGAAACTTGTCCGAGAATTTACTCGAATGATTTTCGAGCGGAACATTATGGGCAAATAGACGGGGGATCCCACTGATTTCCTCCTGCGGAAAGTATATCCCCTGGAGAAGAAAAGGTTCAACCCTGACTGAGTTTACTGTTTCCCCTCTAGAATTTTTTTTCGAATAATTATGAAGATAGAACCAAGAAACAACTTTTATTTTGTATATCCAAACTAACAAGGGAACATCTTATATTGATAGTAGCGTAGCGAAATCAAATGTGCAATTGATAGAGGAGTGAAGATAAGTGAGAAATCCAAAGTTTTACGGGCCAACACGCAGAAACACAGGAGATATAGAGGAAACAAGGATCTACTATAGAATCATGTGAAGATAGCAATGCAAAAGATACACTGACACAGAAAGAACTTCAAAATGATTAAAGTAATGAAAATTGTATTTACAGAACAGTAGAGTAAACAAACATTGTACCCATACGCATGCTCACTAACATCATATGTAATGCAGTGTTGCCAACTAAGCACAAAATGAACTTTTGTTCCGAAATTCATGTAGGAATTCATATACGCCTATCTTCAAATGTTGGCAACACGGAACATCATGACATCACAGGTATGGATCTAATCATAATTAGATTTTCTACATGCTATAATTTGTTCCTTGCTGTGCTCAGTTGGAAACACTGCATTACATATGATGTTATTGAGCATATCTGTGGGTACAATGTTTGCTTACTATACTATTGTGTAAATACCATTTTGATTACTTTAATCGTTTTGAACATCTTTCTTCGTCAGTGTATCTTTTGCATTGCTATCTTCATATGATTCTAGATCCTTCTTTCCTCTGTATCTCCTGTGTTTTTGGGTGTCGGCCCGTAAAACTTTGGATTTCTCACTTTTCTTCACTCCTATATCAATTGCATATTGTTTGATTGAGCAATACTACTATCAATATAAGATGTTCCCTTGTAAGTGTAAGGTATGGGCCACCGCACTAAATTTTCTCCCTCCAATTCATTGAACTAAATCATCTTATGCAGCAGTTATTGATGAAACATCTTCTTTTAAAAATAGAAGCGAAGTGTTAAGGCGTTTCTAGAAAACTTTACCGAAAGAAAACTCACCCCCAAAAGTAAATTATCCGTTCTAGATTTTTCAATAACAAATTAGGTCTACTTAAGTCATATGTTACAGTAATTAATGAAATATTTTTTTATAAAACATGTCTAAATCCCATGGGTCATATTTTAAAAAACTCATTCCCAAGAGTAAATTACCTCTTGTAGCTTTTCTCATTGAAAGTGATTTGAGCAACATTGCAGAAATAATATGTAGTATGAACAAAAATTGTTCCAGTCTTTTTTAAAATGTCGTCTGGAAAAAAAACTCGTCCCCAAGAATAATCTACTCCTCGTAGATCCTTCGGGACCGTTGAGTTATGCCAAATTACCAGGTTATTGTGAACAAATGAACAAATTCGCCTGAGCCATTTGAAAGATAATTGTACGAAAAGAAAATAGCCCTAAGAACACACTACCCTTCAGAAATGTTTTCAAACAAAGGAATTATGATATATTGTAAGGTTACAATGAAATATGGATTTATGAAATATGAACTAAATAATCTGACGAGGACACCGAGTCAAGTTTGACTCGAAATTTGGACGAATTCATGCGTTTTTGTGTACAATTTAACCCGTTAGAGGGGAAAACCCTCGATCTCAACCATTCCGGAGATATAGAGGAATAAGGGAAATGCTGGTGCTCGATAGTTTGCGAATTTTTAAATACATAACGTTAGTACAAGTAAAAGAGTCTTTTAAAAATGAATAATTCCTTCAACCAGGAAAGTGTAGTAATACGTCGCCTTAGACACTGTACTAATGTGTCGTCTTCGGGTTACAAAACCGAAGAGTCCATAAAAAAATTCTAGGGGAAGAATGTTTTGGACTGGGAAGGTGAAAATACCGAAGTTCCATTGTTGTCTGAAATAGGCGTCTCAGGTATCTATGTTCAGGTTTCTTGGTACGCTGAATCAAATAAAAGTATCATTACTCAAATACAATGAAAAATGTAAAAAAATGGTGGCCGTCCGAACTTTCCAAACATATATATTTTCCAATTGTTAACCGATAGGAACTGTATGTGATATACAGTGTATAAGGCGTACCGGTTTTCGTTTCTTAAGCTGAAGATACTATTTTTCCTTGTTGATCCATACGTTGCGTTCTACGAACTAATGACATGATGTGTTAGCATGTAATATCATACAATTTTGTTCTTCGCTTCAATGACGTTTGTTATTCCTTAAACTCCTTTATCCAGCCCCGGATAAAAGTTACGCCACTCACCTCAACATTCAACACCATTTTTATTCCACCCTGGTGCTTATTTCTTAACGTTTCAATGTAATTTCCAAACATATTCACTCGCAACATAACCGAAAATACGCTAAATATTGGAGCACCAACCTACCCCTTATTCCTTTAAATCTCCGGAACGGTTGATATCGAGGGTTTTTCCCCCCTAATACGTTTAATTGTACACGAAAACACTTCGTTTGCCCATAAACTCGTCCACAATTTCGTGTCACACTTGAATCGATTTCCTCGTGAGTCTTTTCTGAGAAAATAGTTTGATTAAAAGTCGTCTTAAGAATAACCACCTTATGGAAAACCACTTTATGTATTCGAAGAACTGCTTAATTATACTTCCTTGCTTTTTTGGCCATAAAAAATTATTCTACAGCATTAAATGTATTTGCAGCAGGTTATAGCGTAATATTATTTGTTTTATAGCCGATGTCTGTTTGTTAATCAGGCAATAGATGATCATTTGAGCGAATTAAACAACCTGCATCACAGAATAAAAATAGCTGGCATGACACTAGATATTGCAAATGTTCATTTTATGAGTCTGAGCTTAGATTTTTTAGTTCCAGTAGATACTGGAAAGACCTGGAAGCAGCGCCAGGTATCAGTGCCCTTCATGAGCCCACTAACGTTAAGAGCTTAACGATTACACTGGACACTGGACATATTTACACTGGACAACAAATTTTAACTTTTTTTATTCTTCGGAAATGAAAAGTACATTTTCTTATGTAAATAAGGATGTTAAATACGAAAATGATAATTAAAAGACTAAGTTCGTTCGAGTTTAAATACAATTGATAGAAATACGTGTTATGTAGTGTTAACACTTTTAGATTCTCGCATTTTCTATGTTGACTGTCACTTAAGTAGCTATTGCTTCAGTGTTGTTTATCCGAGTATCGTGGCTCATATGACATTCCCTTTCGAATAAATCAAGCTTTCAAATGATACCATGATAATATGTGTATAATGTATAAGAGAAGGAAAATTTGATGTAAAATTGGGAATTTTCCGTTCAAAGAAATCCCTTTTTTTAAATGTAGCGCTCCCTGGTTTGGCTCCGGCTACAGATACCCAAATATAATATACCTTGAAAACTACTGTGGTTTATATGTAATGCGTGTGCTAAGTTTCATTGTAATATCTACAATAGTTATGAGGGAAAAATATTTCTCATTCCTGCTTGACAATACCAAATTACACATAGGGAAAACTGAAGCATAAAATAAAAAAAAACTCAAACCGTACTATTCATCTGAATCTACTGATCTATTACGTCATTCTCTTCAGAATAAAACAGACTTTCAAATGGTATTATAATAACCCGTGTGTAATGTACGAGAAAAGGGAAATTTGGGGTAAAATTAGGAATTTTTCGTCCAAAAAATCCTTGTTTAAACTGTAACGCCCCCTGGTGGGACCCCGGCTACAGGTGCCCAAATATAACTTGAAAACTACTATCGTTTATATGTAATAGATGTCCTAAGTTTCATTGTAATATCTACAATAATCATGAGGGAAAATTTTTCTCATTCCTGCTTGACAATATCAAATTTCATATGCAAAAACGGGAGATACAAAATAAAAATACAGTGACTTTCGTATGTAAAGAGCTGAAAATGTATTTTGTTACAACGTTAGACCCTCTAAACATGGCACAAAAAACATTTCAAGCAAGTATATAGGTTCTATATTATGATAATTGATTATTTGTGTGCGTGGCACAGCGTTTGTCCCAAACAATGTAAAAGCTTTAGTAAGAAATTAAAACTATATAAAATAGAAGTGATGAAACATAACTTGCATGGATATTATAAACGGTGCCTCTTTGACTGTCGCTTGTATTGTGGTTTTAGAACATCACTAGCGCTTGTCCAACAATAATCAGCAAACACAGACTTGCTCCAGTGGTCGTGATATCGTTTCTCCATCATAGATATAACTTGATGAAAAGATCCCCATGTTCATCGCTAACAGCTCCGCAATTTTCTGGGAAAAGATCTATGTGGGAGTGAAACATGTGCAGTTTTAGTGCCATATTACACCCCATTGCTTGTTGGGAAGATATTAGGTGCTCTACTGATTCCTTATAGCTCTGAGAACGCTCGTTTCCCAAAACATTCGTCACCACGCTTCGGAAAGATTGCTATGCAATTTTTTCCTTATCTCCTAACTGCACCAAATTCAGAATTATTGAAGAGTTGTCTAATTTGAGGGCCAATAAATATTCCCTCCCTGATTTATGTTTCAGTAATTTGTAGAAATTTAGGCAGACTATATTTGAAGGTTTGGGTCATAGTTTTAACGAACTGCTTGATTAAACTCAATTTAACATGTAAAGGAGAAAATAAAACTCTGCTGGAATGTATCAAAGGAACATGAACGTTCTTTGCCCTAGCTCCAAAGACTTACGGAGTGGTCAGTTCTTCTTATATGTAGTAGAAAGCCTTATTACGGGTATGCCATTCGCAATATTTCGTGTAACTAAGCTGCAGACCAACAAGGATGGCTAGAATTTTGAACTCGCCACAAATATTCTAATTATATTCGTTATAATTTATGGCTTCCAGCAATTTTTCCATATTAGCGTACCTCCCCTTCCAGTAGATTGCAAAACCGATTGGAATTGATGGCAACACATTTCCGTTGTTCACTAGCACACTTTCAGACTTAGTTTAGATATGCCTATGAAGAGCTGCCATTCATTGAGATTATGTTCCATGTTAAGTTACTCATAAGATCAGTTACATTTTTACAACACACTATGTCACTTTTTATTGAAAAATACTCTTCCAGGGGCTTATGACGTGTCCTATACACGGGTACTTCAACATCCTCAGAAAGAGCTCCCCACTGCTTGAGGCTGGTAGTCAACAGTTCTGCGCTACTTTTTGACAACCCCAGAACCCTTTCAAGATCATTTAATTCATGTTGAGTGATCATATACGGAATGCATTATGATATGTTGGTTGTGAAGTCAGGATCGGTGAACGACGAGGAATCTGCAACAGGATTTGACATACTTGGGTCGACTTTGTCCGTCTCTTGCTTTTCGTCGGATGAAATAATGGAGTAAGATACGGGAAATTGTGGAACCTTTAGTTCTTCAGAATATGGCACACGAAGAATAGCTGAAGAAATATTAGGATAAATAATAGTCCACTTTTTCTATTTCGATGGACCTTTAATTGGAGTAACCAAGCAAGAATAACAGTTTGAAGTATGATTTGGCAGATCTCTTCATATCATTGGAACTGCAAACGGCATGCTTGGCTTTCTTCCATATAATCAATCCCGCACTTTGAAGAACAAGTACTACAACAGATATATAGTGCTCATTTCTTGTTCATACCTCCCACTTACAACCAAAGTAGAAATGATAGGCTTTCTTTCTGATATATGCGAAATTCCGTTTTTAGTTGGCAAATGTTACTTCGCCGGAACCGTAGAAAAATTTCCTCAGTGTTAACACATTTACGCGTCCGAGATGGCAAATTGTAACTATAAAAGAACCCACAACTATAACACAACAAGTTTTCTCTGGCAAATTTCTTCAATACAAACTAGACCGAGATGAGAGCAAGCAATAAAGCTAATCATCAAACAATGGAAGTTTATTGAAATAAAAAGACTGCTCCTGTTGTCACGAAAATTAATTTGCGCGCGGAGCGCGGACCACATCTGGTGATAACGTATTCCTTTGAAACCCGAACCAATCTTCACAAATTAATTTCATACTCGTTATCAGCACCCTAAAATTAGTAAGAATTTGTTACTTTTATCTCCGAAGCATTTTCACTGTTGACCAGTGTTATTTAGGCAAGGTCCGATGGCACAGTCCTTTTTATAGAGGGATTTGCAGTTACTGCTAATCTCTTGTATGATTTGCTCGAAGCAAAGAAAAATGGCAATGGACTAATTAGTATCCACGTAGAAGCTTTCCCTCAGTTTAAAGATGCCGTCGTTATCAGATTTTAAGAAACGTTTGTATTTACAAAGTGATGTAAATTTAAAGGCAATCGTTGCAGCGTTGTAGCAATACGAAAAAGAAGAAAAGAGAGTGATTACTTATTTCAGCAGACTTTTAACTTGTTGTGAATCGCGTTATACTATTTCTGAATTGGGATGCCTTAGTATCATATACGCAGTAAGAAAGAAGGAATCTTACCTAGATGGGCACATATTCAATATTCGTTGTTATCACAAGAGATTGCTGTATTCACAGAAAACCAAAACATGAAACAATCGCTTAATGCATTTGTTCCTGCAATTACAAAAATTTCATTTTCAGGTAGAATTCATACCTAAAAGGCCTAACGATAATCTATATGTCCTCACGCGTGTGTTGCCAACTCCTGAGATGAAAATGATTCGTTCATGTGTACTATAGGTATTAAAAGAAGACGTCATCAATGTGTCAGCGAAACAGTTAATTGAAATGCAGCATGAGGATATAGCAGTAACAATATTGAATGTTTGAATGATGATAGATTCAGTGAAACAAAGACGAGTGAAATAAAGGATGATTTATGAGAAGAACTCTTTTTTTCAACTAAATAACTGATTTTTTCCATTATTTTCCTTAATAACTCTGAATTATATATTTTTCAACCACTTCCGGTTTGAATATAGGGCTAAGGGAGGAGATTAAACTTATGTTTGCGGCGCTGAATCGGTTGCAGAAAACCGTATCTTGATAGAATTTAGCGTTCTTGCTCTACGGGAATAAGTATTGAAACTGAAATAGTAAATTTGAACCACTTCTAGTTTTAGAAAAAGTATTGCGGATTGTCACTATATATTGTGTTGAAAAGCTGAATCATTTACGGAAAAACAACTTCTCGTTATCTGTCACTGTTTCCTCCCAGAAGCAATACTTAATTTGAACCACTTTCGGTTTTGGTAGAGTGTTTTGGATAATCATGATATATATTGTCTTGAGACGCTCAATCGTTTGCAGAAAACTGCTCCTTGCTATATACAGGGTGCGGCACGTAAAACCGGCCCGTCATAATATTCTGGTATATTGTGTTTTTGGCAACACTTAAATAATCTACCTTCCTACCAAGAGATGGCGTGTCGAGGTCGGGTCGACTTACGTGACCTGCAGCAGTCACGTGCAGGCGCAGCCAGTGAAACTTGTCGAAACCAGTTGAGTAAAAGGCCTCGTTGTGTTAAACCGGGTGAGTGTCTGTGTGTGATAATGCCGTATTCGATACCCGAGCGTGTTACCATTGTTGAAGGGTTCATTCTCACTGGATCTTTTGTGAAAACAAAGAATTTGTTTCGGGAGAAATTTCCAGGACGTTCTGTGCCAGCAAAAAGCACCATTCAGGAATTGATTGAAAAATGGCGGCGTACAGGATCGGTTCAAAATGCTCCCAGGAACAGACGACCATCTGTCTGCACACCTGAATTAAAGATGCAGGTGGAGAAGATAATGACAAGAAGTCATCGAAAGTCAACCAGGAGATTGAGTCAACAGGTTCATGCGAGTGAGAGAAGTTGCAGACGTGTTTTAAGGGGACTGAAGTTAAAACCGTACCGGATAAGTGTTGTGCAAGAACTGAAGGAGCCTGACCTGCAGTAGAGGGTGCATTTCTGCTCATGGCTGTTGAGCAATGTTGCCCAGTGGTTTCTTGGATCCACTAATGCTCATCATGAGTGATGAGCAGGCCCGTGCTGGCCCACCGGGACACCGGGACGTGTCCCGGTGCGCCCTCCGAAATATCACAGTATAAATAAATTTACAAGTTTTTAGTAATAAATTCTTAGTTATATTGGTAAAGAACCCATGAAAGGTGCAGTGCGCCCTTTACACTAGGCGCCCTTCCGAGACCACATCAAAGATGAACGATTTTATTTACTCTTCTGGTATTGCACAGTTCTGTACAATAAATACACACAGTTACTATTGGCGAAGAACCCGTGAAAGGCACAGTGCGCCCTTTACATAAGGTGCCCTACGAAACATCACATTATAGATAAGTGGTTTTAGTTATCCTGTATACTAGCTTTGTTTAATAAATTCAAATACTGACTGGTAGTACAGAACCTGTGAAGAATACAAGGCGCCCTTTAGATAAGATCCCCTGCGAAATATAACATTTTTTTTTTATTTCATTCTTCTGTATTTCAGTTTTGTACTATAAATTCATACAGTTGCTATTGGCAGAGAACAGGTAAACAGTATAATCACTTACAAAAATATTATAAAGTTATATAACTATAAAACGCAACAACGTGATACATCAAGAATAGTTCGGATAGTCAAACGTACGATGCATTTATGTAATACTACACTGACACTAGTCTCTAATTTACGATTTTTACAGCATCGAAGCTTTCACAGTCTTAATATGCATCCATATATCGAGCATATTCATTGTTTCTGTGTGTTTTAAACCAGTGTTCGGATAATCAGCACGTGTTGTATTTCTGAAATCTAGCTGTATTAATTTCCGCAAAATGTGGTCTTCCTGTCACCACAGCACGGCGCGTCCTCAGGTTGTGGATCGAGGAGAAGGCCTCTGGGATATAGAGGTTAGCTGCGAATATACTGAGAATATACAGACAAGGGGTGATAAACCAGCTTGAGAATTTGGTGTGAGGCCAACAACCTCATCCTATATTTTAAAAAAATGCTCAGATAAGTTCGCAGAATCCTCGGATCAGAACTGATTGATAACTTGGCACGAACTTCGCAAAGTAAAATCGACATGAGATTTGGAACATGAAATATAAGAAGTCTCTATAGGGTAGGCGCATTAAAATTTGTAAAAAATGAGTTTAGAAATAGAGGTTGGACCTATTGGGATATCAGGAAGTTGCATGAGAAGGAAATGAAGGAGTCAAGTCGGTAAATTTTACGTTCTTTTACGGGGAACAAATTAAAAATTACCAACTAGAAACAGGGCTTTCCGTTCACAAACGAATACGTAATATCAGCAATTACATAGGTTGAATTTGTAAATGATAGATTTTCTTTTACTTCTCTTAAGGGCCGGTTGTGTAATATTATTGTTTTAAATGCACATGCCCCAACAGAAAATAAGGATGGCGATTAAAAAAATACAGTTTTTATGAAAGAATAGAACGGGTATTTGGTCATCTGCAATACCATATGAAAATTCTGTTAGGCGGTTTCAATGCGAAGGTAGGACCAGAGGGTATTTTCAAACCGATTATAGGGAATAAATGTTTGCATAAGGAAGGTTATGACAACGGCGTTACACTCGTGAACTGAGCAATATCCAGAAACCTTATCGTGAAGATTACAAAATTCCAACATCGCGACATTCATAAATATACTTGGACTTCATCAGATGGAAAAACACATATTCAAACTGATCATGTTTTAGTAGACAGAAAAGAACAGTCTAGCACACTGATGTTCGGTCGTTCAGAAAAGTTGATTGAAATAATAAGAGAGAGACTATCGTTGAATAAAGGAAATATTCAATATCTGAAAACTGAGCGTTTTTTTTTTCTTTATTTTATTTATTTTTTTTAAAATAGAGGAGAGGCATGTGAGAGGGGAGCCAGATTGAAGTGTCGAATAGATTCTCGGGTTTTGAAGGTTCGGAGTGCACTAGTGTTCAAAATACTTGGTTGAAAATAGAGATAACATTAAAATTTCAGCAGTAGAAATATTGGAGCACGCAGAAATACGTAGGAACAAACCATGGTTCAACCAGGAATGTACTAAAGTAGCAGAGAAGAGAAAACAGAAGAAACTGCGTTGGCTACAAAATCCGAACGAAATAACTACATAAAATTTCATTGTCATCTGGCAGAAAACTTCTAAAACTTTTAGAACAAAGAAACGCGACTTTTGAAAGTTAAAATTAATTAACTTGAAGATAATAGTGAAAAAAAAATATTCGGGACATGTATAAATGCATCAACGAACTTAAGAAAGGCTATCAACTTCGTGCTTATATATTAAAGAAACCTAAAGGAACAGTTCTCACTGATACAGATAGCATCTTAAATAGATGGAAAGATTTCTTTGACGATTTGCTTAACACATAGCCAAAAACTAATGCGCGTGGAGAAAGTAAAATGCATGCAGCATAACCGTATATTCCAGAACCTAACCAGACAGAAATAGAAATCGCAATTTAAAAAGTTAAACACACATCTCCAGATGTAGACGAAATTCTGGTTGACTTAATTTTAGCTGGAGGGGAAAATTGTAGAGCAAGGTACACAAACTCATTTTCATTATCTGGAACAAGGAGGAATTACCAAAAGCGTTAAGGGAATCAATTATTGTTCCAGTTCAGAAGATAAGCAACAAAACAGATTTAATAATTATCGAGGTATTTCTCTTCTGTCAACATCCAATAAATCCTCTTAAACATTGTATTAGCAAGTTTGACTCCATACGCAGATGAAATTATTGGAGATTATCAGAACGGATTTAGGTAAAATGGATCAACTATTGACCAGATATTTACCATTCGACTAATACTTGAAAAGAAATGAGAGAATACAACATCCTGGCATATCAATTATTGACTTTAGACTCTTGTAGGAGGGAAACATTGCACAACATGCTTACAGAATTTGCAATACCGAAAAAGGTAGATTAATTAAGATATGTTTAAATGAATCCCAAACTAAGGTTCGAGTAGAGAAATTCTTGTTCTCGAGCTTTCACGTTGACAATGACCTGAAAGAAGGAGATGCGTTGTCGTCATTATTATTTACTTTGTTCTGGAGAACACGATAAGGAAAATCAAAGACAGCAATCAGGTCCTAGTGCTGAATTGTATTTGCCAGGTTATGGCGTATGCTGATGATGTAAATTTAATAAGTAATGATAGAATAATAGAAAGGAAAGCAAAAATCTTAATTAACGCTTGCAGGGATATAGGCTTAAAAGGAACGGGAATGGGGAAAGGTGGAAACTTCATAAGGAGGAACTGCATAATTTTATACCGTTTACCAAACATTGTTAGGGTCATCAAGTCTAGGAGGCTCAAATGATCAGTTTATGTAGGCAGAATGAAAGAAATTAGAAACGCTTTCGAAGTTGTAACTGGAAATCCAAATAGGAGAATGACCGTTAGGAAGAACAAGGCGCAGATGGGAGGACAATATTAAAATGGTTCTCGCAGAGATTAAAATATAAAGTAGAAACTGGGTTCAGTTTTCTAAGGACAGAAATCAAAGGAGAGCTTTTGTAAGCGCGGCAATGAGCCTTCTGCGTCCATAGGCGTGCTATATTAAGTTGTTGATACATTTAGCTTCCTTTTACTTGACAGGAATGTTATTACAGGAACTAAAAAGTTTTTCTGTAGTAAAGAGGATTTCGATTGGAGGTTAAAATGGCACCCATACTTTCTTTCAAAGTCTCTCTCTTTCTTTCTCTCTTCTCTCTCTCTCTCTCTCTCTCTCTCTCTATATATATATATATATATATATATATATATATATATATATATATATATATATATATATATATATATATATATATATATTCCCGTTTGTATGGGCGCCCTTTTAGTAAACGTGTCCACCGCCCTCATTAGTATCCCAGCACGGCCCTGGTGATGAGGCGTGGTTCCACCTGTCTGGGTACGTAAATTCCCAAAACAACCGGTATTGGTCGACAGAAAATCCACACGCAATCCACCAGGTACCCTTGCATGATGAGAAGATTGGTGTTTGGTGTGTCATTTCCGCCACACGCGTTATTGGGCCCATATTCTTTGAGACGACAGTGAACAGTGACGTGTATATGGGAATCCTGGAGGAGTTTTATACACACTTGACCGAAGAGGAGCGTCAGTCATGTTACTTTCAGCAGGACGGTGCAACATGCCACACATCAGCTGCATCATTGTCCCTTGTGCATGAGATGTTTACACCAGAGAGGACAATCAGCAAAGGCGTGTGGCCTCCTCGGTCACCAGACTTGTCCACGTGTGACTTTTACTTATGGGGACTGTTAAAGGGAAGAGTATACGAAACAAATCCACACACAATTGAAGAACTCAAGACCAGGATCCAGGATGTCACCAACAGCATTACAACACAAGAACTGACAAGGGTATATATGAATCTCTTCAATCGTGCTCACATGTGTGTTGAAGTGGGCGGAGGACACTTTCAGCACCTGTTGTGAAGGCTGCTGTGAAGGTGAGTAGTCATATTCAATACATTACATTTCATTTATGTGTTGTAGTTAATCATATTCAATACATTACATTTCATTTTATGTGTTCACTTTACGGGCCGGATTTACGTGCCGCACCCTGTATTATCGCTTTATTTCTATGGCAATAAATGTTGAACTCGGAAAAGATTAATTTTAATCTCTTCCGGTTTGATAGAGCTTAAACAGAAGAGATAAAAACCTATTCTTGGAACACTAAAACGATAGCAGAAAACAGCATCTTTACAGCATTTACCGTATTTGCTCCAAGTAAATCAGTATTGAAACCGGAAGTTATGGTAAATATGAACCACTTTCGGTTTTAGTAGAGTATTGTGGATAGTCATGATATGTAGTGTCGAGACCCTGAATCGTTTCCAAAAGCCACTTGTTGCTATCTGTTGAAGTTTTAGTTCTATGGTGATTAATACTGTAACCAGATATGGCTAATTTTAAACACTTCGACTTTGAATAGAAGGTTAACAAAGTAGATAGAACCTACCCTTGGAACTCTGAATCGATTACAGAAAGCTGTATCTTAATAACATATGTGGTTTTACCTCTACAAAAATCAGCATTGAAACAAGAATTAATAGTAAGTTTAAACCATTAGATTGTACATATATATTGTCTTGAGACGTTGAATTGTTTGCTTAAAAAACGCTTTTTGTTATATGTTACCGTTTTTCGTTCCATTGTGATAAACGTTGAAACCAGAAAAGTCTACTTTCAAGAACTTTCGTTTAAAATAGAGGGTTAATGGAGCAGATGAGCCGTTTATGGGAACCTTGAATCGATCAAAAAATCTTATCTTGATAGCACTTATCGTTCTTGCTCTTCAGAAGTCGCTACTGACACCGAAAGTCACAGTGAATTTGAATCATTTCCGGTCTCGTTAGAGTGTTGTGCATAGTCATGATATGTTGTCTTGTGATGGTGAATCGTTTGTGAAAAACCGCTTCTCGTTATCTGTTCTCATTTTCGTTCTATGACAGTAAACGTTGAAACCGGAAATACCAATGGCCATTACCAAAAAATGCAGCATCCATACCTCGGAACCTTTGTCCTACCTCATTAATATGTCCTTTCAGACAGACACATTTCCTGAGAAGTTAAAATACGCCAAAGTCAAACCGTTATATAAAAAAGGGGCCAAAACAAAAATCGTAAATTACAGATCTATTTCCTTGTTGTCCTCCTCTTCAAAAATCATAGAGAAAGCTATTCTCAATCAAATTATACCATTCTTATCTAAGCACAACGTAATTTCACCTACACAGTTTGGTTTTCAAAAACACAAATCAACTGAAATTGCTATATATAATTACATCAATGAGGTCACGGAAGCTCTGGACAAAAGCAAAAAATGCTTGGGAATGTTTCTAGATTTATCTAAAGCGTTTGACTCTGTCCCTCATAACATTCTTATCCATAAACTTAACAGTTACGGTTTAAGAAGAGTTGTTAAATCGTGGATTAAATCTTATTTGGAAAATCGTGCTCAAGCTGTTGAACTATCATTTATGTCCGATACAGCTGAATCAGCAACTCAGAAAACTAAATTTAAAACCATTTCTACCGGTGTTCCTCAGGGATCGATATTACGACCCATATTATTTCTACTATATGTAAATGATATGCCAAATGACGTAACATTAGCAGATACAACTATGTACGCTGATGACACGAGTGTAACTATAACAGGTACAAGTCATGATATTATCTGTGATAAAATTGACAAGACAACCCGTAGTTTAGAAAACAACTGGTTTGCCCAAAACAAACTAAAATTAAACACAGACAAATCTATAGCACTAAATTTTCATCACATTCAATTTAAGCATTGCCTAGAAATTGATATAATCTTAAATAATCAAAAAATAAAGTATTCAAACTCAACTAAATTTCTGGGACTTTGGCTAAACCATAATCCTTCTCGGGAAGCAGGTTTGTAAATGAATTTGATTATTGGTAGTATTTAAAATGTCTATTTTTTGTGTTTCTTTTATATAGTAGACGTAGCGTAGTATTTTAATTACTTCGTATGTATATGTTAGAACTATGTATGTTTATGTATTTTTATATCCTGACAAGTCTTATTCATACGCACGAATTCTTGCAATATGTATGATCATAAAGACGAAATAAAATGAATATGAATATGAACAACTTCTGGTTTTGGTAGAATGTGTGGATAGTCATGATATATTTATTATCTTGAGACACTGAATCGTTTGCGAAAGAAAAAGGAACATTTCTTATTATATGTTACCGTTTGGGTCTATGGCGATAAACGTTGAAACGGAAAATGACTTATTTGAACCATTTCCGGTTGCAAAAGAGAGTTAACGGAGGAGATGAAACATACCCTGAAGACGCTTAGTCGTTACAAAAAAAAAACACATCTCAATATCTCTTATCGTTTCTGCTCTAATATCTGTCGACAAACGGACGAACAACGCCGTTGTGTAAGACTTCCGATACTTATCAATTTGAAAGTCTGAAACTCATTTAGAATAAGCATCAAAACTTATCACTACTCTACGTGTCTACGTATTGGACGATAAACTTTAGTGGAATGAATCTGAAAAAAATGGGAAGTATGTACACTGAGTCATTATGAGCCATCTGAAATAAATTTAGAAGACCATTTTTAATTCATGTAAGAATAAAATTAAGTAAAATAGTATATTTATTTTAAGATTCCACCAATATGCTCTTTAGATTAAAAGAGACGGAAGATTAATGCAGGTTTATAATAATGAAATTGGGTTGAGAATGTAGAAGGTAATGGGAGAAATTAAATACACTTGATCATCACTTATCTTTACAAATACTAATGAAATAATGTGTGTTCATGTTTGTGTGGGTGTCTGTCTATCTATCTTCAGCTTTTCACAAAGAAAGCAGTAGCTTAGAGCTACCAAATTTTGTGCACAGTAAGATCTTCACCAGGTTTTCTCTCCTACGAAGTCCGTTTTTCGGATTTCAACTCGGGAGGTGGGAACTACAGAAGATGGAAATTAACATATAAAAGACAATGATAAATATCCGGAACCCCAATATTTGTGCCAAATTCATAGTTTTTGGAGTCGCTGAGATTATAGTGACACTCAATGTCAAGTTTATCTCCCCATGGTCATAGACGGGATAGCGCGAATAACATACTCGAATTGACTGATATTAGTGTCGAATACATACCCTGTAAATAATCGTTGTGTTATTTCAACGGCATGTCTATGCGTTAACACAATTCTGTTAAAATCGTTAAAATCGCGGTGACAAACAGGTGGTTAGAACAACTCACTCTCCATTTGGAGTTGTGTGTCAAATGCCGGTAGTTGAAATGACACACAGCCTGTGTGTCAAATTAACACAAGTGTAGAATCTTCGTTGTCGATTGCTGCGTGATTGTCAAAAATGCTGGCCATCTAATTATAAAGGCTTATGTACTGAAGCTACAGTCAAACACAGTAAAAATAGATACTTAAACAAATCCAGGTATACGCAAAATTTCAACGTGCAAACCGCGCGATATGTTCTCAATTGTTTTACATAATGTTTCTGAAGAAATATGTCACCAGCGAGAAACAATACCGTATTACTATGTCACTTCTACACTGCACTAGATCTCACTGGCCAACACTTGAAATTACGTTTCAAAAATGGCGGAAAACCAGTAGAAACACGATTAAGAGGCAATCATACTATAAGAATATAGGTAAGAGTTTCCTATCACTCTTGAACAAGTTGTTGGAGAAGGTTGTGTTTCGAACCATCAAGAAATACTTCACAGCAAGTGTCGGGGAGGACGACAAAAAGGTTTATGAAGATTTTCTAAACGAAGTGTTCTGTAGTTACTATTCTTATTTCAAAAGTAGAATCTTTGCTAATCGTAAGCATGCACACCACAAGCTTTTCCAACACAGAAAAATAGTTACATCAATACCGCACATGGAGTTTTTTCAACACCGAAATAGGTATCGTAGTAACACAGAAGTGGAGTCGAACTAACACCAAAAACGGTGTTAATCTGGTAGTCTGACCTTGAATTTTAACACAGTGAGTGTTGAATTAACACCAAAACGGTGTTACTTTACGGCTTTGACCTTGAATTATGACAGATTGTGTGTCGAAATAATAAGAAAATGATGTTGAGATAACACAGGGACTGTGTTATGTTAATACTTGACATGGTGTAATATTAACACAAAATAATTAACAAACTACACACTGTGTTAATTTCTTCGTGTTGGTGCAACACCACCACAAGTAAAACTCAACACTTTTTCCCACACTACCGACCCTGACATGGTGTCGAATCAACACCGAAAATACTAACACAGATCTAACAACGGTTGTGTTAAAAACGGTTAAAAAAGTATTCATACAGTTACAAAATGATTGCGCTTGATTCAATACTTGGTCGAGTACCCTTTGTCCCTAATTATAGCTAGAAGTCGCTTCGGCATCGAGTACACCAAATGTTGAATATCTTCGAATGTTATAGAAGTCTATTTCTCTTCAAGTGCAGATTGCAAAGAACGTTTCTGCGCTTGCGTTGTTTCTTTTCGAGTAAGTACCATAAAATCTCAACTGGATTCAGGTGAGGCGATTGAAGAGGAGTGCTCAGTTGCTTTGGCACATTGTATAATAACCAGTGCCTTGTATAGTGTGCCAGATGTTTGGGATCATTATCCTGTTGAAATATAAAGTGGTCTTGTACTTGAAAATTTGACCAGTACTAGGACGTAGATTTTTCTTCAAGATGTCAGTGTATACAGGGTCAGTCAAAATAAGTGTTACAAGCCAAAATCTCGCGAACTGTACATCATATAAGAAAAATATTAAGAGACAATGTACAATACAGAGGGGCCTAAGAAATGAGTCAAACATTAGGTTTCCCCCGCCCCCATTTTGGGTGAAGGGGGGTGAACGTGAAATTTTCAAATGGGAACATAGGTCGACTGATACCTCGTTCGAAAGAGCTTGAAAAATTGAACAATTTTGTAGGAAACATTTTTTTTATATGGGGCACCGTTATCAAGATAGACCCCAAAATTGGTCCTGTATCAGATAAAATTTCCACTACTTATAAATCGGAAACGTATGAGTAGGAAACGATTAAACAAAAAATGAAAAACGAAAACATCATAGGCAATGTGGAATGATGTTGTCGTGGTGTCTCCAGGGCCCTAATCATGGGGCCCCGGGACCAATTTCAAAATTTCAAATGGGAATATAGGTTGAGTGATACCTTGTTTGATAGATCGTGGAAAGCCAAGCAGCTTCGTACAACATTTGTTTTCATTTTGGGCAAGCCTGTTTCAAAATGGCCGCCAAAAATGGTTCCACATTCAGATAGAAAGTGTAGTGTTCAAATTGAGTATTGCATGCCAATATCAAGCGAACTACGCATCAAATAAGAAAAGTGTTAAGAGTCAATGTACAATACAGAAAGCCTGAAATTTGTGTTAAAGAAGTTCCCTCGCCCCGCTTTTGTATGGAGGGATGTACATGGAATTTTCAAATCGCAACATAGGGCGAGTGATACCTCTTTGATAGATCGTGAAATACCAAACAGCTTACTACAAAAGTTGTTTTGATTTCAGGCAAGTCTGTCACAACAGCATTACCACAACCTAATATCCTGTAAAGTAGTAGAATAACGATTAATAATTCTACGGGTATGTGCGATGTTAAAAATTGTAATTTCTATCACTGTAAAGCAAATAATTTCAACACTTACCATGTTACAAATGATGCTCGATATGTCCTCCATCCTGCTTCACACACCTCCGTAAGCGGCGGCATAGGGATGTTCGTACATCATGTAGCATCTCTGGAGTGATAGATGCACACACACCTTGGATACGCGCCTTCATATCATCAGTAGTTGTTGGTACGTTGGACATTACCCGATCCTTAACATAACTCCAGAGGAAAAAAATCAAGTGGGGTTAGGTCAGGAGATCGTGGAGGCCAGTGAATAGGACCTCGACGCCCAATCCATTTATTCGCCATACGGTGGTCCAATAAAGCTCTGATCTGGCGTGCGTTGTGTGCTGGAGCACCATCATGTTGATACCACATTCTTATACGTTCAGCGAAAGGAATATTCTCTAACAACTCCGGGTATAGTACATCAGTGATAAATGCGGCATAGGTATCACCAGTAAGACGTCCATCAAAAAAATATGGTCCAATGATATGGTTACCAAGGATGCCACACCATACATTAGGAGACCACCGATGCTGATGAGCAACTTGTCTCTGCCATAGTGGATTTTCCCAGCCCAATAATGCATATTATGTCGGTTTACGTGTCCTGTGTTTGTAAATGTAGCTTCATCGCTAAACAAGATGGTGGATATGAAGTTGCGCTGTCTGTTTTCCATACCTTCCAACCATAGACAAAATTGCAATCTGGCATGAAAATCATTGCCAGATAGTTCCTGATGTAAGATGATATGATACGGATGAAACATGTACTCGTGCAAAATACGCACTACTCATCTTTGGCTAACTCCACTGGCCTGAGAGAGGTGTCTTATGGTAACATGTGGGTCTACATGCACTGCTGCCAATATTCCTGTTGCACGTTCTTTCATTGGTTGCAGAGCGGCAACGACCCATACCTCGTCCCCGGACAAGACTACCATGTTGCCGCAAACGTCTCTCCAATCGCAGAAATGCCATGTGAGATGTTTGATGGCGTTGGGGACAGCGCATTGCATACATTCGTGCCGCGTTACGATAGTTTCTTCTACATTAGCCCAACACCAGCAACATATCTACACAATGATCAAACACCGCCATTGCTCTATTCAAACGCTATCCAAACTAATAATATTAATGCGATAGTGTTCGTTTCCTCGTACGGAAAACTTATCACTAAAGTTGATAACCCGTTCTTTCTACGCTTTTGAACCGTTCAACACACAACTACAGCCCCTGCCTACAATATCCACACTGCCACTTCCCTTTAAGTCACTAACACTCTCACTAACAGCTAGGCAATGTAACATCAATGATGATTTGAAGTTGAACACTACTACTCAATAAGAAAAAAATAATACCATACTATTCACACTGCATGAACAAACAACACACAGGTACATTCAAATGTTCTCAGTAGAACAATGAAAATCACATTCCCCGTCCCCTGTGTGAATGCAATACACAACGTGATCGTTGTACTATGTTCCGAAAGCCATCGGTTCCATTCCCCAGGCAATTATGTTGACGGTCTTTCCTTACTCTAACTGGGCACATGTTGAGATATTGCCTACAAGTAGGGCCTAATAGGTACCTTCCTATCCCTTTCTCATAGGATTGTAGTCAATGAGAAACGACGTCTCTTTGTATTAGTACGTATTAGTACTATTCATTGTCTTATTATTTTCATTCATATTATTATTATTATTATTATTATTATTATTATTATTATTATTATTATTATTATTATTATTATTATTATTATTATTATTATTATTATTACTAGTTTTATTATTATTTTTCGTAGTAGTGTCCTTATTATTATTATTATTATTATTATTATTATTATTATTATTATTATTATTATTATTATTATTATTATTATTATTATTATTATTATTATTATTATTATTATTATTACGTTAACCCTTATAGGTCGATTTTGCCCCCGAATATTTTACTTGTTATTCACTTACAGTATGATGATGGAACCTCGTGTTCGACATATTTTTAGGCCTGTCCGTATTGTACATTGACTCTTAACACTTTTTATTTGATGCAATAATTCGCGGGATATTGGCTTGTAACACTCAGTTTGAACACTGCACTTTCTATCTCAATGTGGAACCATTTTCGGCGGCCATTTTGCAACAGGCTTTCCCGAAATCAAAACATTTTTTTTACTAAGCTGTTTGGGTTCCCATAATCTATCCAACAAGATATCACTCGACCTATATTCAGATTTGAAATTTTAAAATTGGTCCCGGGGCCCCATGATGGGGCCCTGGGGCACCACGACAACACCATTCCACGTTGCCTATGGCGTTTACCTTTTTCATTTTTTGTTTCATGTTTTTCTACTTAACCATTTCCGATTTATAAGTACTGGAAATTTTATCTGCTACAGGACCAATTTTGGGATCTATCTTGAAAACGGTGCCCCATATAAAAAATTGTTTCCTACAAAAATTGTTCAATTTTTCAAGCTCTTTCGAACGAGGTATCACTCGACCTATGTTCCCATTTGAAAATTTCACGTTCAACCCCCTCCCTCCAAAATGGAGGCGGGGGAAACCTAATGTTTGACTCATTTCTTAGGCCCCTCTGTATTGTACATTGTCTCTTAATATTTTTCTTATATGATGTATAGTTCGCGAGATTTTGGCTTGTAACACTTATTTTGACTCACCCTGTATATGCTGGTCCTTAATACCGTTGCCCGAAGCACGTATGCACCCTCAAACTAGCGCTACCCTGTATATGCTGGTCCTTAATACCGTTGCCCGAAGCACGTATGCACCCTCAAACTAGCGCTCCTTAATCTCAATGCTTGACGGTTTGCTGCAGATTTTTCGGGTCAATCTTTGTATTTCACTTCCGCCGCTCTATTTTTCTAGCGTCGGAAACAAACACATTAAATTTACTAACATCTGAGAATATTACCTTTTTTTATTGAATGCTACATCTTTGTTCATGTAACCTTTTTCAAACCAGAGTCTCTTCTCCTATTCATTTCGGAAACAAAAAAATCTTTCGAGCATCATGCCCATTATAACCTTGTTTATTGCACTCACGACGCACAGTGCTTTCCGAAAGAAACATACCTGATTTGGCTGCTTCTGCCACCATCTGCGGAGCATTGATTTCTAGGTTCGTCTTAATTTCATGTTCATTATTGTTTATTTTGCCATGTTTTCGCATTCACGGAACATTTGCTTTGTAAATAATAAAGAACTTAATGGAGAATGCAGTGCCGTTTGTTCCAATACTCTATCTCCAACGAAGTCGGAGCTACAGGCATTTAATCATACCTTGCAGCCAATGTAGGAGTACTTATGGCTTTTACTGTAGTTGATTTGAAACACTTGTACAGTGCCGGCAAAAAAATCTTTACATTGTGTGGCAAAAAAAAATCGTTACATGTAAAATCCACGTAACGGGGTCAAGCGCTGTTCCCGCCATAAAAATGTGAGAGGAGCCTGATGATGACGTCAATCATTAGTGCGCCACTTGCAATGTTCCCTCCCCCAGCAGAAGCTCAGTGTGCCTCGTGCCTCGTGTACGGCGAGATAGTTCTTTCTTTGCTCTGTGCAGCTAAATTTTTGTTTTAGTTCTTAAAAGTTAGTAGTTTTATTTCTTTGTTCTGATTACACACAATGGATCGTAAAAAACTGACAATGGCAGAGAAATCCCGGGCCTTAACTCTTCTGGGGAAAGGTGATTCGGTAATTGCTGTATCCAGAGATCTTGGAGTGTCAAGAGAGACTATTTATCAGCTAAAGCGTTCAGCGGCGTCATTGGCTCCTGGAACTGAACCACGTAGGAAGTCCGGCTCCGGTGCACCTAGGAAGACTTCACCACGGACTGATAAACTTCTGAAGCGTGAAGAAATGTCAAATCATTCCATAACCGCTGTAGAATTGAAAAACAAGTACCCTGAGCTTCTCCAGAATGTCGCAACTAGGACAGTTCGTCACCGTTTGCAAAAGGATCTGGGCTTGTCAAGTCGTCGTGCTACGAAGAAACCCCTGCTCAGAGCAGTAATGAAGAGAAAAAAGCTCGACTTCTGTAAAAAATATCAAGATTGGACATCTGAAGAGTGGAAGAAAGTGATGTTTAGTGATGAGACCACTTTTAGGTTGATTCGGGATGAATCCAAGATGGTGCACCGTTCGAGTGCTGCTTCACGATATGACCCAAAATTTACACTTAAGACCGTTAAATACCCTGATAATGTGATGGTGTGGGGTGCATTCAGTGGTAACAAGGGCAGGGGTGGTTTGTACTTTCTTCCCGAAAATGAAACCATGAAAGCAAGCAATTATATTAACGTTTTGGAAGAACATTTACTTCCTTTTTGGGACATTCATGATTGTGATTATTTTATGCATGATGGGGCCCCGGCACATATGTCCAAGGCCGTGCAAAAGTTTCTCAGTGACCATAATATTACTCTGTTAGAGTAGCCAGGTAATTCTCCTGACCTTAATCCAATCGAAAACGCCTGGAACGTCATGGAAAACATGGTTCAAGAGACACGACCGACCAACACCAAGGATCTAAAGGAAATGATCAAAACACTATTTGTATCCATGGACTCTACATACTTCGCCAGCCTGCCTGAATCAATGCATAAACGATTGCAGATAGTGATAAAATGTAAAGGCGATATAACAAAATACTAATTGTAATGTATTAGCCACAATAAAATACTCCAATATTATGAATTTGTAATGATTTCTTATTTGTTTCACAATGTAAAGATTTTTGCCGGCACTGTATATTATGCTGTGCTGCTTGTTCATCTCATACCGCATCAATCAGCAAACTCAAATGGTCCAGAATTTAACATGTTTTTTTTTTTTCCTTATTAATCAATCTACATGATGACCTACATTAACTTTTTGTTACGCTAATGATGTTATTTCGTCTGATTCTCTTCACTTCTCCGTAAATTTTGCATTTCAGGGCTGTTACGTGTGACAATTTCAGGGCAGTTAATCCAAAATGACAATAATTATATTATGAAAATAATTTTTAATAGGCCCCAAAAAGAAGCTTCCCCAAAAAACTTATCTTGGCTACGGATCTTATCTGAGGGGTAGTCAGGGGAGTAAACGATTAAATCAGTCGCGGATCCAGGGGGCGATCGGGCCAATCCCCCCCAGAAGAGGAAACTTTCTTATTTTATATATAAATAAAACCCATCCAAGAGTTTGAAACTCTTAAAAGTAGCTCTAAGTAGCAGTATTACAAGACACCGCCCCCTTAGAAGTTCGTCCTAGATCCGCTCAAGGATTAAATTGGGGGCGCCCACCACCTTGTTCCTCTCTAGTGTCATCGTTACTAATAGCCTATGCAGTAAAACCTTTAAAGTAACTTGATAGATTGATATTTGCCATAAACATGTTAAATACATTTAAAAATGTAAGTATTAAAATTACACTAACAATATAATTGTAGTTCTCTTAGACCTAAGTAAGAATAGGAATAAATGCTTTAAATAGTTCGATATTTTCTTGTTTTTATCTGCCAACAATGTAATAAACAATTCTATAGAAACCGTTGAATAGAAACTGTAAGCTAGAACTGAATTTTGTTTGGGGAGGGTATCCGTGTTGGGTATTCGTAAACTTTCTTCATAGTTTTTAAAGTTTATTTATCAACCAGATTTTCAATTCTACAGGAAAAATGGTAAGATACTAATTTTCTAATTTTATATTTGTCTAGATTTAGTTGTATACTCAAACTCATACTTGTATGAATAGCATATCATTTTAGGCCTAACAAAAAATATTGTGTTTACTGGCAATAAAAGTTATTACGCTTTTACATCAACGGTTTCAATTTTATAATTATGCGGAAAGTTATAAGTATTTTAACTTAGGAAACCAATTTATTATATTGCTCTTATTTTGGTTCGTATTTCCGGTTGGGGTGAAGCGTTGTGATATTACTGTTTTTCACAATATTATAGATCTCGGTGAGAGAAACACAATGGTATAAAATTTTTCTCGATCCAACTTAAGCAACTTCAGATAATCTCTACTCAAGTGTCAGTAAAATCACCATAAAATTGTGATTATTTTAAGTTCCGAAAATCAGATCGAATTTCTTGTTATAATTGTGTTTCACTGATCAAGATCTATAATAAATATGAGGGTAACATGAGAACGTCGTGATCTGCGTTTCTTCTGTGTTCTTTTACCACTTCTACATGAAATACCATAAATTTTCTACGTAGTACAATAGTAAGAAGTATCCATGTGCACAAGACATGCGACATGCGTTAAATCCCCCCCCCCTTACACACACATAGTCATAGATAAAGTACAAGGGCACTACACATGCAGATATGAAGTACAGGTAGGCCTACGTTCTGTTTTATTTTCGTATCAGTCGATAAGTAAATCAAAGTCGCTTTGTTACCCCCTTGGTAAGTTCGTAGATACTCAATGAATAATCCCTGAAAGTATGAGCGTCCAGCTCCTTCGGGAATTGACGCGGCTTTATGTATACTATATCCAATATGAGAAACATTTTTGATGTCACAGTGCTTCGCAGGTGAAAGTATAAGTGAAGGCAAAAGCGCACTTTGAGCAAAACATTCATAGGAACCGATAACTAATCTAATCTAACATAACTTATTGAGTACAAATAACAAATACGATCTGATTCTCATCTCCAATGCCACGTCCTATTAAAAATATAAATGATCTGCTCAAAATGCACTCGTACCGAAGTGAAAGTACTCAAAAATTGCAAGTACCTCCAGTTCCGCAAGACGATTGGATATTTTTAATTTTGTGTAAGTTGTGTGTCATTGTGTTCCTCTCATCGAGAAACTATATGTACTTTTTTCATGTTTACAATTCATGTTTGTCATGTTTACATGTCTCAACTAGTCAGAGAGCATTACAAGTGCTATAGGAACTTGCAGCGGCGTATTTAGGGGGTGGCTATCGGGCTCAAAATTTGTTATACACACCACTAAAATTTGTTGGCACCCAAAAACAAAAATATAAGTGCTTATTCACGTGTTGCGCATAGGTCCGCCTTAATCCTAAATATGCCACTGGGAACTCATATTCGCCTACACGTATGCCTATTTTCGCTGACTCACCTGCTTCCTTCGGACGCAACCCCTTTCTACAACGCGGGACCACCAGCTCCACCTTGTCATGACTTGTTAGATAGCTTTCTTGCAATTTTGTGACCACTTAGCACAGGTTGTTGTTTCGAAAAGTGATTTTATCACATATGTTTGGACGTTGTATGTATACTCTAATCATATTTTTTCATCAATTACTTATAATGGCGTCCTTGAACTTCATCTATCCTGAGTCAAATGTTGTCAAGTCGCCCAGTACAAATATTTTGGGGAGCAATAAGAAGGAAATCAGTGAAAAAAATTGATTTTTCAGCAGTTATTTTGAGTAGATGTGATAAAACTTGACCTGCATGGTGAAAAATATTTTTGATATAAAGCTTCTCAAATGAAAGTCGAAGTGAAAGTTCCAAAGAACTGCGATTATCTGCAGTTTCGAAAGTCTAATCGCAAAATTTTGTATACTATCGTGTTCCTCTCATCGAGATCTTTAATAATCGTGAAATATATTTATAATACCACAACGCTTCACCCCAACTCAACTTTCTTATCTAATATTTGGTTATCTTCGGTTTTACTGAACAGAAAACATTAAATACCAGTATTTCGTAGAAGTAATTCTAATAGATGTGGTTATTTATATTCTTGATTCTTTGCTATCATAATGAACAAATTACCTACATAATACATATTACAAATTACAGTATGTATAAAAGTATTGTTGACTGAATGGCAAGTGATATTCAAATCACTAAGAAAAATATAAATAGGCCTACTAGTTAAATTGCTTTAAAATGATTTATTTTACTTACAATTATTTTAAGGTATAGTTTTGAATATGGTTGTTCATTGTCATGTGAAAATGAAATTATTTTTTTCATTTTTATGATTCTGTAAGGTAGCTCTCTTGAGAGTGGAGGGAACAAGGTAGCTCAGTGGTGGAGCACTTACCTCCGGATGGAATCCTTACTCGCGTGAGTTCGTGCTAAACACCATGATGCCCGTGAATTTTGTCGGGAGTTCTCCCGTTCCCTCCCACATTATTATTCCACTAATCATAACATAATCATTCACTTCCATTTATCATCCGTCTGAGTGATAGGAAGGAAGAGCTCTCTGATCATGTGCGTTACTCGTGACACTGTATAAATCAGACAACTTTGCATTTTTGCTAGTCCCGGATTTGTTCGTAATGTGAACAATAGATCCTTTCGCTGGTTCATAACGACAAGAAGCAAATGTAACCGATAAAACTAAAATTGCCGTATTTACTTATTGCTGATATAACTAAAAGCAACTACGAACAGATTTCAATCACAGAATGATTATAAATTAAGTATTATCATTCTTATACAGATACTTAGCAATTTAATGAAAACACGTGAGATGAGAACAATCAGGCGGCAATAGCAGGCTGTTGATTGTTGTGTGTTAGGGCTAACTCCGTATTACGAGAAGGGAATTAGAATAGCAGTTTGCAGTACACTGAGCAAATTGTGATAGTGTAAAATGAGCAACCTCTCTGATTTCCGAGGAGCAAAAAATGTTGTCATCTGATTATCTGGTGCAAGCGTACGAAAGTGACAAGTGTGTTGCGAGAGACAATGTCTAAAGCCTGTTTATTTCAATTGTGCTATGCTGGTGCTGCTGCTGTTGTGTGTTTTCTTGTACGTCCCTCGAAAAAGGATGGACAAGTTGCTTTGTCCGTGGTCCTTCTATAGTGGGATGCGGACAGAGTTCTCACATTGAAATATTCCGGATTATTTCATAGGCTTCGCTGTGCACTGTCTTGTTAGTCATTCTAAGTAACTTGCGAGCTTCACTCGCCAAGATCGACTGAATGACAAATTGGCAGCTCAGCCGAGGTCATTCAGTTCTTTCCTGATAGCAAAGGGAAGGTTTCCTTCGTAACAGAGCAGCAGGGGTGGGACCGAAATATGTTTCACACATTTTCCGAGGCACACTTGAAATTGGAAGACATTAAGGTGATTGTGAGTTATAAAGTTCAGAATGAAAGCACTTCGACAGAGATTAACAGTCATCCAAAGAACCTTCAGTAACATATCTGCTGAGCATTAAAGCTAATTCTCATTTAGAAAAACGCTGTAGCACGACGTCAATGGTGCGGTGAACATGAAACATGAACCGCAGATGACTGGAAACTTTTGATCGGATGAGGCATCGCTCACCTCATTTCAATTCAAGGGTCGTATTTATGTGTGGCAGACACCCAAACAAGAACATAGTCCGCACTGTCTTGGTTTTCCGTGGATCCTGTGCTGTTGCTTATCGGTCACATCACTGCCCGTAATCCTGTCGACATTTTAGGGGACCACGTCCATCCTATGCTGTGGCAGCCTGGTTTGGGAAACATCGGGATAAAGTTACGTGCTTAACCATAACCCACCAAACCCTCAAATCTCAACATGATTTAAAATCTGTTGTCCATTGTGGAGAAACAGTTCCGGCGCAGATTTTTGGTTCCATGCTTTCTCACGGAATTGTGTGATGTACTGCATGCGAAATGGTGTAATATTCAACTTTCCATCGTCACAATTTCTATAACTCAATTTTACGTTGCATCTGAGCTGTACTCAGGACGAAATCTGATCCGACGCCATATAAATTTGTTAAATTGCACTTTTATTAGGTGTTAGCATTATATCGGCAACTATCTGTATTTCGAGCTTAGAGTGAATTACTGAATACTAATGTCAGTAGACATGGTTTCTATTTTTAAAATATCGCATAAATCTACCACTTTCTGTATGAAAAAAGGGATCTTGTAACTTATCAAGTTTGAGTGCCCAAGGTTACGGGAAAAAGTTCAGTAAATTAGAACTACAAAATTAAGTATAATTATAAAGGCAACCAAGAAAGTTTTGTCGCTTTTCACCCACCACTTCGAACATCGATATGTCACCCAAGACGTACCTGGAAGATCAAAAATAGTACCCATCATCATCGACAACCTTTTGCCAATGTTCTGGAAGGCCATGGAATCAATCGCAATAGAACTTGGTGCCTCGTGAAACGAAGAAGGTGCCAAGTGCATTTTGCACCTCTACTAGAGATTTCAACTGGCATCCTCTAAGGTGACTGTTCAACAAATAGAACAGGTGATAATCGGACGGTGCAATGTTCAGGTAGTATGGCCAATCCAATAGTGTTTCTCATCCAGGGAGTAGAATGGTGAACTGAATCATCCAAGCCACGTGGAGCAGTTAAATTGCCCTGTAACCGGAGGACCCCTTTGCGATTCAGAAGCTCCAGATTGCGATGGCTCCAGAATTTTGAGTTTTTTTTTTTTTTTTTTTTTTTTTTTTTTTTGAACACGACTCAAGTGCTAACAGTACACAGTTGCACTGATGCTCTGACCAGCTGGTAACAGTTCCCGATGACGAGAGCAGTCCACCAAACACACAGAAGAACCTTCGTCTGGTGCAGGCTTAGGCTGTTTTGGAACCGATGCATGAGATGCTAACCCATGATGATGGTGCTGTGGAGCTTCGTAAAGGACCCGCTTCTCATCACATGTCAACATCTTGTCCGGAAATGGCCCCTCCCTACACGAGACAGCAAAGAAACTCAGGCATCTGCTCGCGTTGCCTTCTGGTCCGGAGTCAAATCATGTGGGACCCATCCACCCAACTTGTAGTGCTTCCAAAGTTAATGGATGTGCTGATGAATGATTTCTCCACTCACACTGAATTGTAGTCCGAGTTCCTCACACGTCTGGCCACTGTTCGCCTCAATTGCTGCCTGAAAATCTTCATTTTGTTCATGTCTTTTTCTTCCGGCACGTGGTGCGTCTTCGATTGTTTCATCACCGTCCTTAAACTTGTTAACCAGTGCTGCAACTGTCCGCGTAGTCACGGCACCCTTACCAAATTCCTGGCATATCTTCCGCCTCACTGCAGCGGCATTTGACCTCAGTTTGACTTCGTACTGCATACACGCCCATATGATACTCTGTGGATGTCCCTTGTTCTCTCTGTCCTTACTCAAGTATACGTTGTAACTAAAGTGGCACAACCAGGTAGTATGCTGAATATACCCACACCAACAATTGACCTTTGCCTTATCTCCATTCGCATTAAACTCACGGTGTGAGGGCCAATTGAACACAGATCTCGACAAAAAGAGACAGAACTTTCTTGGTTACCTTTATATAATGACTTATTAAACACGAAACAAATGTTTAAGTAAAGTGAAAACATGAATTGGAGTGAAGAGGAAACTTATATATATATATAGTTGGCCTGAGTTGATTTTGAGTTTGTCCCTTTCAGCAGCGAGGGTATATGAGACGGATCTACTGATTAACGTAGAATCTGAACCACATGAGCTCCCGCTGGGTATCGAAGCAGGGTGCCCCACGCCAATGACTCCTACTTTAACCGTTTAGCCACGAAGGAGTTATGTATACAGTTAAATCGAAGCTGGGATACAAGAGAAACTATTTGTATCCGAAATTTAACTATCGTTATTTGTTTCTTGATTGAAAATCCAGAAGCTTGAATATATCTCAGAAGTTTCTATTGAGCTAAGAATGGACAATAGCTACTGTATTGATTAAGAATATGTAATTTAGTACAAGATCTTAAAAAGTGGTGCCATTAAAATCATTTAACAAACGGTTCTATGATTAGTATAGTAATAATATAATAGTAGTATAGTAATATAGGCTTAGTATTAATATTGTTATTATATCATTCAATACTAAATGAAATATCAGTTATTCTCACAGGGCGGATAAGTTTAGTGCAATATATCGTGTTTGAAAATGAAAGAAATGAGTAGGGATGTGCACGAAACGAGACGAGACAGAATATTCCTGACAAAATTCGAGTCAAGACACAGCTCTTCCAATAGAGAAATATATATTTTTCTAGTCGAGATATCACTTTTACAGTACATTTTCGAAACAAGACAGCCTCAAATCATGTCTCGTGGTCATCCCTAGAAATGAGTGAAATAAATAAATGAGGAACAGCAACGAATTCAGCGTTGCCACTGTCAATTTGAAATAAATAAATAACGACTGGACCAGCAGACATGCTTCCTCTTCCTTGAACTTGGACTTAAATATCATCAGGACTGTCACCAATCAGCTTAGCGATTCTAAAAACTACGGATTCGACAGTAATATCGATCATTTTTGACATGTTATTTTTCATCCCTCATAACGATGGGCACTAAACCTAGATTTGAACGTAGTCGGCAGTGTCGCTGTTTATCTGAGCAACACCGACAATTTTGGATTTGACATTAATATCCATCGGAAGCTCCGTCGTGGCTGTATAGTAAGTTTACGCTTCTTCAGCCCAGGAGACCTGGTTCGATTTCCAACAGAAGCTCATGTGGTTTGGATCTCCCGTTAAGTAGTATATCCACGTGTCTCGCTGCTGAAAGGGGAAGTAAACTGCAATGAATTACCATCCTTAGATTTTAACATACACCCACACACACACCAAATTCGACCTCAACCGCAAGAATCGAATAAATTGTTTCGTAGAAGATCCACGACTCATAGTTGAAACCAAATTGATCAGCGTTAAACACGACTAAGTGTAATATGTTTATACATCATCAGTTGTCTCATTCTCAATGTGAACGCAGTTGTCTGATTTGTATTGTGTCTTTGTCGTCGGAGGTGAGCTTTGATACATAGGGTGTTACGTATTATGCGACTTATTATTCTGTATTCATTTTTGATCCTTTCTGCTCAACGCTCGGAGATACTGAAGTTGTGTGTGATTTTGTGTGCAGGTATAGTGTGTTATGTGCTGCACAGTTTTCAGTGTTACGTTTCTCTGAAAATTGAAATAATATCAAGTTTTGAGCGAGAAGGTGTTTAAACTTTGCTAACGTTAAACTGATGTCTTCCCGATCGAATGGGATGTTCGTTCAAAATCTTATAACGATTTTTCTTTTTATTGGAATTATCAAACTAACCCCATTCTTACCCACAACTCTGTCTGATCTCGGGTTAGTCGAATTGATAGCATACGTGACAACAGGGGCGGATGCAGAACGGAGCGATCGGAGCAATCGCCTCCCCTCTGAAGAGGAAACTTTCTTATTATATATATATATATATATATATATATATATATATATATATATATATATATATATATATATATATATATATATATAACAGGGTGTCTATCGGTCACGAATGTCACGAAATCAGAAAATGGTCATGAAAGTCACGAAATTTAGCTTTTGGGTCACGACTTTTTTAAACTGTACAGATGTAAGTACAGATTGGAAATTGGTTCTATAAAACGTCAAAATTCACCACCAAAAATGTCTATGGTCGGCTTTAGACGATACCAAATCGCAAGCAAAGTACGTTTCTATCGCATGGATGAAAATTCGGCCTAATTCGCACGCAAATTCACTCTTGAAAATGTTAGGAAATTTTATGATTTGGTAAAGGAAAGGTCACGAAAAAGTCACGAAATTTCATTTTGGAATTTTAGTAGACACCCTCTATAAATAAAACCCATCCCAAAGTTTGGAGCCCTTAAAAGTAACAGTATAACCCCCCCCCCAAAAAAAAAAGTCTCTCCTAGATCCGCCCCTGCTTCATAATATGTATTCTCTGGTTGTACTTCCAAATTTGATTACTAAAGTCTTTCGGTGTTGATCCATCATCATGAAGGACCGCAGTTGCTCAGTGGTAGAGAGTTCACCTCTGGTGTATGAGATCCCTGATTCGATTCCAGCTCGCGCCAAGTAGGCCTTGTGATGAACAACTAACATTGCGTTTGTTTTGTTGCGTTCTGTAGTTTCCTTTCGCATTCTCATTCTACAATTTCGTTCATTATCACCATTGTCTCCATTAGTCTGCCAAGCATAAATGTGGGATATAAAACTTTAAAAGTTTATGTCATTTTCATCATCATAACGCAATTGGAGAACTACGTGAATTAAGAAGTAGTGAACCAAGATCCAGAAAGTCAGAAATAATGACACCTGATAGCTAATGCGCTGATTGTGCATCACCCAGTTGAATGTGCTACATTTGGCTATCCATAACCTTTCATATATTGTAGTGGTAGTGAGTTTAGTACTTCTCTCTACCTATTAACTAATTTCATCAGTATTTTGTCAGTTTGATTGAAGGAAACTGAAATAAATTTTGCGTGTTTGTTATCTATCTGTCCTGCAATTCGCTTTATCTCTGGGTAATGAAATAAAGTACTTAATATGATGTTTCAAGAGTACATGAAAGTTTGCCCGGTCCTGAGGCGAACATTTCAGCCAATCAGTGCATGTGTTGCCGGTATATGCTTATCTACGTTGCTTTGAGAAACTTGCTACGACAAGTTTATTAGCCCCATGATAATGTATCTGGTTACGCCATTGCTATATACGTATTAAATTAACACTTTAAAAATATTTTTTGTATTCTTTAAGTTCTATTTTCATATGAAAAATTAAGTTAGGCAGTCATCTACATGGTTTAGCATTTGATCCCACGTTAAATACTTTTACGTAGCCTATTCAACGCACTACTGCTTAAAGTATTGTACACGACTGATTCCATTAAATTTCATTCGGTTCAGAATATCCAGTTTCATGATAGGATCAGGAGGATTAGGTTTCCTTAAAAATCAAATACGAAAGAAATCACAAGCAAAACCAACACTTCTGGCAACTCTGTCTATGACTGGCATCACGCGTAAACAAGAAAATTGGTATGCAGCTTTGTCATATGCACAGATAAATCAAACGAGTGATACAGCCTGTCTCAAAATTTATTAAACTAATTATTAAAATCACACCGGTAGGGAACTACACAAAATTAGGAAGTAGACGGAGATGAAACACAGACGGTTATACCGCAAGTAGCTGGTTGGTTGATTGACTACAGTTACTGTTCATTCAGCAGTGATTTCACATGTGACGTGGACCTACAGTTTATCGTGGAATCGGGAAACCATGAACTATCGTTGGGAATCGAACATATGAATCCTGTTCCAACGCTAATCACAAGTAATCCAAAGTATTTCTAAACAAAGTATAGGTTAGTATAAGCTGAAGATATGTGTCAAGTACTAGCCAGTGTTTCCAAATTTTCCATTCAACACAACCGGATGTTTCTAAAACAATCATCCGATTTCATAAGGTTATATCGCCTACATGAATGAGGATAGAACCTCATTTAGATTTAGATTTAGATAGATTTAGGTTTTTGCCACCTGTAGAATAGGGTCTATTTGGAACCTCAAGTGGGGATTTCCCCCTCCCGATAAATGTTGACACTATGGTACGGTACTTCACTATGACACTATGGTGGCATTTAAACCTTCAAAAGCATATTAGAAAACCTAAAGGTTTAGGAGGAGATGGATTTTTTTTAAATGATAAATACTTAAATCTTATAGTAAGGTGATTTTATATAGGCGATTTAAGGACATAAAGCAGATGGCAAAACAATCACCTGGTTTATTTTTCCCATATAAACAACATAGAGATCAAATAGTCTATAAAGTATCTGCCTTTTTGTTTAATAATATTTTGATATTCAATAAAAGAAATACACTAACATTTTGTTATCTTTGCATCTCCAAATGTTATTAGTTTACTAATACTTTTCAGTTTTAAGAGGATAAATAAGCTTACGAAGGTTTTAGTTTACGAAATTTGCCGCTCTAAAAAAATTGTCGCCACTTTAAAATCTTCCGTACTAGGCTGCAGCCTACTCAGCCTACTTAGAAATCTGTCTGAATACACAAAGTTAAAATTTGTTTTCATTTTGAGTGTTGAGTTTAGCCATTATTAGCTGTATTTCCAGCGTTGTTTAGCTACTTTCTGAAGTCATCTGATGCCAACACTGCATATACAGTATATGCGGGAGTATTTAGCATACTCATTGTCGCTTGTGCAGTGTGTATATACAGATGGAGACACATCTGTAGAGTATTGGTATGAAAATGAAGTATCCTAAAGTTATGTTCTATAGTAGAAGAAATGTGCATGGATAAAGATTAAGATGCCCTGTGACAGACCCATCTTATTACAGAGGTTCAAAAATAGAAACGTTACACTATTTCAAATGATCATTTAACACATTTCAACCTGAAGAAACGTTCGTTTCTAGAGCGAATTAACGTCACAGACAAAACCTAAGAATGATTATATGAACCAGAATTGAAACGAAAATGTAATGAATAGAGCGACCCTCGTCTTTCCGGCCTAAATGACTACGCAAGAGTCAGTAAACAAAATATAGTAACGTGTTCTGGCACCTGATTTTAATCAATACCCAAGGGTAGAGGGAAAAATCTGGGAACACATTCATAGAGTACAAACTCTTTATTTTAAAACTTATGTTTATGTCTTCAGTTGAGGGCAAGATACCAAAGTAGCATGTGCTCATATCTCACTTTCAGATGCTATTCTACTGTACGTACGATGTAAAGCGTAAATCTCCATCCTAAGTTCCTCCAGACCAGACAGTGAATGTCTCGTTCTACCGTTGTTTCTTAAAACATCACCTTCGTCCTGTTTTCTGATGAAAATAGTAGCAGTTCTAAGCATATCATCCCATTGTGTTGCATGTAAATACCTGCAATCACATTGCTGCGTTTGAGGTTGACTTATTCCAAAGGATAAATGCCAGGTCTTTGAACATCCCCAACACCTCGCAGATATGAATGCCAGTAACTTTGATCCCTGGCCTCAACTTGTATAAACGACATTCCACAGTAAAATGTCTGTATTCAGTGGCTGTATTTTCATTACTTACCCAAGTACATGTATACACACTGGTGTGCAAAATCTAAAGACGAGATACTGTAGGTAAAGTAACAAAATATTGCGTAGTATGTTGAAGTGAATAAAAGTTTAGTAGCACTTTGGTAGAGGTCCCCTACACGTTCACAAGGAGCAAGACGTTAGATAGCATATCAGAATGACGGTAAATAGGTCCCAATCTGGCAAGAAGTGGGAACGTGTAATGAACTTAGAAACATTGTCGAACATGATTGCTTTGGTAGTCCAGGTGTTCTTTTGTAGGTAGGCACAAAGCTGCATGTACAAATCAACTTCCAAATTCTTGAACTCATTACACTTACCAGTCAACTTTATTGTGACACCGTATTCTTTTTCCATGTCCATATTTTTCAAAGGTATATATCTTCCCGACCTCATCTTTGTGGGTGATAGTGTGCAACCGCATCGAAAAGGACATGTGACAGAGATCTTGGAACAAGATAATATTCAGCAAATGGACTAAGCTGCCTGTTTCCTCAAGTTGGATGCCGTGAAGCACGTGTAGGATTTGGGAAAACGTCTTGCAGCACATTTAAAGGCACCAAGAACCACCTAGTTGCGGTCAAGAGAGCTGGTCCAGGAATGGAACTCTATAGTCAATAAGTCGTTACAAACCTTGTGGGCAGCATAGGAGGACGTTGCACGGCATTTATCACTGTCCGTGATGATTACAGACCTTTCTAAGGACCATTTCACATGTTCTGCAATAAATCACAATGTCTTCAGTGCAAATTCTTATCTCTTAAAAAAATGCCATTTTTTATTCCTTTAACTACGAGTTTCTTCCTATGGTTTTCTTTATCACCACTTTCTATTAGGCTATGCCTCAAGTTTCACCATCTACTTGTATGCCATTTGGGAGCAAGACGTGTACAAAACTTTTCATCGTTAAGTGTCTAATAGAATGCCATTAGCATCTTAATGATTCTTTTATATAAATTTGCTTTTACTTCAAATGTAAATTATTGGTTACTGTATATGTAGACTAACATTTGAGATGCCTAATATCAAAAGCCTCCAAATCCTTTTTTTTTTTTTTTTTTTACCGAAATTGAGTTATATATCGCTTGTTATATGTTTGATCTTAAGGAATTCCATGGGAACAGCATTTTGTTTAAAAGCTTAATATTTCATGCTAAAAAACTAGTTCAAATATGGGACTTTGCACGTGTCTATATGCAGCTTCACTGCACGTTGTACGAGATTACTCGAAACTAAGTGAAATGGACGTGGAGGATTTTGATACTAGGCGCCTTATTTATAAGTCAACGCATTATTTTTTACTTCGTAAATACAGGTTTTTATCAACATTTTCTGTAGGCATGTAGTTAGAATTCAATTGACTTAAACGATATATTCAAGATTCATAATGCAATATATACTATTGATATTTAGGAAACAACTGAAATTAACTCAGAAACAATTAAGAGCCCAGTTAGCTATGTAAGGAAAACAGCTGAGAGCCAATATAGGCAGTCTACGTGACTCGGCTATCATCTACCGACTTTTGTAGATTTCTGTACTCAGCAGATTACACTGCTCTACAATGATTTTGCTGTTTGGAAACTATTAAGGTTTTCTGAATGTTTTTGACCTGTGAAATCCAAAAATGTAGTTAGTTTTGCTGTATCACGTACAGTTTTCTTAAAATAGAGTGTTGGGGGAGAGGAAAATAACCTTATAAATGTATATTTCGGTAGAAGTACTGATTACAGTTACAAATATAAAAATATACTTTCGATGCCATGGCCTTCTATTTATCTTTGAATTTGTAATAAAAGACGTGTAGTTACTTATTCTGCTAACATTGAAACAATATGTACTGTATCTGGTAGCACTGAATGACATCACAACGCGTTACACGTTGGGAACGCAATAACAGTGCTGTGTAAGCTGTGATTACGAGAACTATAATGCAGAGGAATGGAGGCTATTCATTGATTCCAACAAAAAAGTTTGAACGGTCTGCTTCTTCACAACAGCAACCAACAACCCTCTGTATACCCATTATTCATTCTGTACATTTAAAGGAGATGTACAAAAATATGGAAATGTTTTTTTTTTTTTTTTAATAAAATAGGAGGATCATCATTGGTTATTGTGCTGCGATCTGAAGGTGATATGTATGCCTCTTGGACAGCAGTAAAGATACACCAAATATCCATGCCACATTTTGCGAATGGAACAGAAGAGAACGCAATAAACACTGGGCTCAAATTGATTGTCAGCGAAAGCCTCAATATAGGAAGTAAAAAGTTGAAAAACATCTGCGTCGTAGACCAATCACAAGTCATATTACCACATTTGCATATTAAACTGGGCCTAATGAAACAATTTGTCAAAGCTCTGAATAAAGATGGTCAATGCTTCCTGTATCTAGTGACAAAATTCCCACAACTTTCAAGTGCTAAGTTAAAAGATTCATTGGTCCTCAGATCAGAAAGTTGTTTAAGAACTCAGACTTTGAACATTGTATGACAAGTTGAAAAGTAAGCATGGAATGCATTCGGGAACGTGTGTCATAATTATCTCGGGAACAACAGAGACGAAAATTACAAGTACATTGTGTCTAATATGCTCCAGAAGTTTAAAAGCTAGGGTACAAATGAGTCTTAAGATTTATTTTTTGTATTCGCATTTAGACAGCTTTCCTTCTAACTTTGGTGATTAAAGTGAAAACATTATGAAAAATTTCACCAGGACATCAAAGCAATTGAATTTCATTATCAGGGACGTTGGAGAACAACAATGTTGGCGGATTACTGTTGGAACGTTGGTACGTGAAGATTCACAAAATAGATTCACAAAGGAAGCCTAGTTTTAGGAGCTTCCAATTGAAAAAACATACAAAAAAATTAGGTAAATTGTTTATAAATGACCTTCAGCGACGTAAATACGCTAGGTGCCGCCTGGAGCAAAAACGCGCCTTAGCGGCCCCCAGACCAACCAAACCAAAACGCTCCCCCAAATATTTGCCTAATTTTGGCCCTTCCAATCCGGCGCCCGGGGCACAAGCCCCGTTTTCCCCCCTAGTTACGCCACTGATGACCTTAATTATTTAGAATATCGATGTTCAGATTATTTCTGACGCAAAATAATGTTCCTTTGTTAGAAATATATAGTCATAATGTTACTGTATATTAGCAGCGTTGATGTGTAAATAGGACAATTTACGCAATCATGTTTTCCGATTTGTGAAGAAACCTGACGTGATGGGGGAAAACTAATTTCATTTTCGTAATTATCAACCTCAAATTATATAAAATCAGGTGTCAAATCAAAAACAGCTTTCAAAAAGTTTCATTTTGTAGAGCAGTGTTATCTATATAATAAAAAGTATCAAGTTATTGCTTAAAGTTTGGCATTGTTCTAACCTCTATTACCTATTAATTCGACAATGACATTATTTCTTCACAGGCTGGTCAAGAATTTCCACCTCTAAACTTGGATAATCTTCATAATCCCCCGTAAGTATTTTTACTATATTTTTCTTTTTGATTGCAAAGTAAGTTTAAGTTAATTATTGTAACTATTGACTTCAATAAACTATGAAATTTCTTTACTCTCAGGGAGAAAGTTAGAGAAGAAATGGTGAGTTATCACTTTTATTTTGGCGGAAACATGTGAGGTTGATTACGTGTTGTTTGCCACAACTCGATTTTGGTGTTGTTTACTACTGTATTGTTATTGCGGAATTATCTTACCTCGTAATCGTAAAAATTAATGAAATATTTCAGTTTAACGTTAAACGATTATGTTCTCTTAGGCTAAGAGAGACGATGATTACGGCAAGTGAATGATGACGGAAGAATTGGTGGAATGAGAATCTAGAGTAAGAGGAAACGGGAGTACTTCAATAAAACCCATGGACAAGATGTTGTCCACCACAAACTTACTTATATTTAATAATCGTAAATATTGACACAAAATCGACGGAAGACCGGGGTCCCATTCCCCGCCGGGGAGCCATATCACGATATAGTGATAATAAATTAGGGTAAAAAGGTGTTAAAAATGTATTATTAATTGTTATTTTGGTAGTATAGTAATGAATATTTATAATTATATTAATTGTTATTTAACCTATTGTAGGAGATTAGGGTTTAAAGATTAATTTATGAGCAAACAATAATTGTATGGTAATTAATTTAGGTTATTTTATTTTATTGTATTGAGTATGACTAAAAGCAGGGAATTCGTGTTACTATTCGGTTCAAAATCTCTTGTCGTCGCGAATTCTGTCGAGGAATTTGAAGCTTAAAATATATAAAACGATAATGATGCCTGTTGTTCTGTATGGTTGCGAAACATGGTCGCTTACTCTGAGGGAAGAACATAGACTGAAAGTATTTGAGAACAGGATCCTGAGAAGAATATTCGGACCCAAGAGGAACGAGAATGGGGAATGGCGGAAGCTTCATAACGAGGAACTACATAGTTTATACGGTTTACCCAACATTGTTAGGGTCGTCAAGTCTAGGAGGCTTAGGTGGGCAGGTCATGCAGCTAGAATGGAAGAAAGTAGAAACGCTTTTAAAGTCTGGACTGGTAGACCCATAGGAAAACGACCATTAGGAAGACCTAGGCGCAGATGGGAGGATAATATTAAGATGGATCTCGCAGAGATAGGAATACAAAGTAGAAACTGGATCCAATTAGCTAAGAATAGAAGTCAGTGGAGAGCTTTTGTGAACGCGGCACTGAACCTCCGGGTTCCATAGGCCATAGAGTTAGTTAGTTAGTTAGTTAGTATTGAGTATGAATAACATAAAGTAGATGAGCACCTTATAGGGCTATTTTAATTTAGACATAATTATTAATAAGTACCGGTATGTGGGTCATTTACAGCAAGAATATACTACGTGAGATTTATGTATAACACAATGCCATTACAGGCATTATGCTTGTAAATAGACATTTTAATGATTTATGAGAATAGCTTCTCTTTCAAGCAATTTACAAAATTAAATGAAATAATTATTATAATTGCAACAATTGCAATAATTATAATAATGGTAATAATGTAAAATAGTTTCGGGTTTATTATAACAAGCGGATATGAGGATTTAAATGATGTGTACTGCCCTACCATAATTATGCACAAGAGTATAAAAAAAAACATGTAATATACAATTTACTGTTCTGATCCATCAATGTTAGCAACGACAACAATTTCCTTGCGTTACTACGGAGATGAATTACAATTGCACCACCTGCTCGATCAGTGTTGCCAACAAGTTGATATAGAAAGTCGCTAAATGAGAGATGAAATAACTCCAATTTTGAGTGAAAAGTCGCTAAAAATATTATTCCTGGAATTTCGTCTTTTTCTCTATTTTTCAATATATATATATATATATATATATATATATATATATATATATATATATATATATATATATATATATAAACAACTCAAGCCATAATGCCACCTATGCCAAAAAAATGTAGACGTAAAAACGTAAATGAAAGAAACACATGTCATTAACAATAATATCACTGATTTTTTTTAACTTTATGATCAATTTCACAATAAAATCGAAAATGAGCTTAGAAAACAAACAAAAGTAAAAGTCTACAAGAAAATCTTACGTCCACTTCATTTTTACTCACGCTTCTACAGATAATCAGATTATCAGCAATGTATAATTTGTGCCTCTAAACAGAAGTTCTGCAAAATAAAAGGCATTAAAAGTTGGAGTTGGTACCCGTTAGAGGCAAAAAGATAACAATAATCGAAGCGAGAATATGAAGATAAGGTAAACGCGCCGGATTTCGACAGGTTAAGGACCTTTTTCAAAATCAATTGCCTATTGTGGCCATAATATTGGTCGGTGTTGGCCCATTTTTTTCCTTGAAATGTACAGTCTCTACTAATACTAAAAGTCACTTCAAGGCTCAAATGCTAATGTTAATTTTTTTTATGAAACTGGAACTCGCCAGTGGAACCCGAATTCGACACACTTCACCTGGTTTCGACAGTTGCGGTATCTGAATTCGACACCTTCAATTATATCCATGTAAAACATTAAGTCGGCATTATTATTAGTAGTAATCTCTTCTCAGCTTCAAATAGTGTTTTATTATTATGCAGAAATTATCAGACGGACAAAAGAACACAACTTAAATTTTCTGAACTGAGTAGTTACTTCGATGATCCTCAATTCGACATGCAGGAACCTGATTTCGACATTCCATATCGAACTGAGGTTACAACTATCGGAGAATTATACAACAAATAGCTTTATGAAAGACTTTGAACATACTTGTACGTTTAGATATTTAGTTAAAATTATATTTGCACTATTAGCATGAATTCGACAACCTTGTCGAAATCCGGTTCACGTTACAAATAAAGGCTTGTGTTTTCGACAACCCCCCGTTCATGTTACATCACAACCTTTGTCCTCACAGAAGAAAGCAAAACGCACTAATTGAAACTCCTTTACAACATTAAAGTACCACTATTTGGTTGAAGCAAACCTAACTTTAATAAAAGTCTTACGAAAATAACCTGCCGTCTTATGATTTTCTTAAGATTATGTGTTTTTTCTCGAAGAGTGTATCACACACACAACAATGTCTTTCTTTTCTGCATGCGTATGACTCATCTACTGTAAGCGCACTTTTGACACGAGAAAAGACACTCCCATAATGTTGTCACTTCTATTCACGATCGCAGGGATGACATCTTACGCTTATTTCACAATATTTAAGCACAGGTATGTCGAATTCGGGTGCCTGTCGAATTCAGGCGCGTTTACCTTAAATGCTATGTACTTTTCCAGCTTGTCAACACTTGCACTGATTCAAGTAAGAAAAAGGAAAATAAAGATAGTATATATCTGAACTGAATCGAGCTAATAATACTTGATTACAGGACAATTTGTTCGCAGCAAAGAAGTCGCCCAATTCTCCTTCAAAAATCACCAAAAAAAAGTCGCTAATCGGAATTTTGGAAATCGAATCCCCTAGATTTAGCGACTTTCCACCCAAATTGGCAACACTGTGCTCGATAGTCTCCGACTTAACAATACGAGGTGAGATTTCCGCCAACCGAGTACGACCGAGTCTCAATTACTGAAACTTTAAATACTAAACACCCTGGGTTAGAAACCAGAAGTTTTTATACACGCCTCATTTTTTTATGTCCTTTAAAATCAGTACATTTTAAACTATAAAATAATAGTTTTTGTAACGTAAGCGGAAAATCACTTGCTTTTATATTTTCCACAAAACAAAATGTTTTTGTTATAGAATTGCTTGTTTTTTGGTATCCTTCTTTGAGTATGTTACTCTACCAATAATAACTTATTTGTATTACTTAATTTTTAAAGGTAACATTATCATACAGTAAAATAATATTAAAATTTCATTTTCAAATTTAAAAAAATTTTAATCAAGTCCTTTACGTTCTCGTAATAATAGCATCAAATCCATTATACAGCGTGTCTACAAAAACACTCCGTGTTTTCGGTTGATTATAAAATGAAAACGTTTTGCAATATCTTTGTAAATAAGATGTCAAGAAATGCATTAATGTAAAACATTTTTTGTTTCTTCCCTAAACTATCAAATAATCACTCCTTGTTCTGCTAGAGAGCAGTAAATTCAATATTTCGCTCACCCAAAGAGTATTGTGTCTGCGTTCAGGCGCAAATTTCATCTGAAAGCACTTTCGGAGAAATCAATTTTGAAGAGGTAAAACGATTTCATAGAAGAAGGGTGCATCTGTGACAAGCGAAAAGGGCATTCCGGCCGATCGCCAATGCCGCAGCAAATTGTTGATCGCGTGGCAGAAACATTTGTGTGGGAGCTCCTAGAAATCTGTGCGTAGAGCTACTGTAAATTTCAGCGTTATAGACAACTGTGTTTAAAGTCTTCTTTTGCTAAAATGGCTGTCAACTATTCTATATATTATAACTTGTTTTAATCGTTGAAGCATTTGCTACAAATTAGCGTATATTTAAGAGCTTTACGTGCAACTAGGAAGAAATTATGAGTAGAAATATACTCAAACTTTAATTTTTAGCCATTTTCATAAACTAACCAGTTTCACATTAGGCTATATATTTCAGAAACAACAGGTCTCTTAAAAACAAAATTCACACAGTTCAATATATGATTGTTACTGATTGCAATCAATGTTTCTCCCAGACATGTCTTTTGGGGGGCACTGCCCCCGGAGCTCTGAGAGTGTTCCCCGGAGGAGACCCAAAAAATACGTCTATATATAATAATAAATAGAATAGTACCAGCAGTGCCCCCAGAATAGTAAGAGTGCCCCCCCCCTTGCACATTTTTTCTGAAAGAACGGCTGATTGCAATGAACAAGTTTAGTCATCTTTATTCCTTTCATCTTCATGCAAATACCGATATTGTAATACCATGCGATTTCCGAATCTTACAAAGCTACAGGCATATTAAAGTGGTCTAGATAAAATATGTTACATCTATAAAACAGAAGTTAGTTTAATGTTGTAATATCGCAAGTAATAAGTTATACATTTAGTCAGAAAGTTCTGAATTCTTTCACGAAAAAAAAAAATTCCACCGCCAGCTGATTCTTTTTTGTGATGTTACAGAATTCGCCTACGCAGAAGGCTAACGCGTCAGAAGTATGGGAGAGGAACTCTCTCAGAGTTCCCTGTCGCAACGTTGCAGTCTCTCTCAGGCCTGTAGCCAGCTTAAAAATGTAGGTGGGGCCCGGCTGAAGTTAGGAGGGGCCCGATTCAACATTATTATTGTTCATCACCATATTATAGTTCATTTGCCAGTCCACCGTGCAAAGTTTAGGGGGGGCAGCTAAAATTTAGGAGGGGCCCGGCCCCCCGTAGACCCCCCTAGATACGGGCCTGGTCCCTGTGTTGCCGGACATTCTAACTCTTGAGAGAAGAAGCTGAAGGGGATTTAACAGGATAAATATATATAGACCTTATATATATATATATATATATATATATATATATATATATATATATATATATATATATATAGGTCTATATATATATATATATATATATATATATATATATATATATATATATATATATATATAAGTTCTACTTTAAAAATACTGTGCATAATTCTATAAACATGCTTTTCTTTCAAGAGAATTATACACATTTAATCAAGCATACATTTTAAATAATTGTTTTAAATGCTTACTGTTTATTGTCAAATTTGGAGAACGAAAATTGTGAAGTGTTGTCTCGTTTCTTCAAATCAAAAATGATCTTATATTTATTATAAACTGTTTTTCATCACTTCGAAAATGATGCATTTTTATTTTTTATATTACGACCTAACCAAGAACACACACAAAGTTAAATAACAAAACACATGTAAAAAGCAATAACACGAGAACAAGCTAGCCACAATTTATGTTTCCCGCGCGGCGCGCAACGCTGTCATACAGTTGCCATGACACAACGTCGCAACAGCTGAGTGATAACTGATCGTAAAAAAAATATGGCTATTTTCATATTGTAATTTCGGAAATAATGCCTGTATCTTAAGTAAAACTGTATCCGTTGTTGATATTGGCATTCAAAGTAGCGTACTTCAGTGCTTTCCGTTCTTCGCTAATTGAGTTACGGATGGAGATAGGAACATGTAACAAAATAATTTATTGTGAATTAACTATAAAATTAATTTTAAAAATACTATTGCACTTTTGGTTAGTATACTTTGGTTCATATTCAGTAAAAATTTCATTCTTATATTGGAAGAAAATAACTGTTATTTCTCTTTAAACTCCAAGCAAATCAAGTGCTGAAGGCAAAATAACTTGTTAAAGCAAACACTTCACTAAGTAAAATTATGCGTATCTCATGACTCTACCTCAGATGGGCTCGAACATACAGGGTGGCCCAAAAGTAGGTATACAACTCTTCATTGATCAAGTATAACATTCTAGTTTATGGGTTTATTGGCTTCTACTATTCCGGGCTTAAGTTATAAGTAAAAAGACGTTAAGAGCAAGTAATAAAGAAACTAGGTCTACACGTTTGATAACAATAAGAAATGATATAAAATACAGTGAGCTGATAAATTCGGAACTGTATACCTATTTTTGGGCCACCCTATATAGTTGCTGGGCCCAGGGGTCTATAACGCTGAAGTGGAGAACTAAGAAATACAAATCCCACGGTTTAGCAAGGTGATACGCTTACACTTGCACTTTCACTGCAATTGGTGAAGAAGTTGAAACCTGACGACCATCCTAAACGACTGCAGTTCGCAAATGATTATAACCTAATGTCCAAGATCATTTTCAATGATGAAGCAAGGTTTTGCATGTGTGGAAAGGTCAACAGACATAATGTGCGAATATGGGAATCGAAAAATCCCCACACCGCAATGGAGGTGGAATGTGATCCACCTAAGTGTAATGTTCTATGTATCATATCAGAACGGAGAGTTTATGGACTATTTCTTGAAGGTCTAACTGTGTCTGGTGGAAGTCATCTGGATATGTTATGGAATTGGTTGATGCAACAACTTGCGGAGGTAGGTGAGTATCTTTTTCAACAAGATGGAGCACCACCGCACTAGTATCGCAATGTCCGTAAGTTTCTCAATGAGCTTCAGCCAAGCAGATGGATTGGTGGTACTGGACACAATGACTAAGTGTTTGTCAGGTGATTTTCTAGATCATCAGATCTTGTTATATGTGATTTCTTCCTGTGGAAGCATGTCAGAGACATAGTATACGTACCTCCACTACCTCCAACTATGGAAATTCTGAAGGAACGAACCACAGAAGCTATGAACAGAATTACGCCGGATACGCTTCGAAAAGTATGTGGGTATGGAGTAAGGTTGATTATTAAATAGATGTGTGCTACGTAACACGTGGGGCCCACATCCAGTGCCTGTAGTAAACATATACCACATGAAACTTTATGTATTGATATACCATTACACAAAAAACTGAAACTCAAAATTCCAAAATGTTTTCATTTTATAACCAACTAACATTGATTACCCGCTTCGCTGAATTAAAATGAAAATTTAAATGCACAATCCCGTATCTCATGTGTTTGGTACCTGTCAAATGTACTGTTTTTATTTTTAGTGGCATTGATTTAGACGGCATCGGAAAGATCACTGTTCATCTCAGAGACACCAAAAACTATGGATTAGACACTAATATTGATCATTTCGATCATTTTTATGTATCTTCCCCTTTCCCAAGTTGTGGGGCTGAATTTGGTTTTAAACTACATCCGAAATGTCACGGTTCATCTCAGGGACCCTAAAAACTATGAATTAGACACTAATATCGACCATTTTCAATCATTTTTATATATCTCCCCTCCTCCTCTTCCATGTTGAGGGCCACGGCATCGGAATTATCACCAGTCATCTCAGCTACCCCGGAAACTATGGATTCGACACAAACATCGGTTATTTTTGATCAGTTTTATGAATTTCCCTTTCCCCTCCCCTCCCACTATGCGGAGATAAATTTGGAGGTAAACGGGGTCGGAAGTGTCACTATGCATCTCAGTAACCTCGAAAACTATAGATTCCACGTTTATATCGGTCGTTTTAGATCATTTATAAGTGTTTCTTCCCTCCTTCTTCCAATAATTTGCACCGTGAAAGTGATATGACAAAACTATCTCAGGTCTGAACCTCATCTATGATGAAAATTTCATCGAGATTGGTCGGGTGGTTGAAGAGTGATTAACTCAAAATTGTTTAATTGCTGCTAAATGTACTCGTTTTCATCTGTGTTTGTCTTCTCCAGTCCCAGTCTGCTCCAGACATATGTTGCAACTGCAGCATTTTTTGGTTGTTAGGGTTCTTTCCTCACACCAAATATCAAACCGCTTTCTCCGGGATATAGATATCGTAACTGAAATGATTAAACACGTCATCAGGTTTCAGTTTTCTGCAGCTAATGTCACTATTATTGCACAGGAGAACGTTCATTTATTGCACATAAACAAATTTCGAGGTGGGTACAGGTGGATATCTTTATTGTTGTCCCTTAAAATGCAATATCACATACCATTTGGTACAAACAGCAACTTCCGATGTTGTATGTATGCTACTTGTTGTAAACGCATTTAATTTTTCAGTCAATTTGTATTTCAATCATAGTACATCCCTGCAGCAGCAAATGCAGTACTTCTCGATTTCTAATAGTCCAGCAAACGTTCAGCGCGATGGGTTAACTTTGACTCTCTAAATCTGACCACCATTAGTAATACTTGCTGCTGTATCACAACCCGTCTTTTATACGCCCAAACCCATTTCCCTGCAGAACGTCATATTTTTCTACTGTTGTTCCTGTCATCCGTGATTTCTTTGTGACTCATTACGGGTACAATGGGTGCAATTCCAAGCAACTTGATTTTGGACTTTTGAACAGCTAGATTGTGCATTTCGTCCACTGTGCGCCGGCAGCTAAAAAGAAGTGTCCCAACATCAGGATCAGAAATGGAACATACTGCACGTAAGCAGCATCCACTTTCAACATCACAACACTAATGGGGGGGGGGGACTTGCGCTGGATGAGCCCTCCTGGCTACATCACTGCCTTGGAAGAACATTTGGCTGGTGAATTCTCATTGTAAACAATGAAAAGTAGAATTTTTATATTAGAAATTGGGAGTAGTTCATTTCGTTTCATTCTGCGAACATAATTTGTCCAAGAGAAGCTTCTCTTTACTTAGGCGTTCGTTTGTCTGAATACTCTTCCGAGGTACCTGGACTGTTATTAACCAAATGTAACATGGTGACTACTCGACTTAGGCGTTCGTTTGTCTGAATACTCCTCCGAGATGCCTGAACTGTTATTAACCAAATGTAACATGGTGACTACTCGACTTAGGCGTTCGTTTGTCTGAATACTCCTCCGAGATGCCTGAACTGTTATTAACCAAATGTAACATGGTGACTACTCGACTTTGGCGTTCGTTTGTCTGAATACTCTGGACTGTTCTTTTCAAAATGTAACATGGTGACTTCAGAGCTCTCGCTGAGTGTCGTAAGGGGTCGTATGTCCCAATCAGACATTATCATTGAGGAATAATCACTGTGAAACGGAATGCCCATAGACTTAATATTGGAAAAGCATTTAGTGGGCTATTTCTCATTGTAAACAATGGAAAATAGAATTTTCAGCATTAGAAATAGACCGAAGTCGTTTTCGTTTTCCTCTAGAAACACAATGTTTCAAAGCCTTTACACTTTTCACTGATTGACAAATTCAACTATTTGCATGTTCGTTGTGTTCGTTCACGAAAACAATTGATGCCCTAAAAAAATTATGAATAACCACAAAGGCCGACCACTTCGCCCCAAATTTGCAATTATTGCATGCCTAGTCTGCATATTTCTTTTGTATATAAAACTGGTTCCTTAGTCGCATAGCTTAACGAAAAAATAGAACAGGGATTAATAGTAAAAATTTCATTAAAAGAAAAACCGCAATTATGTCAATTAATAAAGCTGTCGTGAAATTATAGATGTTTTGTTTTCATTTTTTGGGAAGTTAATGTTCTTTTCCTGCAGTGAGATTATATGAGACATCTCTCGTCCCGAATGCGAGAACAATTACTACTTACCAACAAGAAATCCAAAATAGAGGTGCATGGCAATCTTTAACTGTTGCGTGAGGTATGTGTCGATCTTTACTTTACTTTAATAAATTCACCATGAAGTACAGTGGCAAACAAGAAAATCGAATTGTGGCAAACAACACCATGGTAAACTACACGCCAGCGTAGAAGTAGCCAGACTTCCGTTATCTTGTTGATCAACTGATTGTAAACTCAAGAAACATTAAAATTAAAGAATAAATCTTTACTGATAGTGTGGAGCAAAACAAACAAAGGCTATGGTAAAAACTATTTAAATTTTGTAAAATTCTGGCGACAATGTGAAATAACGTATATAGACCAACGTAGTGTTCTAGTCTATCAGTTTTTTGTTTGTTCGTCTGCAAGGTAGAGCGTATAAACTATTCACAAAGATACCGGAGGCTTTACCGGCTATTTTCACTCTTCGGCACCGTGTGTCCACAGAAGACAGACAACACTTAGAACATTTCCATATTCACTGAAATTGCAACATTAATATCTGTTACGGGATGTTTCAACATGTAGGTAACTTGCACTGGTTAGATTAGGTTAGGTCACTGGTTTCCAATCGGTGTGCCGCGATATTTTAAATTTCAAATTTATTAAACATTTTATGATAAGTTAAAATCAATTTTGACAGGCTACAGAGTGGTCCAAAAGTGTGGAAACATCCCGATAAGTGGTAAATGTTGCAAAATGCAAGCAAAGTAAAAAATGTAGGCTGAGAATAGGGATAGAAGAAAATGTTCGAGAATACATCACAATGACGTCCACCGTCTTGAAGTTTACGCAATTATCTTAAATGGAAACCACAGCATGTGATAATGCTATTTTAATGCCAATCACTCGTGCAAATTCATTGGCACTATTATTGTTGCTCTAACGCTAACCATTACGAAGTTATGACTTTCTTTTGTTGCGTTCCTGTTGCAACTGCACTGCATGACACGATTCGTGAACTATTTACTTGTAATAGGGATTTCGGGATGAACGCAAGCCGTATCACAAGGTAAAAGTATTCCAATGCTGCATTAATAAGGTAAAAGTTGATTTTGTTGTTTCTGTCGCTTTAATAACTATCTGTATTCATATATGAAACTGATTTATGTTTGTGAACTATTTCATAGTTAAATTACCAAGTGATTTTTCTCTTCTCTTGTATATACAGAACAGTTCAAATGCTCGCCAGGAGAGTGATAGACCTCGACTCGACACTTCGAGACAAGCGAATCCATCTGCGTTTGATTAAGACCAAGTACAGGAACCAACTGCGTAGTCTGCTGCGCTTGTGCAAAAGAAGACAAGTATGTATTGAGTAAATTTTATTCCAATTTATGAAATAATTTTGTTATAAAATTGTTTCCTACATATACAGAGTGTCTCAAGAGTACCCTGACATAGGGTTACTCTGTTATTATAACAGTTACAACAAAATGCAAGAGTGGAAACAATCTCCAAATATGTTTTCTATTTAAAGTGAAGGATTTTTTTTTTAAATCGGACGAGCCGTTTGAGCTGTACACTCTTTATGTGCCCAGTGTTAAATGAAAATGCAACGTTGCAATTTACTTGGACCCACAAGATAAGGGAATGAAGTTACTGTTTAAAATGGGGGTTGATCATCGACCAGCGTAAAAGACAAAGGCTCGTCCAATTAAAAAAAATCCTTCACTTTAGATTGAAAACAACATATTTGGAGACGGTTTCCCCCTTACAATTTGTTGTAACTCTGATAATATCAGAGTTACCCTATTTCAGGGGACTTTTGAGACACCCTGTATATAAATATGCCTATGTATGTTTTATATCTGCATTATATTACCTATACTTACTAGCAAGCAAAGTATGTAATAAATGAAAGGATTTAGATACAGCTACCCACGTTAATTCGGGCTCCACTAAGCTGGACTTCACTTAAATTCTGAAATTTCATGACACACCAGTTGGGAACTATTGCCTTAATAGAAGATATAACAAAAATCTGCGTTTCTAATCTTCTTATTTAACTTACATATGTAAATTTATGTGAACAATTATATCTAACCAGAGTATTTTACAGTTTACTTTATTTTAATTTTTTTTAAATAAAAAACGAAAAACTTGCAAATTAAAAAGGTAAAAGTAAAGGCCTAATAATCAATTTTGGTGAATGTGAAATTTATCAATTTCGAAAACTGTGATAATAAACTACATTATTCACTTTAGTTGCGTTGGATCTTCTTCGATGAGTGCCTTCAGATTACGTTTTCGTGTCATCCTAAAGAGGGAATTATAGAGTTGACTCAGGGCCAGACTGAAGCAAATTGGACTGATTACTTAGAATCGAACACCGTGGTAGAGTGTAATGTACTCGGTTGTTGAACACATACAAAAATATATTGCAATGTGTGCTTTTCCTGACAATCCCAATGACTATGGTATCTGGACAAAAGATTTTTTTCAAGTTGAAACTAGTCAAATCTTAGCTGAAAACATCAATTTAACAAAAACGCATGAACACTTCTGCAATTTTGTCGATCGAATTTCAAAGTAGCAGGAGTTTGAACTTAGACAAAATTCTTAAATACTTGGCGAAGAAAAAAATAAGAAATTAAAAATATTAAAAATAAATAATAACGATTCATTTATAGTGTGTAAATATTAAGTGATTTTTAGAAGTTCAAACAGTATAATTAGTTTCCTACATTACACTTAAATTGTCATTTTTCTGAAGATTTTTTTCAATAAATCATTTCACAGTCACTACAAAAATGTGACTATGTACTTTCTTGAGGTGATACACTTTCATTGTTTTCCGTTCTACTATAAGAAATAAAGAAATAAAGCCTATAATATACATATATATGTAATCTTATAGACCTTGGAGCAAGTCGGCTGGAAATATAAGGGACCGCAAATTAGTTCCCAATCGGGAATCACGCCTCCTAAGACGCAACTGTATGTGATGCCCGAACGGCTCAGCATTTACTCTTACGAAGGGTGAAATGATATTTAAATGAACAGCTTGTGCAGTTCTTGTTAAGTAACAATGACACTAAATGAACTTGGAAATTGAGTTTTTGTTGTTCAAACGTAAAGAAAGGAATACAGAAAAAGGTTTTGAAATAAATAGTTTAGATTTAGAATTGAGAAGAAAGAGACGAGGACAAATCTTCTGGAGATATTGTAAACGCCAAAAATATTCATGTTGAGTTTTAAATATGCATTCATCTTGTATTAATTATTCGAAGCAGGAACTGTTACTTCGCCTCTCCTTGAGACTATTGTATTGTCTCAAAACCTTATATTACGAGGGTGGATTTAAAAGTTCGTGGCCTAGCCTCCAAAATTGGAAAATATTTGGATAAGCTTATGTTTTATTTCCCCACGTAATCCCCTAGATCGAGATACATTTACGCCACCTCTCCGGTAAAGCGTCTATACCACTTTTAAAAAATGACTCCTCGAGCCCTGCAAAATATTCCAGTACGGCATTTTTTACCTCTGCGTCCGAAGAAAATCGCTGACCCCCCTCAAAAAAAGACTTTCGGGTTTCTAAACAAGTGAAAGTCCGAGGGGGCCAAATCAAGTTAATAGTGCGGGTGCGGCAACAGTTCGAACCAATAGGAATGAATTTCTCCCATGGATACAATGGACGTGTGAACGTGCACATTGTCCTAGTAAAACAACACTTTTCTTCGCTGCATTCCTGTCCTTTTAATTCTGATTTCCTCACGCAAATGTCTCAGAAGTATGCAGTAGTATTCAGAATTGACAAATTTTCACTTTTCCAAGAAATCAATCAGGACAATGCCTCTAGCATCCCCCAAAAATGATACCATAACCGACATTGTTTGCCGACAAAACTTGTTTGGGTTTCTTTGGGACAGGAGATCCAAGTCCTTTCCATTGCTTCAACTGTTGTTTTGATTTCAGTGTGTGATGGTGTATTCATGTCTCGTCCATAGTAACAAATCTGCTAATAAACTCGAAAGGTGAGGCAATTGCGTTTGAAAGTAACTTGAGTCCCCATCTAGATCCAATCCTATATCAACATCTATTCTGATTCTTTGGCCATCTCGAAGTTTACATTTTAATTCTTACACCTCAGGAAACCTTAATTTCTTTACGATAATATTTTGAGCTAGCTCATAGGAAATACCCATAGTCTCAGCTGGTTTTGATTCTACAGACATTCAAAATCATGTGAAATTTTGTTGACATTTTCTGGAGTGGTCGACGTTGAAGGACTACTACTGCAGGGATCATCTTCAATGCTGTTTCTGCGACGCTTAAATTCAGTCACCCACATGCTTGTTTACCTTGAAATACGAAAAGCGAAGTCTCCTAGTGTCTCTGCTATGTCCATATGAATATCCTGTGGGGTTAATCCGTTTTTTATTTAGGTACTTAGTAACAGCTCAATGCTCGATTTTCTCCATGTCACAAATTTCCGTCACATTTGCCGACTTAGCACCTTATAAACTCCTCACCTAAAACAATGGAGAAATGGAATTTTTGACAGTGACCACCAACGGATATAGCTATAAAATATTGCTTCCTTCCTAGTCAGGCCAGGAACTTTCTAATGACTATTGCTGAATTACACACTTCTAAACGTGTCTATTCTAGGCTCCCAAGCATCCCGGTTTATTCGAGACAGTACCCAAGAATCGTCTAAAACTTCAAATGTCTCGGTTTTCCTCCAAAACATAAGTTAATTGAATTTGTGCGATGTCTAAAAAATCTTACTTTTACGTATTGCTATTGATATGAATAATATACTCTCTGTCACGTAATTTTGCTTAGCGTTGGCCTATTATATAATTAATTATGTTATTACAGCATAAAGCACTTGTATATGCTGTAAATTTTTAGAAAATGTCCTGGGTTTTCTAGTCTAAAAATTTCGAACCTCTAGTCTAGTTTCTCACATGTATATTTTTTCAGGAATCATTTTTTGCCAGAGAACCATTGTAAATCCATCCCTCTCATACATAGTTGTGAATTCTTTTCAACAAACACACGAGAATGCTTCTGTATCCTTGAAAATCATTTATATAAACCTAAAGCGATTCTTAAAACAATACCTTCCCACCTGTCTATTTTTATTAGACAAAGGGATGAACATTTCACTAGAAGAGATGACAGGACAAATCAGCGATATGTTTTGATAAAGTGTGTGAATTACATGAGATTCTTTCAGTACCATCAAACCCCAAGTCTTGAATTCAGGATCCAAGTAGATAGTCACTGGTCCTTGAATAGACGAATGTATAAGTATCACTATAGTAAAAGTACGTTGGCTAATCAATAAAGACAAGTGAATACAACTGCAAGACACAGAAAACGAAACATATCTTTGTAGTGGAAGAATGACGAATAGATAGAGCAAGTTTGAAGGCCATACAAGAATGTGATCTTGGCAGCTATTCCAGGACACATAGTTTCAGTTTCGCATAAGGCTACATGGAAGTGACAGATGAAGAACGGAACAGTAATTCTGTTGAGTATCTTGCGAAGATCAACGTTCCATGTGTACCCTATGCTCCATATAGCCCTGATTTAGTCCTTTGTGATTTCTTTCACGTTCCAATTTTGAAAAAAACACCTCCGAGGACGGCGTTTCGCATCTTCAGGGATAGTGGTGGAAGCTGCGGAGGCGATTTTGAAAGAGCTGTCCAAAAATGGCTTCTAGCATGTTTTTGATGACTGGCAAAAACGTTGGGACAAGTGCATTGCATGTAATGGGAACTATTTTGAAAAAGACTATCAACGTTTGGAGGATTAGTACAGGTAATTATGTTTTATTCAATTATGATTATTCTTTATTAATCAGCCCTCGTATTGTAGCTACAGTATGTTCACTGAGCTACTTGTCATAGATCTATCAAAAATATATTATTATACTTTTTCATTTCACATAGTACTTCCCTTCCGCAAGTAACAAAGCATTAAGTTTATGTCAACCTACTCGGATATGTTTAGTGTGACACAATTTACCTTTGATATGAATCATTGAAATTGATCTTATCAGAATACGGAAGCAATGTTTCTGCTATCTTCTCCAATGTGTGAAAGATGTCTAAATAGCAATCGTAAAAATTAAACAAAAAATGTTCTTTCTAGAAGATACAAATTTTTAATTATTTCATACCATTATCTATTTGTTATTAAATTTGCAATTATATGATTATCAGTAATTTGAATATCTTTGTTCATGAATATTAGGTAGAGCTGAACAACTTGAAGAATAACCCTCCACTTCCTCATGGCAACCAGGCTCCACAAGTTCTAATCTGTCCCAACTGCAACAACGAGTTTGAGGAAGCGCCGATTCTTCACAACTGAAGTAAGTAAGTCGTCTTATACAGTGAGCTCTTGTGCTATAACTACATGGTGCCCTGTACTCCTAGGTTTGAGTATCACAAAGAACAATGTTAGTGCATTATTTTATTTAGTACATACGAGGTATGTTCAAAGAAGGAAAACTTTTTAAATAGCGAGTCAACGGTAGAAGGTGGTCTTCTCCGCCTACTGTGCTTATATAGCGGAATATATCGCCTTTTATTGGGTTACGAGCTATGGCATTACTTGTCCGAGTAACAACAATATAAGTAACGACGTACATACGCAACTCGTTGGATTAGTGAAAAAGCAACAATGACGGAGTTGGGAGAACAACGTATTTGTGAGACATTTTGCTTAAAACTGACAGAAACACACCAAATGCTTAAACAAGCATTGAAGGATGACTGCGTAATCCGAATGCAGCGCTATGATTTATTGGTTTAAACGTTTAAGCGTCTTACGAAGGGCAGAAGTTCGGTGGCCGAAAGTCCAAGGACAAGACAACCTTCCTCTTAAGAGATGACAAACTTGTTGAGCTTGGGCGCGCTGTAATTAGTGAAAATTGTCGCTTAACTACGTACTTGTGAAGACGTAAAGGTAAGAGGATAACTTTCCATGTAGTCACAAATGAAAAAAAAAAAAACTTGCAAATTAACTGGCAAAACATTGCTCTTCCCTTGTCTTCCACCCACCCTATTCTCCGGACTTGGCCCTGGCTGTGCTTCTTCTACAGTATTTCCCAAACGTGAAGGCACTTTGGAATGGCGTCACACTCAGTATACAGAGAAAATTCAGGAAAATGCGACGACAGTAGTACACGCCACCGAAAAGAGTAATACAATGGCAACGACGTATTAACAATAGAGGGGAATATTTTGATGGAGATAGTGGTTACAAGTTTGTGTGATGAGCAATATAGTAAGCGCAAGAAATGTTCGGAGTTTTTCTTGAACACACCTCATGTTTTAGTTGAGTACTTTTATATATGAACCATATGTATCCGTGAACTATATGTGCTTCATCGTGGTTTACACATCTCCATTGTTCTCATTGGCATGCTGGGGAATATCTGAGGAGTTATCATTCGAAAAGCTTCCTCCACACTTGCGATTAATTCTTTCTCTCTCCTGTACAGACGATGAAAGACATATGATTTGATTGTTCCCCACAATGAGTTGTCTGGTATGTAGAGCCCGGACTTTGTGGGGCTATTTGAATGGGAATTGACTGTTGGAGAACCACTCCCAAAATATCAGCCTGCAAATTGTTCATTAAGAAAATCACTCACCGGGAAAGAAATGGGCTGGAGCTCTACTCTATTCACACACGATTCTTGTTCCCTTCTCTTGCAACTGAGTTATTAACCACGTGCATAGCATATGTAAATAAGAATGCCCATTTTCATATTCGTCAAACCAAATGGTGCGAAAGTATCGCCACATTGTCTCAACTCATATCATAATATGAGGCTGGTTTTGTTACCTTATATATAATGAGGATTCTCTGTAGACCAGAAGACCCTATTTTTCCTATGATCTGCGATATATTCCACATTTATCTGAAAATAACACTAAATTCGCGAGACTCATTTGGAAGTTGTGTCAAGAAATTACAAGAGGCAGCAACACGCCGTCCATCTCATTGTCAGGTAATTAATCTACAAATATTGGTCAAAATCAGGGGCGTCATTGAGGGGGCAAGAGCACCACCGACATAAGACTTTTACGTTTTGTACTAGTATATTAGTAGACAATCCATTAAAGTATATGTACTCCTCAAACTCTTGGAGGGGGCAATTGACCCCTCCTGCCCCCTAAATGACGCCCCTGGTTCAAATGCTTTCACTGGAGTTTTTTTTTTTTTTAAATCATACTCGTATACGGAAAAAAGTATATTACCACATAAAAACACCAAACTTTTTGAAAATAACTGGATAGAAGTTTGTCTTTAAAAAACTAGAGCTTTTCTATTTCAACTGTGCCCCTTCTGGTGCTACCGTCGATGTGTGTTTTCACGTACCTTCCTCGAAAGAGGAGGAACAAGTTAGCTGTGGCCAAGATCTTTCAATTGTTGGATGCGAAAGCGTTGCCACAATTAATTATTTCACGGACTCCGCTGTGCTCTGTCTTGTTAGCCATTTTAAATAGCTTACGATCCTCACTCGTCAAGACCAAACGACTGAATGACAAATTGGCAACTCAGCTGAGGTCATTCACATCTTTTCCCTAAGCAAAGGAAGAGTTCCTCCGTCAGAAATTGGCAGGGGTGAGGCCCAAGTATGTTTCGCATATTTTCCGAGGGCACCCCTGAGATAGGCTGTAACTAACTAACTCTATGGCCTATGGAACCCGGAAGTTCAATGCCGCGTTCACAAAAGCTCTCCACTGACTTCTATCCTTAGCCAATTGGGTCCAGTTTCTACTTTGCATTCCGGATAGAATTTCGTGTGGTTTCATTAAGTTTAAATTTATGGCACAAAAGCGTGATGAAGATACCGAATTCTGACAACAAAATATGCTGCTATTCGTCAATAATTTTAATATTCTCTTTTAATTAAAGAAAGTACTTATTAGGATTTTAGAAGATCGGAATTTACGAATAATTCACTCAAATATCAAAAAAGTAAGTATAGTAATTTCAATTTTCATATTTTATAAATTTTGAAAAATTTTTAATTAGTATAGGCTTGGGAAATCTAAGAGCAAAATAGGAATCTCTGCCTTTCAATATAGGATTTTATAAGGTTCCAGGTTGGCATCATTGCAACTACTAGTAATGAAGCACTCGGTTGTCTTAAAAAGTTGGTCACGTGTTACATAAAACGCATTGATAACAGCAGTACTGATAAAACGTTTTGTAATAATTGTTATATTAGGTTGAAATGAAATAAAGAAAAAAAATTAATTAGCAAATTAAAGGAACCCGACTCCGGTGAAATAGTTCGTTCGTTACCTTTCTTTCCGAACTAGAAACTAATAACAAAATCGTTTTCAGTTATTAATATTAAATTAGATATTAAATACCCATAGGTCAGAGATCTTACTCTGGTTATTAGTAGCTACATCCCAAATCGTATATATATCTCAATGCCTTCGATATACGGGAAAGTTAATATCTAATATAATATTAATAACTGAAACTTGTTTCTTAGTTTCGAGTTCGGGAAAAAGGGTATGGATTTTGTACCGTAGTCAGGGATTCATGTTTCTACTTTTCACTATGGTAGTATGCATTATGAAATGACTAGCAAAAAAAAAAAAATTAATCATTGCTTATATATATAGGGTGTTTCAAAACAACACCGACAACGTTTGGGAGGTGATTCCTGACACCAAAATAAGACAAAAAGTATAGACCATTCTGGGTGCACAAATGCTTCCTTTCGAAGTTATAGTTTGAAACACCCTATATATATATATATATATATATATATATATATATATATATATGTGTGTGTGTGTGTGTGTGTGTGTGTGTGTGTGTGTATGTGTGTATTATAAAATTGAAAATGACTATGTTTGTGACTCAATTTCTCGAACCGACAGACCGATCTCGATCAAATATTCAACATAGATCCGGTTCTGGCCTGGGAGTGTTTTTACTTTGACGGTACAACTTAGGGGAGGGGGAGGAGGGGGACAGAAAAATAAATAAAACTTTAATACCTCTTGAACCACCAAACCGATCTTGGTCAAATTTTCATGTAGATGAGGTTCGGGACTGGGATGATTTTTATCATTTCACTTTGACGGAGCAACGTAGGGAAGGGGATGGAGCAGGAGATATACAAAAGTCAATAAATATAAAACTAAAAGTGACTATGTTTGTCAGTTAATTACTTTTGAACCACCATATCGATCTCGATCAAATTTTCAACCTAGATTAAGTTCTAACATAAGATGATTTATGTCATATCACTTTGACGATGTAACTTAAAGGAGGGGAAAGACATTTACAAATGAACGAAAATGACCGATATTAGTGTCGAATCTATAGTTTTCGGGGTCGCTGAGATGAACAATGACACTTCCGATGCCGTGGCCCGCAACATGGGAAGGAGAGGGGATATGTAAATATCATCGAAAAGACCAATATCAAGGAGTGCTTTAGTAATACTAAAAAGTGACTGACTAACGAAACATATTACTATTTTTCCTTAATTTAACTCAGCGAAGCGGGTAATTGATGCTAGGATATATATATATATATATATATATATATATATATATATATATATATATATATATATATATACCGGTACATGGTGGTAAGAAACTATTTGAAAAAACTTCGTGAGCTGATTCCTGACATCGAAACAAGGGAAAACAAAAGTCCTCTGAAACTTTGGTCAGTGAGGGATAGTTTCGGCGATATAAGGTGCCAAAAGTGTGGGGAAAATTATAATTGAAAAATAATGCAACATAGAGAGTGCGGTTTAAAACATGACACTCGAAGTCATACATGCTCGATTGGAAAATGTATGCTTCAAACCTCCGCACGATGTGTGTGAGGGATTCTCCAAAGGAGAGATTACTTGCCATGTTATAGGAGATCCCTATGTTCCTTTGGGGATTCCCTCACACACATCTTACGGAATCCTCGTTATGAGATCTTTTATTTGATACTCATATTGTAGAAAAAAGAAAAATAGCCTAACCATTATTTTCTGCTGATTATGTTATCTGAGCTCCCAGCATGATTCCACACTCATGAATACATACCCACATATGGACGAATCAAACCTTCTTTTTGGCTTCGCCGTTGTCGGGTAACAACACAGCTGAGATCGTAAAGGCTGTAGCCAACCTTGATTTATGTCAGAAATTTCAGATACTGGAAGAAAGCAATGAAAGTCATAATTGTGGGGTCTTGACTGACTTAATGCAAGAACAATTAAAAATATGCTTCCTTGAGAGGACGATAATGAACGAAATTGTGGAATGAAGAAAATGAGCGGAAGAACCCCGAGAAAACCCACCACGCAGTATTTTTCCAGCACAAAACTCATTTGGGTCGGGCTGAGATCGAACCAGGAACCCCACAAATCAGAAGTAAACCCTCTACCACTGAGCCACTGCAGTGCAGACTATTGCAAAATGTTCTTCAAGGTATTACATTCTGAATGCAGAGTTCCTTCGTGGCTAAGTGGTTAATGTACACGCCTTTGGCATGGGAGATCCGGGTTCGATTCCCGGTGGCAGCTCATGTGGTTAGGATACCACGTTAATCAGTAGGTCCATGTCTCATATAGCCTTGCTGCTGAAAGGGACTTTAAACTCAAAACTAACTCAACTCAATTCTCAATGCTACTTAAATTCTACGCTCATTATAGTTCTCAATAGTCATATATGGTAGTATCTTTTCTTCCGTTAAATTTGCTTACTACAAGGTTGCCAGATGTTCTTTGTCCTTTGAATTACATATTTTTTTTTAATTTTTTATGAAATTTGTACAGGTCGTTCATTTGTTCTATACTTGCTTACCAATTCTAACATTAATAAAACTGATTAGGTAATTAAATGTACAGTTAAAGAATTTAACTTCATATATTTGTAGATGCTAAAATAAGGTATACTCTGCATGCAAGTTTGGAAATTCCTTTGTTTCTACATTTTCACTTGGCAACACGTGTCCTGTAATTACAGAAGTTGAACATGGTAACCCGTGTGTACACCTTCACGTAAGAAACCACAATAAATGTATAACCATGCTAGCATAGTTCTTATTTCTGAAACTATTCAGAAATAATTTTTAAATCATTCAACATCTTTGACTTTATAATTTTTATTTCTCCTTTCAGCACACTACCAAATTTACCAAGCGTAGCTTGAAACCAAATATCTTGAAATGTTGCACCTGATGTTATAAAGTGTATTTGAAGTGTTGGCAAAAAAGCTTTTGTCTGTAAATACTTAAACAGGGATGTAATGAAAATTGGAATATGTAACTTCACAATTTCCGAAGATACAGAAACAGACTGATAAATTATATTACATAAGTTATTTAGGAATTTACCAGTGTTCAGTATGTGTGGACATGAATAAATCATTTTACATAAACTTATAGTGTTTTCATTCTTGAGCAGTTAAGTGATACGACTACCGTTGATTTATAACAGCAACATAACCAAAATGATCCATTTTCTTGTTTGTGATCTCAAGCCTAAGTTTCTTATCAAAATTACACAGTATTGCGAAGCATACTTTCTTTTTCTTAATCTATGATAATTTATGAAATCTTTACAATGTAGAAAAGGATGATTTTCTGTTTCTCAAATACATGCAATGAAAGAAATATGACTTGAAAATGCACGCGTGAGAGGACAATTTAGAAAACCCTCGTAATAATTAGGGAATTGCTAATTATTCAAGAAGGATGGAGGTTGTTAGCTCTTTTCCTGATGCATATTTTACCTCAGAAGAGCTAGAAAAGTAATAATGCAGTTATAGTAATGCTGAGCACATAGACAGGAATCTGGTTGTTTCTCATCTCTATTAGGAAACAATCTTTGTAAGCCCATAGCAACTAATATGAAAAATAGTGTTAAAAAAAGAGTATTGACTTTAACAAAAGACATAAGGTCGGAACTCTTTATATTTACTCATCTTGTAGACAACGAGTTAGTGTTTTGATTGTTTATATCATATACTGTAAGACGGGGTTACTTTGCACATCATGGGTAACTTTGCACAAAATATGAAAAGAGTTACACAGTCCTCTGTCGGTAAAACTATGAACTTAAAGAGAAAGTTTAAACTGCCACCGTAAGATAGAATATCTAACTGTGTTGTGGCTATAATGTTGGCGGACACCATTACTAATTACTAGAGCTCGGAAGCTGAAGACCTAAACATTGCCTAAAAAGGACCTATAGAAAGACATAAAAATATCCAAAAAAGGACCTAAAAACTTAAAAAAGGACCTAAAAATAAGACCCGATGTAATGAGAAGTACATTTTTGATTAAAATAATGCTCAAGAAATACAAGCCTCTGGTAGTGTACAATATACGGTTGAAAGAAACTTTATCAATGAAATGCTTTGCTTATGTGGTATACAGGCCAGGACATCACATAGACCCGTAACACTCTGAAATTATAATTGATCTGTTTATCAATTGACAGGTAACAAAAAAATTTGAAGTCCAAACTAAAATAAGAAAACTTTCCCCCTTCACCCCTCCTCCCTGCTGAAGGACATCGTTACGCCTCCTTATCTGACTTGTGATTGTTGCAGATCTGGTCTTATCAGTCCAGTCGTTGAAGAATGTCTTATCTTTTGAATTTTCTTTACTAAAGAAAAGATGTTCAAGAAGTGGTGGTGATTCGAGTTAATAGCCAGTAAATTTATTGTCGAAAAATGAAGTGCAAAAAAGGACGTTAAAACCTAAAAAAAAAAAAAAAAAAAAAAAACTTTTTAAAAAGACCAATAAACAAAAAAACAAACGTCGAAAAAGGCAAAAAGAACAAATAAAATCCACCATTTTCTGGCATACAATGACCCAAAATGAACATATGTTAAGCCTTGTCTTCGGGCACTCGTATAAAAGAGGATTGTTCCTCAACTTCCGAGCCCTACTAATTACCCAAAAAGTTTGTTCTTGTAGAGGTATGGAAAGCAATCACTATAAAGGCACACAAAATTTGAAAGATATCACCTACAAGAATTTCCGTCGAAGTTAAGTCAGTTTCGTAGAATACTAGTGTGTATAGTGGGACTTCGAACCAATAGTGGAAATTGAAGTGTGAAACATTTTAAGATCATAAAAGAATATAAAATTCGGAGAAGGCAGTTTCAGCTTCTAATCGGGGTTACTTTGCACCGGTCCAAAGTAACTCCTTTGATAGGTAATTACTACTGCTGGTACCTCCTGTCTTCTAATTTTAGGTAAATTACCTATTAAGGTAGATGCTAGAATGGATTTCTTGTTGGAAAATAAATTACGAACATTGGCGGTTCCAGCAAATGGTTTAAGAGAGGCTTCACTCAGAAAAGCTTTTAAAAAAAAAAGAAGAAGAAGAAGAAGAAGAAGAAAGAAATCACTAGACTTTGGGAGGCTTGAAGCTTATACGCATAGGAATGACTAACATTAGATTTAAAAAAAGAAATAATGAAATTTGGGTCTGCTTCAACCTGAAAGCCCCAAACCACTTAAATTCCACTGATTACGTTTGGGATGATATTCTTGGACATAAAGACCAATCAAGGCAAATCAGTTCACGGGGATGATTTTTTTTTTTTTTTTTTTTTTTTGCTGAACCTGAGTTGACATTTTGGTGGGGCATTTGCTAAACTATCAGAATGTGGTTCCTGTGCCGGTACCAGAAAATACATAATTTTCTGTACATATATCGGTTATTCATATTAAGTACCGATACCGGTACCATCATTCTAATATCAATATTTGTAGACTGTATCAGGCACGTAGCCAGGATTTCGTGAATGGGGAGGTCCGTGACATGAAATACTGTGGTCATCACAACAGAGGCTCGATCATTCTAAACTATTTTACTGGAACATATATTGGTTCGTTCAGCCAGGATTTCGCAACGGGGGAGGAAGCGTGACATGAAATTCTGAATGCCCAGGAGCTCGATCAATCTAAACTACTTTACTATCAACATTGGTTTGTTAGAACAATAAAATGAGGATATGCTGGTAAGTATTTCAATAAACTATGAGAAATCTCGAGTAAAATAATAATTTAAAAAAACGTGCTGAAAAAGATTTTACAATATTTACATCCTTCCCATGTTCATTCAAATATAACAATTTTCCTTTCACTATGACCCCAACTACTATAAGAAGTACATATTCACTATTATAAAAAGTACACACTCAATAATGTCTTGTAAAATATTTTACAATATCTGCGTTCCTTTCTCTGTTGAATCAAATGTTAACAGAACTTTATTTCCATATAAATTTTTGTTTTTATTATTCCGTCAACTACTATCTCTTCCAATGACAGGTTAAAGGAGCAGTAGAAAATTGTTTTTGAAATAACATGTTTCATACTGCAAGGATGCGATGACGAAAATATATGTTAGAAAAATGTCCACGTTGTTACACAACGATACTATACTTTCGGAAGCTTCAAATCTCCCTTGAAATCCCCCTGACTAGTAGCAGAATTTCTGAGAATTCCGTAATTCTTCTAGAAATTCTGAGAATTCCGTAACTTTTTCTAGAAATTTCAAATTCCCTGACTCTTTCAGGATATCTCGCTCACCTCGCCACCATGTATTTCAAGTAATACAAATCTCCTCATAAGAAAAAGTAACCCAAAGCTTCCTGATTTTTTAAAATTTTTTAACGCGATCCTTCTTTTTCTCATTTCATTTTTTTTCTCCTTCCTTATTTTTTCTCATTTCTGGTCTCGAAGGGGGGGTCCGGACCTCCCCTTGGCTACGTGACTGCTTGCAGTTTTGTGTAAAAAGTGAAATATATAAATATTGAAGGAAAAACATTGCACAGAAACATTAGGCTATATTCGTATGCTGAACATACTTTTTTGTAGGTTGTGCTAAGTATCTCCACTTATGGAGTAACTTTGAACCAAGGTTTATATTTTAATAACTATAGTTCTACTGAATGTTTACTAATGCACTTACAGAATGTTTAGGGGCCGGTGTGGCTCAGTGGTAGAGCATTCACCTCTGGTGCGCGGGGTTCTTGGTTCGATCCCCGCTTAAACCAAGTGAACTTTGTGGTGGACAATCACAATGTGCGTGGATTTTCTCGAGGTCCTCCCACTTTCTTCATTCCACCATTTCATTTCTCATCATCACCGTCTCCTTTAGCCTAATTGGCATAACTGTGGGACGCAAAACTCAAATATTTCATTTCATTTTTTTACAGAATATTTTCCTTGTATATCTAGGTATTATATGTCTAAAATAGGTTATAAATCATTACATTTGTAAGTTATATCCGATTTTCTTTTAAATTCTTTAAATTTGGTGGAAAGATAATCCCGTCTTCCAGTATACGTTGTGTGTGCGTGTATCGGATGTCTAAAACTTGCGTATGTGTTCAGCGAGGGGTGGTGCCAGATGTAGAAAGAAGACGAAAAGATAATACTACTAATATTACCTTTAACTTTCGGGGTTTTGTATTGGCTTTAGGTAGCGATGAAGATATGACGATATGGCAACACCGTATGGCCAGTGGCATATTTACGATTTTGTTTCGGGAGGGTTTTTGCTAACTTTCGGGGGGCTTTGCCTGGAAATGTGAAAATTCTGCAAGATATTTCATTTACTTTACTATACTAAGTAAAGTATAGTAAAGGCCGGGCTTGGGTGGGCCGGCTCTGTTATTTATCTAGGCCGGGCCGGGCTTGGGCGGGCCGACACTGATTTCTATTCAGGTCGGGCCGGGCTGGGGCCGATTAATTGCAATAATTATTGGCTTTCATTAAACGATAATTAGAATAAAGGCAAACGTTGAAGAAGTGTGCCCTTGAAAAATGTTACGAAATGAAACTTTTAAAATTTATCGGGCCCGGGTCGGGCCGGGCCTAGGCACATTCGGGTTGGATTGGGCTCGGGCCGAAAAATTCGGCCCGTGCAGGTCTCTAGTATGTACACTGAGGTGCCATATATTTGTCTGAACGTGCCAACATTGGAATTTGAATCAGACTCACGCGCTCTTAATTAGTTGTTTGATTTTGACTTTAATGTTTCGTTCAGCATCAAGGGTTTACGAGACTTAGACCTACACTTTAACATGGGATCCGAACCATATGAGTTCTCATCAGAAACTGAACCCAGGTCTTCCACACCACTCTAGCCATTTAGCCACAGGAAGTTGACACGTGCATTGAACGTTCGCCTTCTAGCCGCCTTCTAGACACGCAAAGGATTCACATATCATGAATATCTATTTGCTTATTTCTTTGTCAGAAAATCTACAACCGTATGACGTATGTCCACTTGTAGCACAAATTTAACACGTCCACACAATTATATGGTACGTCCGTGTTCTTATTTCTATTTCATAACAGTATTCCCACTTTGATTCATTGTTTCCATTTCACATTTAGCTTGTATTGTTTTGCACTGTTAAATAATGTGTTAAAAAGCTGGAATAAATTACGGGATTTAAATAAGAGTTTCCTGATTGTATTCAATCACGTTATTACTACCCCACACAATAAAACAATGACTTCTCCCTGTTAAGAGATTTTTTTTTTTTTTCGAATATGCCATCGGTTGCCACATCGTCATATACCGCGTGTATCAAAAGTCCGGAGGCATAGATCAACTCTGTTATAAGTAAGGATACGAAAAGAACAAAGTTCTTGTAAATAGGCAGTTTTCAATCTTAAGTAGTGGAATTTTTCCAATCCCACTTGGACTCCACAGAGGTAAAGCGCCCAATGTTAAATAAGAACTAACGTTTCCAGTTTTGCAGGCTGTTCGAATGGAACGTAATAGCACGCAAAAATAGCACGATGAATGTGCACATTGTTGTGTGAGGGAACCTACACCTCAAACTCGCTTCCCAATTCTTTATTGTTGGTATCGTACAAGGGTCCAAGAGAACAGTCTGCTGAACTGGCAATGTTGTTTTTCATTTAACATAGCACGCCTTACCAGTGTGGAGCCCAAACAGCTGGGACAATTGGAACGATTCCATCACTAGATAAAAAACCATCTATATTTCCAACAACTTGACTCCCGTTCCATTTTTTCGTATCTTTACTTATAACAAGGTTGGCTATAACTCAGGATTTTTAATACATAACGGGATCTACCACCGAAACGAAGCCCCAAAGTTTATAGTAATATTATGTTTTCGTATTTTTCTTACATCTTGCTTCACTCTTGCTCTCAGCACAGGCGAGATTTAGACTCCCGAGGTATTTTATGCAGCAGTAATGGGTTCGTATTTGTGTGCATCTTTTAGACATTCCATTGAGATGAAATGAGAGTAACAAGATAAAAGATTAATTTTAATTATTTAAATTATTTCAATGTTGTTTATATTGGGCGTTTGGAACACAAAGCAGTTACAGTTGTGAGAGAAAGAGATTAAGTTGGTACGGTACTTTTAAATACATGGAAAAGTTAATATTGTTTTATTACATTGCAAGCGTTGTTAACAAAGGAATTCCAGATAGAGATATTAAACATGAAATACGTCGAAAACGACACAAGCAACTTGATTCCCTTGTGCACTGAACGCGCCATGTTTATATATATATATATATATATATATATATATATATATATATATATATATATATATATATATATATATATATATTTCATATGCTATTATAAATATTCTTCATTTGCTGTAAGTATCAGAAAAGTTAAACAACCACGCAACAGACGAACTCCTGTTGGGAGAACAGGGAAATCGTTTGAGGGTGTTGGTCCCCGTGGCTAAAACCCACATTAAATTATAGAAAATGTATGAAACATTTTCTGTATATAATTGATTATATTTTCGGTAGAAATTTGTACAGGATTAGGTAAGAGATTACTTTAGGATCGCTAAATAGCTAACTTAACGTCAACCTCTTTAGAGATTGAAAACGCATCTTTCGCTATGCATATATTATATAACCGTATGTAGACCTATGTAGGTTATGATTTCACACTCAATTCTTCTTAAAGCAAGTATGTAGTAACGACCCCCGAACTAATACAAAGTAACTCAAGCGTTATGAAAAGCAACATGTTTACTTATACATTTGTATCGTTATCTGGTTTGTCACAGGCTGTTCAACTCTTGAAGATTGTTTATTGATATTAACACATGTTGCATGTATAACTCAAGTGCACTAATATTCCTACAATAATAATTCTCATATTCTGAATAAAAATTACCTTTTTTGCCAGAACGGTTCTGCAAAAGAAATAAATTGTAAACGCATACATTGACAAGGTCGTACATGGTATTTCGCAATTGTTTCAGAACTTGTACTCACATTTTTCCACCCTTCTGTATAGCGAAAATGTTTGTAATGCCTATCCATCCTTAAGATAAACAAGCATTACAAATATTCTTAAGTGATTCCTTTCTCAAGATTACTTCAAGCAGAACAAAAATATAAGTACAACTACGTACAAGAGATTTCAGTAATAGTCTGCATAGGCTAAAGGAGATGGTGATAGAATTAATAAAGTTGGAACAAACGGGACAGTGCCGACAAAATCCACCACAAACGTCACTTCGCCTGAGAGGCCCCGTTAATGATAACGCGTTTGAATCTAATGAAAGGTACGGTAAGTATGATACACAGGATCATAATCAACCATCAATAATGAGGATAGAGCAATTCCCGTATCTTTACCTATTATGGAAGTTACATTATTGTTAATAGATGTCAGCACTATTCGTCTTGAAAGAATGAGAGATAATTTGATGTAAATATTACATATAAAACATACAGTCTCCCACAGCTTAATGACACTCTTTCCAGTTTATCAAATGCATTATTCATATCTTATTACTTGAACTTTCTTTTTAGATACACAATAATAAGTGGAAGTACTCAGAAAATAATTTAATATTTTCCTAAAAATATTTCGCCCAGTTTTCTTTTTTTAGACATACTGAACCAAGGAGCCTAACCTCTCTTGTGTCTGTTAATGTGCTAGCTAGGACCAAGTGTTGAATACGCATTTGTGAGCACAGCACACATACAACACTTAGAGGGTTGACGGAAGTACTCACTTTCGGAGGGCAAACTTGCTTTTTGAATCTCATTCATCATCTTTTCATTACTTTTCACATTCATTTGGGCTTCGGCCCTAGGACACTTCATTGCGATGGCGGACTCTGGCAATACTAATGGACAATCGGTTCTCGGTCGACATACAGGACTACCAGCTTTTCTTTCTACAAATTCAAACACTTCGCGTGTTCAATCTACATCCACTGGAATTACCAGTCGCACTCGACACTTTTCCTGGGGGAGTCAATCAGTCGCAAGCACGTCTAAAGAGAGACATCCATCCAGTGAGTCAGTCCAGTCTGCAAAGAGATTTCGCGGGGGATCACAATCTTCAAACGTCCAACCTATGGACACTGGATCGCCACAGTCAGAATCGTTATCCGAACCTCTCAATATGACTCCAGATCCCGTTTACAATTTTCTGCTAACTGACTTTGACGCGAAGTACACACATCCAAAGATGATCTTTCTTCAGATCATTAAATACGTTCCACGTGCGAATGTAGAACAAATAGTCCAAACTAGAAATGGATACATCATAAAATCAAAAGATCCAAATTTTGGAACCTATTTACGCAACAAGGCATCTTATGAAATCTTCGGGAAAAACGCAAAATTAACAAAAAAGTCTGATTCTAGGACTAAACAACCACCACCACCCAAGAAATTGCCAATGTTGTCTGTTGTTATCCGTGGTGTTCTACCAGAGTTTACGGACGACGAAGTACGCGAAGAGCTTCTTCAAGAGGGCATTAACATTGAAAAATGCATACGCATTAAAAACAATAATGGGCCAACATATATGATTCGTGTTTTGTCCCAAAACCAGCAGGCCATCGATCATCTTTTGGCACACGGTGCACCTATTTATAAGAAAATTCATAGGGTAGAGCCTTCAAAAACTCCTGGGCCAGTGCCTCTTCGGTGCGAGAGATGTCAGACCTACAACTCTCATTTCACAAACAGCTGTCCAAATCAACCGCGATGCGGATATTGTGGAAACCAACATGAAACCAGGTTGTGCCAAAATCAACAACAACCTCCAAAATGTTCCACATGTGGTGAAATGCACCCCACATACAGCTATCGCTGCAAGGCAAAGCCCCCGGCAGAACCCACTCGTCCGGAGTTTACTGCACCCATTCGAAGTTCTGATAAAACTACACCTCCAGCTCAATCTATTCTGCATCCACTTAGTATCGAAGATTTTCTACGTTACTTCACTATAGTGCTTCAGAACGTGCTGCCATTTCAACGCGATCATATACTTCGTACCATAACTAACACTGCAAAATCTTTCTTTAACATCAATATGCATGGTACATATTCAAGACAGTATGCTCACTTTCAAATTGCGCCTCTTGAAACCGTCGTTTAAAGCCATGTCTCTTCTGATTCTAATTATGAATTTGTTGTTTATTAATATTCGATCTTTCCAGCAACACAAACTTCTGTTAGAACATCTTTTACTGGAAGAACAAATTGATATTTTTGCTCTGAATGAAACTGCACTCAAACCTAATGTCACAGCTCGCATCAAGGGTTATCACCTTCACCGACATGATTATATGAGACCAGCCGCCAGAGCTCAAGGTGGAGTTGCAGTAGGTTTTTCACCAAAATTACCATTCCGACAATATCATCCACAGGCTTTTGGCAATCATCCAGAACATCTTCTGTTGTCCGTTTACTATCCATCCATTGTTATCAACGTTGCTACAATCTATATCCGGCCGAGACACCAAATACCATTTGATTTTTTCAATTACATTGCCCAGAATTTTCGGAATATTGTCATTATGGCTGATATCAATATTCACAGTCGCAACGACCGAGAAAAACAGCAATTTATCGTCTACGTAACGCAACAACTACATTTACATATCCATGACTTACCTAGTCATACCAGACCAAGCAGTCAAACAACGCCAGATGTTGTAATTACGTCACTTAATCTGGTCGGCGACTGTAATATCCAGGTACTTGACACCATAGGCAGTGACCACTGCCCAGTAAAACTAACGATCAATAAAGGCCGTTACTGCAACAACACTCCGGTGTTCCGTACCGTCAAACGTTACGATAAAGCAGATTGGAATACGTATAGGACAACCATTGAAAAAGATATTACTGATCTTACAGCACCAACTACTGAATCTGAATTGTATAACACTATCTCACGACTCACAGATACCTTAACCTCTAATGCTGAAGCATCTATTCCTACGGACAAAATCTGTCCCTCTAAACCAAAGTTACCGCCTCACTATCTGGCCATTGTAAAACGTGCACGGCAGCACATTCGTGAATACTATCGTACTGGAAACGAGGCACATCTTCATTGCTATAGACAATGGCAACGAGCAGTGAAAAACTATCTCATTGCATATAAACGGAGACATTGGATTAGTGCTTGCAATAAGTTGAGAGACGAAGCACATCCTACCCGCTACTGGAAGAAATTCCATCAATTAACGGGAAAGAATACTGTTACATCATATCCGCTCCATCTCAATAGTGTTCCACTACTTTCAGACACAGACAAAGCAAATGCTTTTGCAGATCAACTACAAGCAGTATTCACTCCAACTGAGTCTCCATGCCAGAGCGAACGTGTTGATATTTCCAGTGTACCTGCTCTACAACCCTCTGTAACACATCAAATCGACTTAAATCATCCTCTTACCAGACCAATTACTACTCCCGAATTACATTGCGCTCTCCGAGGAAAACGAAACACAGCTCCAGGAATAGATGGCATCTCTTATAGGATGCTAAAAGAATCCCCGCCTCTCTTTATTTCTTTATTAATTTCTATTTATAATTTCATTCTCAGCACTGGATATTATCCGTTACATTGGAAAGTCTCAAAAGTCTGCATGTTTCATAAACCGCACAAGTCCGTTCATGATGTTAGTTCTTACAGGCCCATTCAGTTAACTTCTGTCTTCAGTAAGCTATTTGAAAAGATTCTTGTCAACAGACTACATATTCATCTTAAAGAATACGATCTGTTACCAATACATCAAGCAGGTTTTAGGCCTGCCTTTTCTATTAGCGATCAACTGCTACGTCTCACGACTGTTCTCACCAATCAATACAACAAAGCCTTTCCATCATGTTTAGTCCTTATGGACCTAGAAAAAGCTTTTGATAAAGTATGGCACTATGGCTTGCTGCGGAAACTACAATCACTCCGTTTACCAACTTGCTACATTCGTCTCATTTACTCTTTTTTAAGTAATCGAATAGCGTATGTTTCAATAGGAAATGTCCTATCTAGACCTATTTTTCCGCACTCAGGCGTACCTCAGGGATCTGCACTTAGTCCATTATTATATATCTTATATGCCTCAGATATGCCTCGACCACCGCCTAATGTCTATGTTTTCCAATATGCTGACGACACAGCATTTTTATCGCTTGGGAAAACTATATATCAGATCAGTAGAAGCCTACAACTAACACTCGATAATTTTCTCATCTGGTGCAGGAAATGGAAATTAACTGTCAATTCAGAGAAAACACAAGCTCTTGTATTTCTTCCACCTAAGCGTAGAACTAAAGTACGCCGAAATCCTGCTAATCTTACTATATCAGTTGACGGGCATTTTCTTCGACCAAGCGCCTCTGCTACGTATCTGGGTGTGGTATTCGATACCAAACTCACCTGGAAACCTCACTTTCAAAAACTGGCGCAAAAAGCATCTACTAGATTAAATCTTCTACGCCGCCTTACGGGCACAACTTGGGGACTAAGTGCGGATGTCTTACTAAAGACATACAAAGTTTTTCTCCGACCTCTTCTCACTTTTGGTCACATTGCCTGGTGTCACGCTTCACCTAAACTCTACGAGAAGTTAGCAGTTATGGAACGCCATGTTATTCGCCTGGCATATAGAATTCGCTTGCCATATCCAAATTACATGACCTACGAACACATCGACTTTCCACCCATTTTCGACCATCTTGCTACACTCCGGACAAGATACATTCAGTCACGCATTACAAATGCTCATCCACTCTATCTGGACACTTTAAGACTTGATGCTCTTACGGATGCTCCGTATCGATACCAGCACTCACCGCTCAACATACTCACCACACTATATGTTAAGACAAATTTGGACGCCGCAGAGAGAGCAATATTTGATATTTACGTCATCAGAGATCATATACCTCATATTTTTCCATTTTAGCACATGTTTCTCACTCATCACTAACATTGGGCTATCATCACGTCTTACATCAGTCTCGAGTCGCCCCGAGACAGAAGATCTAACGCTCATGTGTCTCAACTAATGTTCCCCAATGTGTTTGTGACGTCAATTGCACTTCATATCATTATCATTATCATACCTGCTTATATATATTTATCATATACCTAGTTACATTTATCCTTTAACTATATTTGTATATTTGCACCATTAGTATGATATCTTGCACTACATTATATTGTTTTGTTTTTCAAGACTAATTTTACGTCGTTTTTTTCTTTTCTCAATCTATTGTTTTTTTTGCATTGCACTTAGACCATCTATTGTACCTGTTCTAGCACCATCAACATGTATGGAAACCTATGCCAAAGAGAGGGCGTAACCCTCTAATGGCTGGGGTTAGTTTGTTTGATATGAAACAAAGTATACTGAAATAAACAAAATAGATGATTAAAGAAATCTCCCAAACCTAATCCCTTACCTAAAAAAAAAAAAAAAAAAAAATTTAGGTACAAGATTGTTGATAGAATAAACAGTAATTCTTATTTTTGCAAGGTGAAGGCTGTATTATAGCTAAGCCTTTAGATATTAAGGGTAACTAAAGCTCGGCCTTATATTCTAAACTAGGAATGCAATGGATATACCCGATTGCAATGAAATGAGCTGAGCGAGCTTAAACTACGTAATCAGGAAGCGTTTTTCGGTGATTATTCCTCGATGGTACATCGGATTTTTGATTTCGACCTATGTTGTCACTCAGCACGACATACTCTATCAGCGTGCTAAGTTTGGTTGAGATCGGCCAAACGGTCTAGGAGGAAGCGTTTTTCGGTGATTATTCCTCGATGGTACATCAGATGTTTTATTTCGACCTATGTTGTCACTCAGCACGACATACTCTATCAGCGTGCTAAGTTTGGTTGAGATCGGCCAAACGGTCTAGGAGGAAGCGTTTTTCGGTGATTATTCCTTGATGGTACATCAGATTTTTTATTTCGACCTATGTTGTCACTCAGCACGACATACTCTATCAGCGTGCTAAGTTTGGTTGAGATCGGCCAAACGGTCTAGGAGGAAGCGTTTTTCGGTGATTATTCCTCGATGGTACATCAGATGTTTTATTTCGACCTATGTTGTCACTCAGCACGACATACTCTATCAGCGTGCTAAGTTTGGTTGAGATCGGCCAAACGGTCTAGGAGGAAGCGTTTTTCGGTGATTATTCCTCGATGGTACATCGGATTTTTTATTTCGACCTATGTTGTCACTCAGAACGACATACTCTATCAGCGTGCTAAGTTTGGTTGAGATCGGCCAAACGGTCTAGAAGGAGTTCGCGGACAACCAAACAGCTAACCCCAGTATAAGAGCTTCGCTTCGCTCAGCTCAATAACTTGGTAAGAGTGTAGAATACCTGCTCTATCTGTGTGTGTGTGTTTTTTTTTTTTTTTTTAGCTCATTCGCTTCTGTAGAAAACTATTATTCTTTTTTCTTTGAAATGAAAAAAGATTCTGATGCTTTGATTTTATAGTATTATAGTGGCCTACACTGTGCATAACTTTAATACTTTAGGATTGTGCAACTGGGACTTACAATATTGTAAAGTTAGTACACCGTACGTATGCACGTTCTTTACTTCTCTCGATAACTCTTGAACGGAAGTGAATTTTTTAATTCTTTTCTTTGAAAATAAATAGAAAGAGCAACTATCTTGGCCAAGTTTAATGGAATCAATCCACCACCATCTTAGCTGGTAAAGGCAACTAACGTTTGTCTCCTAGTGGACACGATAACTTTTGAATGAAAGCGATTTTTTTTTCTTTTGCAATAGATAGCTAGAACAAGTATCTCGACCAAGTTCATTAACGAAGTGAATCCGTTAACACCTTTACAGATAACGATGACTTACGTCCGTCCGTTATTCCACACGAAAAATTTTGAACGAGAATGAATAGTTGAATTACGATTCTTCTAAAGGTAGTAGAAGTTACACATCTGGTCGTTAGATGACAGCAAACGTCCTCCAGCGGTGGACATCTACTAGACGAAATCGAAACTCCCAGTGCGTGATTCATTTTACTGTCTACCAGACATTATTTAAATTAAATTTGATATATAATTATTTAAATTACATATAACAGAATTTAATTCTAACCAAGCAAGGAGTAGAATATATAATTAGATTTCAAGAAGAATTTAGCTAAAAAAAGAAAAAAAACACGATAGAAGTATATTCTCATTTCAAAGAGAAGCGAATAATATTTCTCCACACAATTCAATGGGCTAATAATAAACAAAGATGGCATGCGTACTGATCACAATAAATAATTCGGATTATACATAAGGTAAGTTTCAGCAAGTGGAACACCATCAGAAACGTACGATTATCCCCTTCCTTCAGACTAATTTTGTTAAAACTTAATTTTTAAAAAAAAGTATATTAACAGATTTGAAAGAAGAACGTTAAACAATTAGACAAACATTAGTTCACACAATCATTGTTTTAACACTGACAACAGCAGAAACATTCAATAATCCAGGTCCAAAAATTAACTTGAGACCACCATGAAAATATATTCCTACAAGCGAAAAAGAATCTTTAAAATGTTATTCAAACGTCTAATACGTAAGCAAGGGCGCCGATCCTGGGGGGGCCGGGGCCAGAGATGGAGTGGGTCAGTGGGTCGGTGAGTCAAGTGGGTCAAGTTTTCTAAGTGGGTCGTGAATCAACAGCATGTGACCCACTGCGACCCACCGACTCAATATGATCTACCGACCCCCTCTGCTCACTGCATTGTAGACAGTATCTTCTGAACAGTGGTAAGTTTGTCTTCGTTGTACTTTCAAGACCTTATTTCCCTTCCTTTTCCATTTGTTTCTGTCTACTTATACCTGAGGTGAGTATATCTAACCAAGTAAAAAAAAATAATAATAATAAAATAAAATAAAAATAAAAAAAAGAACTTCAGGAACTTTTGGATATTGATATTTTTAATTGTAACAATAGCAATAGGACTTATACAACTACTTGGCTTTCGAGACCTGTGAATTTTTAGAGGAGCTAACTACTGGAAAAAATACATTTTTGAATCACTGTAATATATAAATTATTATATAAAAAATTGAATGTAACTATGTGTGCCTGATCATCACGGTCAAATTGCAAAGTCAAATGAAATTACTTTCGGTATATGTTAGGCCTCAATCCAAATTGGGATGTTATATTGCTTTCATTATAATGCATACTATCTTAAGGAGGTAGTGAGGATCCGAATTTTTGCGAAAAAAATTAGTAACTCGCACGCCGTTAAACTTACGGAGCTGAAATTCAGTGTATTAACTCTTTATTGAAAATAAACAGAATGTGTCCTAGCATTTTTTTTTAATTCTCCTTTATGGGGGAGGCACTTTCTATATATGGGCATTTTTTAGTGAATTGGTTTGTAAAAATGATCGAAAACGATCAATGTTATTTAGAAAAAAATCAGAAACAAAAAATACAGTGCTTGGCTTCATATATCCATTACTTTCTACTACAATAATTGCTGAAGCTCATGTTTATTCTATGAAGCGCTTACAGCACAGGGCAATCAACCCATAAAGTTGTGAGAAAAATAGGTATAAAATTTGTACTGTAAGCTTAATTACATGGAAATTTTAAGTTTGGATTGTACGCATAATTATATGGAAAATTTTACACTTTTTCCCCCCTTACGTTGGTCTCCTTACCTTGATTTGGAACTTTCAAATTTCATCCTTTTTTCCACTGAAAAGTATCGATAATTCAACAAGGAAATAATTATACTATGATAATTTAATTGAAATTCATCGTAATTTGGAACATGGCAAACATCAGTGTTTTAATTGAAGGGAAAGAAGAGAGAAATTCCCATTCACCACTGAACACTTTCCAGGAACCTCGTTCCCTTTCGCTTTCTAGGCGGGGAAGGGAATTTGGTAATGGCATCAAACCATCATGTGTAATTACAAAGATTAAATTTATAAACAAATAAGAAATCCAGGGGTGTCGCCAGCAGGTTTGTGTAGGGGGGGGCGTCGTTTTTGAGGGGGGCAGCTACAATGTACAAAGCCAAAAAAATGTGTTGCTGCTAGTGTTTTTGAGGCCTGAAAGAAAGGAAAATTTTGGTTTCCTTCTGAAAAACTAAAAAAACTATTTTAGCTTCTTTTTCTTTGTCTTCTTCTTCTTCTTCTTCTTCTTCTTCTTATTATTATTATTATTATTATTATTATTATTATTATTATTATTATTATTATTATTATTATTATTATCCATAAATTATATTCCAGATAGTTTTTATTATGCTTAATCAAGAACTACTGCCCGGGACCAAACGCTATACTTTTGTGCATAACTATAAAGGTAACCAAGAAAGTTTTGTCCCTTTTCGTGGTGGTCTGTGTTCAATTGGACCTCACACCGTGAGTTGAATGCGAGTGGAGATAAGGCGAACGTCAGTTGTTGGTGTGGGTATATCCAACATACTACCTGGTTGTGGCATTTCAGACACACCGTGAACTTGCGTAAAGACAGAGGGAACATGGGACATCCACAGAGCGTCATAAGAGCATGTATGCTGAACGAGTTCAAATGGAGGTCAAACGCCGCTGTAGCGGGACAAAAGAAATGCCAGGCCTTTGGTGAGGGTGTCGTAACGACGCGGACATTGCAGCGATGGTTTAATAAGTTTAAGGACGATGACGAAACACCCGAAAACACCACGTGCCAGAAGACCAACACATGTACAAAGAGGAACTGGGACTACAATTCAGTGTGTGGAGAAACCATTCGGCAGCACATCCATCAACTTGTGAAGCACTACAAGTTGGGTCGATGGGTCTCTCATATTTTGACTCCGGGCCAGAAGGCAACGCGGCAGTCGCCTGTGTTTATTTACTGTTTCGGAGCCATTTCTGGACAGGGAGTTGACATGTGATAAAAAGTGTGTCCTATACGAAGCTTCACGGCGCTGTCATCATTGGTTAGCATCCCATGAACCGTTTTCAAAACAGCAGAAACCAGCACTGTACCAGAAGAAGGTCCTTCTGTGTGTTTGGTGCATCGTGCATCGGGAACTGCTACCAGCTGGTCAGAGTATCAATGCAACTGTGTAGTGTCAGCAGTTGAGCTGTGCTCAAGAAAAAACTCAAAACTCTGGAGCCATCACTTCTGAATTGCAAATGGGTTCTTGTTTACGGGACAACGCTAAGTCCCACGTGGTTAGGATGAATGAGGACACCATTTTTCGCCTTGGATGGGAAACAATATTGCAACCACTATATTCGCCGGGTATTGCACCGTCCGATTATCACCTGTTCCATTCTTTAGACAATCACCTTAGAGGACGCCAGTTCAAATCCCTAGTAAAAGTCCAAAATGCACCTGATACTTTCTTCGTTTCACGGCCCTCCAAGTTCTCCTGTGATGGATTCCATGGCCTTCCAGATCGTTTTCAGAAGGTCGTCGATGCTGATGGGGACTATTTTTGATCTTCCAGGTTAGGTGACATATCGATATTCGAAGGTGGTGGGTGGAAAAGCAACAAAACTTTTCTTGGTTACCTTTATATTTAAATTTAAGATCTTGTGTACAGCACCTATCTACACAAGATTGATTTTCTTTGAAATTTCACTTAATTTCTTTAAATATTTATTTATTATTCGTGACTAAAAAAACATAATTATTTTATTACACTGAGTAGAAATAAAAGAGAGAGCGAATGAAATCCAAATTCAATAAAAGCATTGTTTCTCACCAAATTTTCCATCCTCTATGTCTTTTAAAACACTTGTTAAAGCATATAAAAATAAACTGTACTTACAAATCAGTTTAGTACCTTTGTTTTATGGCTGTATTTGTAGTACCTTGTTAAAACGTTTGTCTTCAAACTGTCAAATATAAATCGCAGTAAATTGTGTAATCTGCTGTCACAAAAAAGTATCCTATTTTTCGATCGGTATAAGGAAGAGATACTATTCTATTTTTCGATCGGTATAAGGAAGAGATGCTATACTATTTTTCGATAGGTATGGAAAAACAATATTTCTCCATACGATTTTACAATAAATTATTAATTGTTAATAAACTTTGTTACTTTTAAATGAATGAAGCGAGATAATTTTACTATGATGTTTTAAAAGCTGGTCATTTGGGGGGCCAGGAAACCATTTGGGGGGGTCTGGCCCCGATGCCCCCCCCTTGGCTACACCCCTGAAGAAATCATCAATTTATCAGGCTTTAATTGATAATTTATTCACAAGATTCCCTATCGAAGGCGTGGTAGATGAAGTTTCTGTTCTCCATGAGTCGACATTGCTAACTGGCATGGTCGATATGGAAAAGATGTTGTATGGTGATAGAGAGGTGATACTTCTTGCTGAGTACTTCAAAACTAACCAAGAAAAATCGTTATCAGACTTAAGTCTAACAAGCAGATTGTCGATGAGTTGTTGCAGAAATCGGGTAGAAGTATTATAAATTTCCACGACAGAGTGCAAACGGGGATTTCCCCTTATGAATTTACAGATGACTGATATTAGAAATAGACCAAGTGCTCAAACATTGTCTAACTTATTGTTCATCAATGTTAATGGCCCACCGCTAGACAAGCTCAAAGTAGACGAGCTAGTTATTTCTTGGCTGAAGGATGGACAGAATTCCGCTACGGATGATTTACCACGAAAAAGTTATCAACAGGAAATAAACGCGATTTCAAGTTTGTTTTAAGGTGGAAAATTACGAGTTATGGAAAATGTATACTTGTATTACTAATGACTTATTTGAAGGGTAAGGGGGAAAAACAAGGAATGTCCATGTGTGTGCTTTATCGGGTACTTTGTCCTATCTGTTGGTGACTCTTGGTACTATTTGACTGTATATGTAAGCATCTGTAGATGTAAAAGTACCTTGTATAAAGGGGCAAAAGTTTTGACTAATCCTATTCTCTTTTACCCGGCTTTCTATATGAAAACGCCGTTTTCTCGAAAATACAGTTTTGTGACATTCCTTCTTTTTTTTCCTTATCCTTCATTTGTGTTATTCAACTTTGTACCTAATTTTTAATAAGTCTCTTCTTTGCTTTAGGTAAACTACTTTAAATAAATATGCATAATAATTGCAATTATGCATATTTGTAACTTAAATTTAACGTGGTGTTTTTAGTGATTACACAAATTACAATTATGAGCATACTTTATGGAGATGCTCTCACATAGGGTACCCGAGCACCTTTATACACTATGAAAAACTGATTTTTCAAGTCATTTGTGAGAAAAATACTGTGAACTGAGAAACCATAAATTTTTCCATATTGTACAGGGGTATTTTCCTGCGAAAGAAGTTTCTTTTGGAATGCGTTCAGAAATTAACACTTGCAAGAATACTCTCTTAGTACAAGTATATTTTAGGCACACACTAATTTCCCACCACCTCGGAGTGTTTCAATTTCCTCACTGACAAACACTTTACCATATTATACCGTAAAGGTCAGAACCACCGTTATTGTAACAGAATGGTGCTTGAGCGATTGACTAGAAATTCAAACTCCGATTAGTGACAATTTCACAGTCTTGTTTTATTACAAGTGTAAACTCTTTAGTCAGTACAGAAGAGGCCGTGGATCGTGTTCAGATTTGATGACGATGGATTTTGGTGAGTCAGAGTAGGTCACAATGGATGACAGTGGTTCATGGTGGGTGGTGGTCAGTGGGTGGTGGGTCACGGTGGGTCAGTGGGTCGTGGGTCAAGATTTCATTGACCCACGCCAACTCTGGCCGGGGCCCCCCCAAAGCTCATGTGAAACCCCATGTATTTTTATGAGTATGTATTTTTATATGTATTTTTCATTGCTATATGTATTGTTATAATAGACCTATATATTTTTATGAATTCTCCGTATTGACAATACAATCTTCCTTTATTGCTTATTTATCTGAACATCCCTTGTTTCCTAGACACACTCCGCGGGAGAAATCACACTCTAGCCTTTTCTTGGGAGACACCATAGGGTATTCCACATGATGGCTAATATTATTAATAACAATATACCTTCAGAGCTATTTTAACAAAAACTTGGTTACTGATATAAAAATTAAACAAAGTATTCCATTTTGAGCTCACTTCAGTGCATTCTTTGCTAGAAGTATTGTATTCTAATTGGTAAAATAATATAGTAATACTGAGCAAATAAATCTTACCATATAAAATCCAATGTGGAGCATACATAAATTTCAAGTATATATTATTTATTCTATCATCCTATATTTTTCGAAAGATTGGTAGATACAAAGTATTTCTAAGAATAAAATGTACAAAACTAAAACTACAAAGATATATTTTTTTTTTCGAAAATTCTGAAAAATTTTGCCATCCATACGATCAACAGAAATATTTGTTCTTTAAAGATAGATACATACATCGGTTCTTAATCAGCTTAAAAATAAGGGATATCAAAGAATATTGATAAAATAATATTTATCTGCGACAAAACATGTTGAATTGCATTGCTTTATAATAGGAAATGTCTCTTCAAATAAAGATACTAATAAAGCAACTATACTGTGCTAAAATAACAAAGATATACATTTGTTAGCTATACAAGGGAAGAGGTAAAGAGTACATAGTTGATGACCAATTCATCAAATCAGCTTCATGCCAATCCAAAGGATCTTGGTCACAACGTTCCTTCCAGTAATCTCTTCGAACAGAAGATATCTTCCCGCACCATACCTATAAAGAAATTAATATGACTGAATTACACTACTGCTAAAAATCAATTGTATGCAGTGATATATCATATGCGATATTGTTAAGTGCCACAACTGCGTGTATGCACTAAACTAAACAAATTTTTAATTAGTGCCACTTTCTCAGAACTTTTTATAGATTTGTTAGAAATTCTTAGAGGAGCGGCGTAATATTTGAGAAGGAAAGGTGAAACACTTGGTAGAGCAAAATAAATTAACAAAATAAAAGTAGATAATAATTGAAGTTCTTGTTAGTAAAAAGTTTAGGGTAAAAAAAGAAAAGATTTGTGTGAAGGAACCTGAGTGCATTATCGCAGTTTAAAATTCGACAATGATATACACCAAATTAGAGAGACAGTCAGCCAGTACGAGAAGTACTAAGAGAAGGCAAGAAGCTTTTACAATCTCTGGTTGACATCTCCCTAGCATCTGTGCTAATTTGTGTCTGTATTTGTCCTGCTGAATTGATGTTACAGACAGAAAACTAGGCGGCGGTAGCATGCTGGACAAAATCCAGCTACGATTAACTACAGGATAACTCAACAGGAAATTGTTTTTCAACGGCTACAGACCGAAGCGTGGTGGCAAATCCTGAGCAGCTAGTGCTTGAAGATAGGCATTTGACTATGAGTTTTTAGCTAGGGCGGTGAACATTGGTAAGGGATTCCTTCGCATCGTATTACATAACATTCTGCATATGTATGAGTAAAGAGGCAGCAAGGGAATACCCCAATTGTTGACACCTTTTCAAACCCAAAAACATGCACAATGTGCACAAATCATTTTGGACTTGTACTACAAAGGGAAGGATGCTTTTTATAATAAATTAGTGGCTATAGATGAACGTTGAGTGAACCTACTTGTTCTGAAACCAAGGAAACGAGTAATACGGAAATGTACTTTGTTCCCCTCCCCACAAAGCCTAAGCTGCAGCATTTTCATCGATTAAAATGATATTGTCTGTATTTTGGGACCATGAAGTGCGATCTTCGCTGATCAATTAAAAGGTGCTATAATCACAAGAACATAATACAGGAACCTAATATAGAAGTTACGGAATGCTATCAAAGCAGAGATGGAGTTTGCGCAAGTAATGTGTGTTCTTGCTGGCGAACAATGCACTAGCACACCGAGCAGCAGAAACACTCACTTTTGTGCGACAATGTGCCTACGAACCTCTGCCCCATCCGACCTGACTCAATCCGATTATTGTCTGTTTCCAAACGTAAGAGATATTGGCGGCGGAAACCTCGTTTGCCTCCAACTCCACAGACTTTTATGCAGATAGTATTAACGGACTGACCTATAGATGTGAGAAACATAAAGCAATATGAAGTGATTGTACAGAGAATAACGTGTCCGCTTACTAATTGCAGATCCTTAGCTAATCTCAATCATGGTTAAGGTAAGACCTTTCTGCCTTCCCCTTGTACATCAATTTGGCCTGGAGGATAAGTAATACCAAATGCGAAATAGGTGGTTACTCATTACGTGGGTTTGTCCTTACGGCGGTGGGATCATAAATAGTTTGTTTTTTGATCATGACTACACTTCTTAGTTTTGAATTTTAAATCAACTGGCATAATAGGAGAATGGGCTCCCTTTCGTGGCGCACAGTCATTAATTTCCTGGTTTAGGAAGGTCCTTTTTCAATCCTAATCGTGGCTTAAATAAATGCATCTTTAAGAATATATGTAATTTGTTTCTTTCCACAAGTACAAGTATGCAATCTACAATAGCTGATTATTGGAGTAAAAGAACAGGTAACATTTATAAAATGTTTTGATTTTATGTGTTCCCAAAACAATCAACCATTGTTATTGATTGCTGACTCGGTGATCCATGACCTAGTGATCGGAGTTTAGGAAGTAAGGGAATAGGTCATTCGGATTTTAGTTTTTTTATGAGTAAGTAAGCTTTTCTATAAGATGTATGTTTGTACGCACGTGTAAGAGTCCAAAGTTTAACCCACAAATCCCCAGTGAATCACAGGTGTCACATTGATTTCCTGTTGACCTTATAAAGTTAGTTTCGAACGTTTTACACAAATACCCATTGTACTTTATAAGCCACACATAAACCTTTGTAGCAAGCTTTGCTTCGTTCCTTTTCTTCATGTTTTAGCAATTTTATTCAACTTTTCTTGTCAGTAGCTGCATGTGGCTCATAGAGTTCTCGAGCGCCTTTCAGCTTCCGGATATATTTTATTTATTCCTATGATAAGTAAGTATTTAACTCCCTAATAATTTATTTTTCATGTATCTAAAAGGATCAATAATTACTCTGGTAAGATAGTAATTGTTCAGGTACTAAATTAAAGTTGTAAACTACGTCTGTTCCTGGCTGAGTCACAGGTGTCCCATTAGGTTTCCAATTCATTCAAAAACACTTTTTTTTTTTTTTTTTTTGACATTTCTGTTATCTAAGACCCTCATTTAGTGAACCATGAAAGTTTTATTCAAAAATTCTTACTTGAACAATGTTTGGGTTTTTGTGGGTTAAATGCCACTCATTTGGTTTCAAAATCTAAGGTTAATACGTAGATGCTTGCAACAGAAGATTTCAAAAGTCTTACCCGCTAGAAATAAATGTACGTACTATTTTTTTTTAATCAATTATAAGCATAATATATATCACACCCGATTGATGAAGCTTTTGAACAAAAGTGACATGATGGTACAGTTGGACAAGGTTAATGCGCATGTGAAATATTGTGATGTGCAGATGAAACACAAAGGAATATGTAGATACAAAATAAAACATCTAAATCATCTTTACAATCTATCCTTTTATCCATGGAAGTGAGAGGAAATATGGCTTCTTGCATATGGTTAATATTATTTATTCTTCTCTCGAGATTACAGTTTTTCAAAATTGGTAGCCATGTTTTGTTCAATCTGTTCTCATCTAACTTTTGAGTTCTCATCATCATGTTCTCATCATCATCAACTAACAACTTGAACTTCTTACGATTACTTCTAAAACAAAATCAAGTGTCTTATTTTCAAATTCTGAATTAAGTTTTCAATAACTTAACGTTCTATAATTACGTTTAGAATGATTTAAATATAGTACTCTTACCAAGTTTTCATTACAGTTACTTTATTTTATAACATCATTGTAAATATTCGTCTTAGTCATGCAAATATGTAGTCCTTGGTACGTACAGGTTATTTCATACGGAAGACGTTATCGCAATCATAAATTCATTTTTGAACCATAGTAAATTCTCTTTGTTATTTCTTGGTGAAGCTAAGGTTATCTTTAAATTCACCACATTAAAAAAAAATCAATCTACTTATTGTCATGATTACAAGAAAATATAACAAAAATTTTCCTCTGTTCTTTCTGTTTCTACATGCCTTTTTATTTATTTCTTCTCCTTTTCTGTAACACATATGAATTAAATTATTCATTGAATATCTTTTAGCCTTATAAGTGTTTATTTTTCTCATATTATTAATTTTATGTGCGCAGTGATACTGTGGTTCGTAACAATTCGAATTCAAATACTTACTTTCCTGTTATGGTGTATCCATGCTTTCTCAAGAGCGTTATCTTGAGCTAAACTTAGCTTATACGCCTTTTCAAGAATTTTATCTGATTTCGATAGACGGCGTTTAATGCGGTTATAATAACTAATCAAATGAAGCAACCTTAAATAAAAGAAGAAGAAAATTGTAAAGTGTTTCCTTGCGATGATTATGTGGTAAAAGTATTATTATCAACAACTTTTTAAATTTAATGCGTCTTTAATATATATACGTCGATAATCCGAACTAATTGAGACCATAGGTAGTTCGGATTTTCAAATTGTTAGGATTTTCGAAAATGACCAAGAAAATGTCATTTAGGCTTAAATATACTGACCGGTATGCTCTTTTATCGATGCATTGGTTATACAGTACATACAGTAATTGCAATACCGTACGTAAGGCTACTTACATTTAGTGTTTTTTCGAAGAACCTGCTTATATACTAAATTACACTGTTCTTGTAACTCACACTTAAAACCTAACTTGTATAGGCCGAAGGGAAAATAAAATTAAAAATATGTATGACAAACAATTACATACGAATGAGCTTTTGTAAAAACACCATCTTCACGCAAGTTTGTTTATCGCTAGCGCTAGGACAAATGTAAAAAGCTTCCAGGGACCGCGTTCGGATTTTTGACGTTCGGATTATCGACATCCTACTATATATATAATAGTATGTAATAGTATGTATTACAATTTCTACAATGTTGTATGAAAAAAAAAACTGTAAAGCAAGATATTAACATAAGATTTCTTGTGTTCATCAGAGTTTGTACTTTCACTTAAATATAGATCTTGAGTTAGCAATATAGATATTTAGTAAACAAAAATATATTTAAAATTTCCGCCACATTCCCTAAAAACTGTTTGTTTACATATAGTCAAAGTTCACAAAATACATAAACACTACCAAACCGACCTTATTGGGAACAATTATTCTACCAGATGCCTTTAGAGAACTTGGGCTTACATCAGCATATTTTGTCATTGTATTTTGTGGACGATGGTGAAGATATCTATAGTTTAAATGAAGTAGTTTACAAGATACTTGGCGTGATTTTCCACTATGTTTGTTGGATCCTGGAATCATCAACGCCTGCAGAGTGAAAAAGATTTCAGTACCAACTTATGTAAAACTTCAGGTTTTACGAAAAACCACAAAGGGATGAACTGGGGGAATAGAAGTGACAATTATCGTAGCTTCATCAGTGTTGCCAATTTGATAGATTACAAGAAGTCGAGGATTTAATTCCATATGTTCCTTGAAGGGAATCGCCAAGTACAGATTCAGTTCCACATATTCCACGTCGTTAATAGCCCATTATATAAGAAATCGAAGTTCGATTCTTGGTATTGACCAATGGTAAGTGGCCACGACCGACACAAAAGGTGCTGATGGAAGGAAAAATAAAGAGACGTGGCATATCCAGAGATTTGTCTGGATGAACCAAATTGTGAGACCAACCACACTGAATTTTGCTCGTTAACAGCATATATTGTAGGAATGAAATATTATTATTCCATCTTCATTTAAGAAATTGTAACAATGAAAAAAATACTTGCACTGTGGTATATATATATATATATATATATATATATATATATATATATATATATATATATATATATATATATATATGCCTATATGTGTCAAATTATCGACATCCTACTGTGTCACTTAAAATATTCATTATTTCAAATTGGGAGCATTGGCTAGACGAATGATACTTTGTAATAAATTTGTTGCACAAAAAATGGTTTTCAAATTAACACTATAGGCCTATTTTACCTGTATAAACATGAATCAGTATCACTAAAACAATCCCAAGAATACCCTATTTTTATTTACACTCTGTGACAGAAATTATCGCATATCGCGAATGAGCGATAAAAGTTACTTCACAAATCCTCGGTAATTCGACAAATTCTGAAGAACTCCGCAGTTGTACATTTTTCACTGTTTTATGTTACTAAGGGATTATTATATTGTCACTATCCCATTCTAAGCCCCAATTTTATCGGACAAAAACTTCATAACTTTTTTTTTTTTTTTTTTTTTTTTGGCATCATAATGGTAGAAAAGGGTAAATTGTAAAAGATGCAATGGAAAGCTATACTCCTAGGTATGGCACTTCACTTCCCCTTCACGGCTTCATTGCTTCCAGTCCAGCTGCTTCTTGACCATCGACTCACTCTACCTTCTTGCATCAAGTACGGAATGGGAGGCGGAAGAAGGGAGGAGAACAAGGTATCGTTCTTCGCTTTCCCCAAAAAGAGGGAAAAGATAACACTATGAGAGATTCAACATTTATCACTGTGCATCACGATATAATTACTATTCAATTATTTTCACTAATTAACAAATAATATTTCATTGCTACTTAAGTTAAATGAATTAAAGACCTCGTTTTCTTTCTTTCCTTCCTTATACGCAACAAATATATGTATGCTCAGTTGGAACACCTATATATATGCTTAAGGGAGATGTCCGTGTTTGGGGTCAGAATTTTCGTTTTTGAAAAGTATCATTTTCAGATTGTACAGTCTTTGAAGTTTCATTGCCGGAAGTTTCATGTTCGTACGACATCAGGTTCCCTTCAAGAACTGCAAATTATTGTCTACTTCCGTTGTATTTTCAGGCTTTAATATATCTATTTTCAGTTTTCATTTTTTTTTTTTTTATCATCCCATTCTTCTGTAGTGATGTAGTAAATATATTTTTGCTTTGTCGTTCTGAAAAGAATACACACTTCATTTTGCTTACTGTTCTTTCTGCGTTCACAGTTCTTTGTTTTCCTTATTAGTCTGTGTTAGTAAACTTAGCCAATAGGAGGTAAATATAGAGTGAATTTCAAAAAAATTGATAGCTTATAGGTATATTATGGGAAAGCAATCAGGAAAAACGTTGGTAACCTTTAGAAGATTGAGAATGCAGTGTGGGCGACTTACTTTCATAAATATTCAACTGACGAGAAACCAACGCATATGCTTTGTCCCAAAAGAGTTTTCCTGTAGTAGGTATAACAGATCTCAAACAACTGAAGAACATTACGAACATAAGCACTCGTTGCCTGCTGCAGCGACGGATGCTATCAAACCTATCTACAGAGCTCTTGCTTATCCCCCTTTTCGGAAAAATATTTGCATAGGAAAACATACAACCCCAATGAAAGTTGCAATGCACTGATATGGCAACGATGTAAAAAAAAAAAAAAAATACATTTGCGAGTTCTAAAATCGTACAAATTGCAATGTATGATGCTGTTTTGTGTTTTTGTAGTGTACGTGAATCAAGAAAAGGTGTTCTGGAAAAGATGGGAACTTGAAGTGGTGAATACAGCTCGAAACTAATGCCAGATATGGACAGAAAACGTATAACAAAATCTGAGTTGGGAGTTCTGAAGCTTATTAAGGAATCAAGAGTGATGAAAAGAACGTGTAGGAAGAGTGAAGAAATCACAGTCGAAGACGAAGAATATGGTTATGACCCTTTCTGAATGTTGTGATGCATCTTACTGCTGAAAATCCACTGTAAATTTTAAACTTTTAATTTCTCAAAATTGCATTTTTGGACATACATGTACCATTTTCTCACAAACTACGAACGATAAAGTAATCAAATTTTGCACAAATCTTACTTGTATGTACCTCTATTTACTGAACTAGAATTATAACATAGTTCCTTTATGTGTCTCAATTACTCTTTGGTGAAGATTAAAAAGTCACATCATTAAAATTCTTCGAATTAAAAAAAAATAATTATTGGCTTTGTGTGTAACCTAGAAAAATAATCCTAGTTTAGTAGCATTACCAGCTAGTGTAGAGTGTATGGTATAAAAATTAAACGAATCCCTTCAGCAGTTTCCCAGAAAAAGGTACAAACACTTTTAGAGCTGTGCTAAAAAATTAAGCCTATGTCATATGCGTAAAAGGCAAAATAAAGGGACAAAAATTAACATAGAGATGTCGAACTTCTATATACATCTACCGACCAAAACTTAAACTTCTGCAAGCAATAGCAAAGCGTGGGTTGACAAATTTCTCGTAAGCAGTCAAAACACGGACATCCCCTCTTAATTCTCCCACGTAAATATATATATATATATATATATATATATATATATATATATATATATATATATATATATATATATATATATATATATATATATATATATATATATATATATATATATATACTCTTTTGAAACTCTGTCCCGGGTTCGATCCCAGCCTCCGCCAAGTGAACTTTGTGGTGGACAAACACCGTGCTCGTGGGTTTTCTCGGGGTTCTCCCGTTTCCTCCCACTTTCTTCATTCCACCATTTCACTCATCTCTCATCATCACCGTCTCCTTTAGCCTAACCGGCATAACCGTGGGACGTAAAACTAAAAGATTTCATTTCATTTTTTTCTTTTGAAACTCTTAGCTGAACTTTCAAGATTTCCGTCTGACAAAAATTCAGTTCTAAGAATTTTCGCTGTATATACGAAGGTTAAATAAAATGTTTTAAAGCTAAATAATAATTATAATATATATATTGTAGACTTTCTATAAGTCAGAAAAGGAATGAAACAAAAACAAAGCCCAAAAGCTCATTTAAACTATGTTTGGTCAGAACTAGTGAGGTGGCTTTGTAATCCATCTATCTTAAAAGGAAAATACGTAGTTTAGAGGAACTTTAACTACTTCGTCTTTTATTTTACTTTTTATTTATTTTATTTTATTTTATTTTATTTTATTTTATTTTAATATTTTGACTGCATGCAAACAAACCGTTTTTGTTGATATTGATACTGATATAGGATTTACTCCCAAGTTTTGAGAAATGTCTGAATCAATTAGAAATGTACGGGTAACTTTGTGTCTATGTGTGTGCATTTTTGGTGAAATTTTCTAAATCGTTCTTATATGCTCTAATTATAAGAATTTAAATGCTTTACTATAAATTTTAAATCGCTCTAATTTCTTTTAGTCATCTGCACATTCTTGGTTTATGTATTTACGTTACTCAATAGCACAAAACTCAACAAACTCTGCCCTCCTTCCTGATGGCCCTGTGACTACGTATCTATATTCTAAAATAAAACTTACAGACTAAAAAAGAACAAGAAAACAACAGAAATAAGAAATTCAACATAGAGGGGAAATTTCCTCCACGAGTTGACATCTTTGCGTCAAGTACAGATGATCACATTTCAGGAAATTCCCGACACCTCAAAGCGCGAGACCTTGATTGCTACTCGTGTCTCCTGTGAAGATTCGTGCTATAAGTGATTCAGTGTAGTTGAATAATTGGAATAGTCTTGTAAAATTTACTTGTACTGGTTAGTTCTTGAAAAAGACTGGTGGACAATCTACAACAGATAATTAGATTTCTCTTTCTATCTTTCATATATATCAGTGGCGGTTTCTCTTAATGTTTGCATGTTTGTACAAACCTCCTTCCAATATTTTCATTTTTTATTTGTGCTAAATCACTTTTCATTCTATTGGCAACATCATCTTTTCTTAAACAAGTGCGTTTGAAACGGGGCTGGCTAGTTGCTTTCTGCTTGAGAGTTTGCCAAACTCCCCAGCTTTAACAGCTTCCGGGTCATTGCGGGGGTTGCGCAGTAAGAGGGGGGTTATCACGCCATGCACTGCCTCATAAGGATCCATATGCTTGCACATCTTTTGCAAACAAATCTACCAAAGAAAATCAGCCTTTCCAAAACATAACGCTTTGGAACTGGAACTTCACCGCCGTCCCTCCCCCTGCAGTATTGGTTCTCGCCTGAAGGGGAATAGTCTGTTCCTTTGTGACAATGTTGCGTACCGTCGCTACAGAGGAAAAAAAACCTTACGCCTTGCCTAAATGCGAGATTGCCAAGTGGCCATAACTATTGGTTCTGTCAACCAAGTATGGTCAAGGCAGTTATGAAGACAGTAAAGGCGATCCCGTGAAGAGTGAAGACAAATTGAGGATGTCGATATTTAATACACTCATATCTGAATAAGTAGAAATCTGGCAGCATAGATACAATGTTTTCCTTTTCATGTGTGCATGGGTGAATGAGACAATTGCAGAACAGTTTTTAGAGAAAAGGCGTTAATTGGGGAAGGGGTGAGATTTTAAAGCGGGTAGTGGACTTAGTAGTGTTGTATGTTTGTGTGTGTGTGTGCCGGTCTTTGTTGTTTATGGGAATATTGTTCCTGTAATTGCATAATTACGTGTCTGTCCCTGATATACGTGAACTAGCAATGCAGTAGCAATGAATTCTGTAACGTCTCTGTTGAATTACCCGTTTTCGAAAAGAACTTCAGAAGCAAACCTACTTGTGAAAGACATCGGAAGACCAATTCCGACTCTCAATATAACGCAAGTAATTAGAAGTCAGAAACGAACATTTACAAAGAAGTTTAATCTCAACTTGTGCGAACAGCATAAGTGGTTATGTGAATTTGAAATTAAAAATGCTTTGTTTTGTTTTCCTTGTTTGTTGTTCGGGGCGGAGGAATGTGCATGGAGTAAAAAAAGGTGCGGATATCCAGCATCTGCACTACAAAAAAAAAAAAAAAAAAAAAAAATCGTCGAGTCATATAAGACACGTTCTGATCTCACTGTGTTGGAAACGTGAATATTGCTGCTCAACTAAATGCTGGTTATAGGCGGTCCATTGAGAATCACAATCAAAAAGAGAAAATGAAATGAAATGAAATCTTTAAGTTTTACGTCCCACGGTTATGCCGGTTAGGCTAAAGAAGACGTTGGTGATGAGAGATGAGTGAAATGATGGAATGAAGAAATTGGGAGGAAACGGGAGAACCCCGAGAAAACCCACGATCACGGTGTTTGTAAACCACAAAGTCCACACGGCGCGAGCTGGGATCGAACCAGGGACCCCAAGCACCGGAGGTGAAAGCTCTACCACTAAGCTACCGCACCCCCAATCAAAAAGTGACGCAAAACAGGTATGTGCTCAATATAATCATCAATTGCATTTGGTTTCGTGGCACCTTAGAATTGGCTTTAAGAGGACATGATGAAAAACAGACTCTTCTTCAAATCGAAGCGTTTTTCATAGATTAATTAATTTCAGTGCAGAACTTGACAGCGCTCTCAAGAGTCATTTAGAAAGCGCAATAATTTTCAAGAGTACGTCAAAAATCATACAAAATGAGCTTCCGTATGTAGTAAGTCCAGAGGGGGCACACTTCCACATATAATCCTATAGGTAGTTCAGGTCTTGGCTTTAGCTTAGAAGGACTGGAACGATCAGGATCCATAGCTCTTTGGCCTACAAAGAAAACCGATAAAAAGCATATTTACATATGTAAGTGGTGACAGAGCCCATACCCCTCAAAAATTGTTCGACTGAGAGAAAATTTACAAAATTTAATCTTCGTGACGCCTTGAAATTAAATATATATATATATATATATATATATATATATATATATATATATATATATATATATATATATATATATATATATATATATATATATAAATAATTTCCTTTTTCCTATTTGGCGGTAGTAGAAGGGACATAATTTTCTATAAAATTCTATAGTATGTAGACTATCTTGGGTCTAACCTAGGATTGGAACGAAACCTGCAGAATCCATAGCTCTTCAGCCTACGATTAAAAGCCGAAAAAAACAAATTTTTATTTTTATTTATATATATAAGAGGAGACAGGAACCGAAAACTGTCCGACTTGGATAAAACTTGAAAAGTTTAATTTCTCTGACGTCCTGAGAAGATATATATATATATATATATATATATATATATATATACATGTATTTCCCCATAAAATCCTATGGTTTTGGTCTTGGGTCTAGCCTAGAAGAACTGGGACGATTGGAAAGAAACTTGCAGGATCCATAGCTCCGCAACCTACGATTAAAAACCAAAAAGCGCGTTTTCTATTTACAAATATAAAGAGTGACAGGGGACATACCCCTTACAAATTATCAGAAGAGATAAAACTGCAAAAATTTAATCTCCTTGACGTCTTAAGAACAAAAGTAGTTAGTGATAAGTGGAAGAAAATATGCTGGCACAAAACCTTCAGTATTTATATGTATGAAAACAGCATATACTTCTTTATTATGCAGGAATAAAGAATACAACTCCTACGAAAAATTAATACATTGGGTAAATATTGCCTTATTAGCAGAAATCGGTAAAATTTTAGTTTGTACCGATGTAATTTTCCTCTTGTGAAACTCTGGAACCACCACTAATATTAGACAAGCAAGAATAGGACATGGCTTATTAGTGTCAATTAAGAAACTTAACAACAACCGATTTTAATTTATTCGTTATCTTATATCTTTAACGCCATTCCAAATTTTTATCTGCATTCTTTCACAAGCAGACAAAAAGTTTACCAAAAAGAATTTTTACAATTTAAATGTATAGAAGAAAAAATTTACCAACAAGAAATTCGAAATTAAATTCAGAATATCTTCAATTTTGTAATTTTAAATCTTAAGTTCTGTGTGTCAATTCTTAGCCAAACAATATATTGATATGCAAATACAACTAACGCCAGCAAAAGTCTAACAGTCTTTCCACTCTTCGTATAAAAAGTAAATTTCTGCATTTGAAATTTTCAACTAATTTATACTTTTATTACAATGAAACTATTGAAGTAACAATAAATAGATTAGTAGTCAACTTACCTAGGCTTTCCAATCTTCGAGCTACGTACGCATATCCTTAGTTTTTTAATAAAAGTTTTCGCTTGTCCCATACATTCATTATATTCTTCAAAATTTCCAATGTCAATCTTCGAAACTGCATTCAGCAAATGACATTCAAGAACCCTCAATAACACCAAAACTTCAGAGTAACTGCATTCAGATTTAATGGAGAAAACATTAATACAGTTCTGCCACTGTTTGGCTTCATCTAGTAAATTACGTCGGGTACACCACAGCCACATATCCACCATCAAACGCTGCATGACTGTTGTTTCCATCACCAATGTTTTTGAGTCTTTCAAATCGTTTGCAAATTTTTGGCATATTCCGTATTTTTCAACTGCAAAACCAGTTTCAAGAAGCATGTCAAGACATATAATATAATAATAAGTTTTGGCTGTTTTGTTTAAAGAGCGTTCTGCCAAAATTCTTAGCGCGTGAAGTAAATCTACAGCTTCAGACATTCGACAACGCATCACGAGACTCTGAATCAACAATGTAAGAATACTTATTTTTAATTCCACATTACTTAATCTAGAACTTAGGTGCAAACTTACAAAGCCAGTATCACAGGATATTGCTCCTTCGCCGCGTAAGAACTGAACAGTGAATATCACAAAATAGAGAACTGCAATATTCGCAAATAGCTCTTGATTCATATCGTCAGGAAGAATAGATGTACACAGTCTTACTACTTCTTTCTCAATAGCCTTACATCTACTTACTTCTCTGTTATGGTGATACACTTTCATGATACTGGAATATGAAATAACTAAAGGAATTATATTTTCTTCCGACTTAGTAGCATAGTTTAAGCTAAGAGTACCTGCTACTTCTGCAAATAACCAATTATCGAAATACTGAAATACCTCACAAAGATAAGATAAACATAATGCAATATCCGAGCAATAGATCCTATTAGTTACAGACGATCTCTTACAGAATCTTGTGGTTAGTTTTCTAAAGCACTTCTCTTTAATGCGTTCTTTAATAACGAAGCATCTTGCTGAAGTATGAGACTTTGGGAACTCTATGCCAAAAGAATGTAAAGAATTTTGTAGGCTTATGAGTGCTTCCTCCATATGACTTAACCGAGATAAGGCTAAGCCAATAAAACTTTGTACTTTCGCCTTGAAAAAGAGAGCAGCCTCAAGTGTATCAGAGTTATACGACAACATGTTTCCTCCTTGTAACTTCCTTACTCTTTCCTGAAAGTATAAGAGCAAATGTAATGGATAAAGATATTTGAAATATTTTTTTAAGACTGCATAGTGCAGTTGTGTAGTATAAATGAATAAATACGTTTCAGAAGAAAACTGTCAAAAAAAATTTTAACTTCTACGTTGTCTATGTACAAAGAAATACTACAGTCCGCTCAAAAGTTTCTGAATGAACCAGGATTGAGTGACCCTGCAGGCTTATTGTTCTGGTACGAGAACTTTTCCACTGTTGTTCAAGTGAACTTTTGTTGTACTATAAAACATAAAATTTGGCGACAATTGGATCGGGATCTGAGAGATACTGTAGATGATATATCTAATTATAAATCTTAAAATAAACACACACACACACACACACACACACACACACAAAAGAAAAAAGAGAGAGACAGAGAGAGAATTTGTAATTGATATTGCATAGTATAAATAAAAATGTAGAAGACAAGATGATTAGTTTTGTTTGAAAACAGGGTTCCTACAGGAACTGATAAAAAAAATCTCTAACTGTTCCCTGGCTCTATATAAGAAGTCCATGACTACATGAAATTCTTGTGAAATCGGCCTTCTCTTCCCCTCCCCCTCTTGATGATCTCTCTTCACCAGTTTGACAATTTCTCCTCAGCACTTTTCGTTCGTTTTGCTCTGTGCTATTATTTTTATATATATTGTCACTATTTTTTTCGTTTTATTAAAGCCTTTCACGTAAAACATCATCACGGAGGGTGATTTTCACGTATTTATATTCTCCTGTCTCTTGTATCTGGTTATATGTGTTCCTTTGAGCTCCAATAGTTTCAATAGCTATTTTCCATTAACAGTATTTTACCGGAAACCCTCCTTCGACCGTTGCATTTCATGTGAGAATGAGGCCAGTTTTTACTATTTTCCATTAAATGTTTGTATTCTTTTGTGCCAGTAAGAAACTTGTAGTAAGTGACATCCAGTTCTAATTCATCACAACTCTGGAAAACTTCTTAAAGTTCTTCTATGTTTAGACTAAAGAAAGAATTTTTTTCTGTATGAAGTTAGTCTAGATAGAGGGAAAATGTTTTTTGATCTACATGGGGAGAATGCTGAATTACCCTGAAGATCTAAAAAGACAAACCTTTAACTCGTTTGTACATTGAAATGCTTCTCTGTTGGAGTTTGGCAAGCATAGAAATTAGGATGCTGTTACACTCATGTAAAAATTTCAGTTTCTGTTGTTTTCTGGCCTTTGTTTCTGACCTGATTTGTCCGAGAAAGCGTCTGGCAGCAAATACAATATCGACATTTTTGCTTATAATAAGACTTTCTGCCTTTGTGATCTTAACAGCCCTGTATCTGTACATTTCAGCAGTTCTGGTTTCACACATCAAATCGTAAGATCTTGTAAAAGCTTCTCTAGAGCTTAAAGGCGAACGAAACCATTGGTCTTGAAGTCTGAAACTTATGCAGAATGAGCTGGAACTCATTGGTAGTTGTAGAAATTTAATTACATAGTCCCAAATTTTCAATGGCCTCTTGAAAATAACAATTGACCTTTTTCAACCAGCGGACACCGCAGAACTTCACAGGAAATTTTGTGCAACCTGTTATCTCAGTAAACTTTCCTTGACGAGCTAGAAGGTCACTGAATAGGTAGTGCAAGTAATGTAGTAGGTAACATATATTCCAATCCATCAACACCAGTTTTTATCGCATCATGGGTAACACGCAAGTCGCATGTACCGACGTATACCAAGCTTTTTCTTGAGTTGCGGTAACTGTTCTGATGCGATTCTGGGGAGGAGAAAGGAAATTTAAATTAATGTATGGACCATCCATGGACAAAATGTGAGCCCTTGAAAGATTGAATATAATAAACCAATGATCCATAGTGGCGTTATGTGCAAAGTATTTCGAAGTTACCTTGAAGATTAAGCTATTTTTAAGTGTTCTCCAACAAAACAAAAACATATGATGAAACTTCAAGTTTTCCCCTGACCATCTATAATTTCGTTGGCTTTCTCTAGTTCTTCCTGACTTTCCAGTTTAAAGGAACTAAGTAAAACATATAGATAAACGGAGTCGATGTAATGACTGAAATTGAAAAAGAAAATAAGTTTCTTTTTTAAAAAGTATTTTGTAGTTCTTTATATCTCGTTGATGTGTTAACGTTTTCAAAAGCCGAAAATACAATATTTTGAAAAGTGTTTAGATGGTTTCGTATTCCTATATTTTACTCGTTGAATTAGCAACAATGAGCGCAAAATATGAGCTTCTATTGAACGACAGTTGAGCAAAGAATGTTGTATATAGGTTGTCGTAAACACTTTTTTTTTTTTTTTTTTTTCAATGTATGGTATTTTGGGTTTTTAAACGTTAACCTATCAACACCATATAAAGAACAACAAACAGAACTCTTTTCGAGTTTCTGTCACTATATCGTTGTGTGCATATGCTCCTGAGTCTTACCTGGTCTCAGGGCACAGCGGACATTAAACGTTCTTGTCTAGATGAGGTTTCCGTACCTGCAACCTAGAACGTATCTTCATTTTTATGTTATTAGGGAGAGCATTTTGGGTGAATGAAAGGTACACAGTTTTCGAGGAGGAAATGTGCGAGTAGAAAGGAAACATTCATTCACAGCAAAGGCAATGTGTGAGGCTTTAATGCGAGTGCCTTTGTTTCTTAAAACGAATCTAATTTGAAATTTAATTCCCGATAAAATTTTGGGTTAGTGTTGGATTGGAAACAACACAGCCTAAAAGGAAACATTCAGATATGAGAGCAGAATGGAGAATATATGTATAGAAACTGCAACTGACTCGGATTTGTCAATAAATGAGTACTACTTACGGCTTTGGTTCCATCCATTCCAGTTCGTTGTAGTCTGTATTAACACTCACACTAACACTTCACTAATACACAGTTCCTGAAGGTTGTTAAGTGACACTTGTCTTAGTCCGAAAAATGAGGTGGGAAGGTCTTTAGTCCATTAAGCATCTAAATTGCTTGGAGATTAGCTCTGGGCGGCGACCAATTAGGTATCTTGACTCCAGCATCGTTGACTGCTAGGCAACCATCTCTTCCTTCTTTTCTGTATGGGCGAAATTTTCGGTGATTTTCCCTCTTTTGGGAGGACCACGAGGGTGTCTCCTAAGGTTCTAAAATACCCTAAAAGTCTATGACAGTCCTTTTCTCATTTTAGGTATTTTCTTCTTCAGATTCGTATATGCTTGAATAACAAAATAAGACAAATCGGAGTATCTCGCACACGGAGATGTTGCGAGTTTGAAATACCGAGGTAAAAAGCTTAGTGTTACAAGTTATTGCTTCTATTTGTAACTTCGCTTGGCGTTGTTCGAAGGATCTGGCGTCCCTATCTCAGCAAATCAATTGCTTGTGATGAGAACGTTCTCTTCAATGCGTTTCCATCTTATGTCTGCAGTTTCATTGTATGTTTTTTTTTTTTTTTTTTTTTTCTATTTTCTGCTCTATCTGCATGTTTGCTTCCGGCTAATGTTGAACGATTGCAAACTAAGTGCATGAGACACCAAAAGAAATCGTTTCTATGCAATGTAAAATTAAATTTAGAATAATCGCGTTTCTTGATTATTTCCTTTTTACTCTTTTCTGATTTATTTTGTTTTCCTTTTAGAAATTACAAATTAGATCTGTTTTACGATATTAAGTATGTACGTCTATATCTTTCAAACAAAACTAATATCGTATTTAACCTCCCACATGTTCATTTATACTATGCAATATCTATATCAAATCGTCTTTTTGCGTGTCTACTTTAGGAATTTTAATTAGACGTATCATGAGATGATGATGATGATTACGGTTTGTTGTATGTAAGAGTGTTAATATTTACGTTTGTCAGTATGGGTACTTATTGCATACTACACATATATAATATAGCTTCTTTGAGGGTAAAATAACACAACTATTTTTAATCTCCTCTGGTGTTACCTCAATAAAGATTTTTTAAGCTTAGATAGGCGTTGAAGCAACGGACACTGAATTAATATTATAATGTAACAGACACTAAAGCAATACGGTTTGCTGTATGTATGAATTTATATGTATATATACACACACCCATGTAGGTATGACTCCTTTACGGAGACTCTTTGGAGAGAATTAAAGAATAAAGAGCAAGTTGTAGTAAAAAGTTAAAACTTAGTACATATATATACCTAGGCATATATTACATAGGTTTTAACCCTATACAGTTGATTTTAAGCTGGAGATATGAAACATCTTTTAATCATTGTCAAATTTTAAAAGGGAGACAAAGTTGCCTTAGCTCATTCAAATTTAGTATATGTGTATACCTTAGTGAAATACGACAAGAGGTTAGTATGTTAGGGAAGGTGACATTTTTTCGATATTTTAAGCCGTTTAGGAAATATTGGCCATTTTTTGTGAAATTTTCGAGGTCCAAGTTGTAGTGGTGATTGTTTATATTTTGTAGTACGTTTTCACCTTAATGGGTTTCTTTTGAACTTATTTTAGCTCTATCCCTCACCGTTTTAGAGTTACGGACATTTTTTAATAATTGCCAAATTTCAAAATTGTGTACCTTGTGTACCTTAATCAATCAATTGTGTACCTTAGTGAAATACGACAAAAGGTTAGTATATTAGGGAAAGTGACATTTTTGCGATTATTTTTGCAAGATTTTAAGCCGTTTAGGAAATATTGGTCATTTTTATTTTAATTTTCGGACTCCAAATTGTAGTTGGGGGTTGAAACTTATTACTGGGTTAATCTAGGGGGGGCTTGAACTAGGAAATATTGGCCATTTTTTGTGAAATTTTCGGGGTCAAAGTTGTAGTTGTGATTGTTATATACTTTGTAGTACGTTTTTATCCTAATGGGTTTGTTATGAACTTATTTTAGCTCTATCCCTAATCGTTTTGGAGCAACGGACAATTTTTTAATAATTGCCAAATTTCAAAAGGGGGTCAGAGTGGTTCTATGAGCTGGAAACTTGGTACATATATGATTTTAGTGAAAGAAGACAAGGACTTAGGTTGTTAGGGAAGCGGAGGATTTTTTTTCGGTTAATTTTGCGATTTTTAAAGCCATTTCGGAGATATGGGCAAGTTTTTGCTTCATAACTACAATTTCGTGGGTCCTAGATGCCATAGAAAGTTAAGACTTAGTACATATATATTTTGTGGATGGTCTTGACTCTACATTTAGTTAAACAGAAATTGAAATTTAATAAGAGTTAATGGCAATTCTAGATTACATGTCATTAATCATACTATGTAATGTCTTGCTAGTATCACAATGGAGAGCTTAACCTTCGCACTATCTAAGTATATTTTGTAACGCGGACTACCAAGGGAGGTCATTTTGTACCCATCTGTTAAGATTAAATATATCTCATAAAAACTCTCACAAAAATCTACAGGGCCCGAATTGGACAGTAAACGGGATACGATTAACAGCTATTTATTATATTGCGACCTAGGTGTGACACTTCTAAATGTCAGTCACATCTCCTACCAAGGTTGGGGGGGAGGGTACTTTGTGCCCAGCAAATTAAAATAACACATTTATAAGACACACTAACGTTCAATTTGCAGCACCGTAATATATATGTTTCAGCTAAATATGTTGAGCAATAACATAATTTTTTTTTTTTTTTTTGTCACAATTTTAAAGAAAGGATTAGAAGAGTAATTACAAGAAACATACTGTGGTGGACACAAAGTACCCCCGTTGGTAGTGCAAGAGTTAATGAGGGTATATTGTCAGTATAAGTTTCACCTGATGCACCAGTATAAGTACTTCAAGGTTCTCGTATAACATCAATTTTTAGGTTTACTTATTAATAGGTTTTTCTCCATTTAAATTATGCATCAGCTTTTATATTCGTTTATATAAATTTATTCACCATAGTGACATCTATCACTTAGTGTATGTCTTATTTTTGCACTTCTTTTTATCTTCAAACCCTATAATATTGTAGAATTTTTAGAACTATAAAGGTGATTTCGTGTCATACAGCATTTCTTGAATATTTCAGGAAAAGTTTTAATAATTTCATGGATGAATAGAAAGTTTAACCCAATGTTTCATTTATTGTAATGTTTAAGCGTAACTAACGTTTTGCACCTGTTAAAGCTATTTTTGTGATGTGAAAAATTCGAAATAGTTTTCATTAGAAAAATGAAAATAAAATGCACAAAAGAGCAGAATCAGAGTTAAATATGTATCTAAGTAATTTAGATGAAAACTGGATTCAAGTCATAGAGACTGCAAGAAAATTAAGATATAGAGGATGTTTCTGAATAGAAAAGAAACACGAATTTTAGGAATGATCCAAAAAATGCATCAAAAGATTGCGATCTTGGCCAATAATTAGTTTCTGGATCAGGGGCCACAAAATTTTTGAACGGCCCCTAAATCGAGTTTTTGTATTTTCTACTGAAAAACCACATCATACTGAGTTAAGTGATAGTTTGCGTTTGGCTACACTGAATGTAATTCTCCAAATATAAGGCTCAAAGAAAATTTTTGATTGAAATATATTGGATCTTTTGATCCAAACAGTATTTTAAAACCAATGACAGTTGAACATAATTAATAAAATCTTTTGTAAATATTATGGTTCACTTAGTTGAATTCTTTCATTATTATTATTATTATTATTATTATTATTATTATTATTATTATTATTATTATTATTATTATTATTATTATTTGAGTTTCCTGTCATTGATGTATTAAAAAGCATCATTATTTAATTTATTTATTATTAGTTTTCGACTTATTCTTAAACATTACATTATTGCTGAAGTTTGTAGCTGGAGAACGGAATATATACCTAGGGTAGTAATAACAAAATGTGTCTTTGTTGAAAATCATACAAGTATTTCATTATGTTTCGTTATTTATGGTCCTCTTTGTACTTTATAAAAAATCGATTTGCAAGAAAGTCAACATTCTCTTTGCTGTGTAGTTAATAAAAATGCATAAATGAGAACTCAAAACATATCAACAAAATAAAATAAAAAGTTATTAAAATCTTGCTGGTCATTCTCTTAACCCGGAAACGGTCGACATGTGAGCGCAGAGCTCACCCTTGTTTATGTTTTTGTTTAATAGCCGCCCTCGTGATGTTACAGACCACAGGCGCCGTCTAACTGTCTCTTGATGTGTCTAGTATGTGGAAGTGAAGTGTCACCTTTTCATTCTCTTTATCTGGAGTAGGGGTTGGCGTCATTTATGTGACTATGTGTAACTTGTGAGCGCCACGCTTACCTGTTAACCGAGTGATATTTTCGAGATCATGAGCAACAACAAGCAGCAGATTTAGCTGTAACTTGAAAAAAAAAATGTATGATGTGCTATCCGTGAAGTGCCAATCTGTGGGAAATGCCTGTCAGCATTTGCTGGAAGTGTAATAAGTGACATCAAGACAGTGATGAGGCATGGAGCAGAACAATGTCTTATTAGAAATACCTATGTATCGAGACATAAGCAAAGTGTTTATACTAAAATATTTATATCTTTCCTTTCATTAGAAATTTCAATCTTAAAATATGAATAGTATGAACATATGAAGAGCATATGCTGAAAACCCGCTCTGATTATGTAAATATTTTTTAAAAACGTGTATCTTGTGTGATAATGGTAATAAAAATGTAATTTTTAAGCAATAATAATGATCAACTAATGTGTTGTACACAGAAATGAACAGATACAGAAATGATTTGATAAAAGAAACTTTGACAATAAAAGTAGATATAACTTAAATCAGAAATGGTTTTATGAACGTATTTTAATTTTATTTGAGATAATAATTTTAATAATAATAATAATAATAATAATAATAATAATAAATCACAAAATGTCAATATATAGAAATATGTTCAAAATAAATTCCACATAGAGTCATAAACAACTATAAAAACTATTATATTGTAAGCGAGCGCCGACCTCATCAGTCGACCGCTCGCGTCACAAATTAACACTCGACCGTTCCCGGGTTAAACATAAAATGAGTGTGTTCTCATATTAAGTTAATACTCTCGTTCTGCATCTTACCATTACAATATCCATGGCTTGATTTAGCACATGAAGAGCATGTGTATTCTTTCCATCACTTAAAAAAACTCCTCCAGCCTCCAGGAGAAAATGCATTAGATCATCAGTGAATCCTAAAAGTAACATATATCATATATGTTATAATCATATATTATACATATATCATATATATATATATATGAGGCATTGGATGGCAAAGCGGCATAACTCATTTTTTTCTCAAAAATGAGAGTAAGTCATTTCCGTGAACTTGAAATCGTAACTTGTTGGATGGCAAAGTTGCGTATCTCAGAGTTGAAAGACCAGGCCATAGACTAAAAGATGGCAACACAAAGAAGCGATTTTGTCCGCTTTTTCTGTATTGTTTCTAATAAAAGTCTGAACATCGCACAATGTCTCAAAACTGAGTTAAGCCACTTCGCTATCCAACGCCTCATATGTTATATTATCATATTAACTTCTTAACATTATCCCGTCATTCATATAATTTTAAATGTTATATTTAGAAAATACATTTCTATTTACGAAAGATTTAAATGAACTATCATTCTACTTCCAGATTCCTGTAATTTCTGAATTTTCTTTAAATTTCCAAGCTTTCGACTCTCCTCTGGAGTCTTGGTTACGGAGATTAAAAACAGAAAGAAAAAGAATAGAAACATCAAGGAATAAAAGTGGAACGGATTTATCAAGGGAAGAGCAGTGTTGTACGGCAACACGTTGTAAAGTGCGTCAGTAATCTCCAGATGTAGATGATGCAGACTAAAATATGGAAGAGTCAATTTGTGCGCCTTTCTTTCCTTGTTGGAAAATTGCCAGCTCATGTTGGTGTCTCTGTTGTTATGCCAATGCTGTGCGAATTTTGTTATTATTGATTCCCTTTTATCACTTAACCATCCCTTGTCTAAAATCAATTTTAATTTTCTTAAATGAATAAATACATTTTCAAATACAAGTCTCTCTACTTCATTTTTGTTTCTTAATAAAATTTTCGAATCCTCTGCCTTGTGTATGTACTTCTTTTAGATATTTCAATAAACCGGTCACCGAACTTTCCGCTTTTGAGTTTCTAATGTGCACCTTAACCAGGACTTTTACATATCTTTTCATTTTGCATATATAACTTTCATAAATACCCGAATTTTCATTGGGATCAGTGTAATAACTTTTAATTGGATAATGTTCTTTTCCACTTTTGTAGGGTTTTAAGGCTGTACGAAAAACCGTATTGTGTATAGATTCTATTTAATGCAGTTGTCAATCTGGAAAAAATAGGCAATCCAACCGATTTTTTAAAAAATCTTTTATGGTTTCAGGTTTATCGGAATTTAAATTCCTTTTAGCCGATTATACCAATTATTTAATAATGAAGCTGGCTACCCATTCAAACTACCCAGCTTCATCAGGTATTCAATGTCTATCTGTAAATCTTTTTTTAAGGAATTAAGAGGAAAAGAAATTCTTCCGAATGTTAGCTTTAGTACCGCTGAATGTTATATTATAATGACTGTACTGTGTACCGGCTGTGGGCTTGTGGTGGACACTGGTGATGAATTTATTGTTATGCTTTTTTATATTGCGGTCTAAGTACGTAAGACTGCCGTCCTTCTTTTTCTCTACGGTGAATCTCAAATTGTTGTGAATATTATTCAATTCATTTTATTAAAAGAATTGAACAATATTCACAACAATTTGAGATTCACCATAGAGAAAGAGAAGGACGGCAGTCTTATTGTGAATCAATGCAGTTGTAATGCAGTTGTGAATCATCTTTGCCGCCAAGTGAACTTTGTGGTGGACAAACACCGTGTGCGTGGGTTTCCTCGGGGTTCTCCCGTTTCCTCCCACTTTCTTTATTCCACCATTTCATTCATTACTCATCATCACCGTCTCCTTTAGCCTAACCGGCATAACCGTGGGACGTGAAACTCAAAGATTTCATTTCATTTTCATTTTCATTACAAGAAAAGTACATTGACAGCATGTCTATAATATCGAACTGTCCTGAATTTTCTTTAAACTTCCAAGCTTCCCTGAAGTCTCGGTCATGGAGATTACTGAAAACAAATAAATAAAATGGTATAAATCAGCTTAAAGGAAATTCAAGTTCCGATAAACCTGAAACCAACATAAAAGATAAAAAATGAATTGGATTGTATATTTTTCCCAGATTGACAACTGCATTAAATAGAACCTATATATAGTACGGTTTTGGTACAGCCTTAAAACACCAGAAAACTTTGGTAAAGAATATTACACAGTTTAAGACTTATTACACTGATCCCAATGAAGAATCGGAAATTTACGAAATAAAATGCAGTTGCCAAGAAAGATATATAGGCAAAACGAAAAGAAATCTAAAAGTGCGACTAAAGGAGCATATTAGAGATTCAAAAGCAAAAATTGTCTGTAAATTAACTAGTTCTAATAAGAAATTCTAAACGTTAAATATGTGAAAGTGAATGCAACAATAGTTTGAACGATATGAAAATTCTTATGCATCCTATGTGCGAGCACCGTAACACAGAATCAAAACAATCATGTAGAAAAACGTTAACCTATACGCCATTGTGTACCATGTTTTGATACACACCATTAACTACGTAGTTCACAAGTACAAGTAATAAGATTAAGAATTTATTTGAGGGTAGTTTAGCTAACAAGGTAAGTACATGAATTGTCAGCAAGAACATACGTACATTATCGCAGGAAGCAGTTGAGGAACTGACAAATCTGAAAGAAAGCATCTAACTTTAGATTAACTTTACCCTGAAAGGATGCGTCGAACAAAATCCGGCAACATATCTAACATTACATAAAGGTGCATGTAAAATCATGTATAACCGGTAAAAGTCAAACAATCAGGGGTGTCACCGTACCTAGATTACTTCAAGAAACTCTTGAAAGAAGGGGCAAAAGTGTGATGTTATTATTCAGTTAAGTGTAGGACGTGACGAAAAATCTGCACCAAAGTGCTGGTGCAGTGCAGTACTCTTATTTTGTTATACAAATAGATTGAGTATTGATCAAGATATGAGCCTGCATTTGTAAATGGATTTAATTGTCAACATGAACAAAAATATGTGATAAAAAACAGGTACTTTCTAATTTCTCAGTTGATACATAACAACTTAAATTTGTTTCTTTGTACTATTTTGATGCTACTGAGTATCAGTGAACAACTGATCGTTGTACAAATAAGTCAAATTAGTGAATAATGATCTAATACAAATGAATAAAATTAATCAGCGAATGGGCATTCACACATTAACTACAAATTTCAGATAAACAGAGAACGAGGGACATGTTGCCAAAGTGTCCGTTAAAATACTAATCTTGAAACATGATTATTATAAAAAAAAATAAATGAATAAAGTAATGTCGATGTTCTTACGAGAAAATGAATTCAGCGACGAAAATAATAAACGAGCAATTGGCCTATAAGAAACGTCATTGTCAGCCACTTCTATGGAAGAAAGCGATGCGACCCAATCATAATATGTGCCTTCGCTAGTAAAGAGTCTATAGTAAATTACTTAAGTTCTAAAAAGTAAATTAGTTAAGTTTTAAAAAAATATGTGAATAAAATTCCTCAAACATTAGCAGTAATGTTAAATGCTATTCAAAACGTTAATACCTTGTGATAAATCTATCGGTGGAGAAAAATATGCGTACTGCGATGCAGCAGTAAAGAATATACTACAGAAATATCTTTGAGCTCATTATGACAATTGGTACTGTCGGATTTTACCACAGTATCATGAATCATCAGAAGAATAAAATATTACAAAGGAAAACTTTCCGAAGGTGAGCCGTTCAGTAAAGACTTATCAAAAAGACTCACCTGGACGGAGTAGTAATGTTTGAAATGCAAACATGAAGATATGTAGAGAAAATTAGGAAACTTAGCTAGATAGAGAGAGTTTAGAGTTGAAGCTTTGTACAGTTGAAGCTTTGTACTGTCGAAACAATAACAGTTATTTGAGACACTACGTGGTGAATGGTATCAAGTGTAACAGAATATCATGGATGATTTATTGCATATTATTCCACGTATCTTTGAACTTTATCTGCTATCAAACCCAAAACAATTATTTAAAGCACTATGTGACAAATGGTATCATGTGTGACAGGATATCATTGATGATTTATTGGATATTAGGCCACGTAGGATTGAACTTTATGTGCTGTCATACCAATAACAATTATTTCAGGCACTAAGTGACGAATGGTGTCAATCACGTTAGATTGAACTTATGTGCTGTCAAACCATAACAGTTATTTAAGATACTATGTGACGAATGGTATCAACTATAACAGGACACCATCGATGATTTATTGGGTAACATTCCACGTAAGGTTGAAGCTTTATGTGCTGTGAAATCAATAATAGTTTGAGTCTTTCTGTGACGAATGACGTCAAGTGTAATAGGATATCATCAATTATTTAATGAATACTATGCCATGTAGGGTTGAACTTTAAGTTTTGTCAAACCAATGATAGTTATTTGAGACACTCTGAGACGAATAGTATCTAGTGTTAGGATATCATCATAGATTTGCTGGATACTATGCCACACAGGGTTGAGATTTGATATGCTGCCAATCCAGACTCCACCAAACAATAAGTCTGCATCTCGAATGGTTTCTTCTGTGCACTGACACGAAGCGATGATCATAGATTTATCGATAGTCGGATATATATAGTTTCTTATCAGAGTATTGTAATTTACAACATAAGAGTGAGATGTAAAATAGCTTTACTAGTATTGTTTAATTTTTAAAAGCATAAAAGCATTTTAAAAGCTACACAACTTTAGGTTACTCACACTTCATGCAGTAACAAAATGCAATATATACTAAAAACTTTAATTATAGATGTAAATATAGCAAATTTTTACCAATATAGACTCAGCGTAATAACAAACTCTATGTTCGAATTACTGGGAAGATTTTCCGGGTGTTAGAGGGTAAATTTTCTTCTTGAAATGTTATCACAAAATTAACGGAATTTGTTCCTTTAGCTCTGACGTTGCAGGGGAAAATGCAAACCCTAAGGGAAACAGGGGTGATTTTACCAGGGATGAAAAGCAGTTCCACATAGCTTTCTTAGTCGTACAAAACTGACTCTCCATGATCGTTATCTCTAATGTTTTCTGGGAAGTTTACCAAACAGACGTTTATTGTGGTAAAAATTTATAATTTCAGCTTCCAGCTCTTCTGTGTGATGATCTCCCAGGTCATTGATTTTTGACAAACATTGTGTGAGGAAAGGATTTCGTGTCTTCTGTACTTATCGCAGATTTATTTTCAAATTGCAGGAAGTATTTTCTTTTCTGAATATTTAAAACTCAATATAATTCCGACCATTATGAAGAGGTCACTAAAATATTACGGAAAGAAGAAGACTGCTCTTGTCCATATCTGAGAGTGTGTGCGTAAATGGGAGGGTTCTGTTCCTTAATAATACATATATTATTGTCGAGACAAAAAAAAAAAAACTGTAGGTATTATGGAGGTGTTCGTGAAGGGTGGATTCACTGTAGCTAGTTTACGCAAGTTATACCGTATAAAGGTGCTAGACGGAATGTATTTAAGAAGCAACAAAATTAAAAAATAAAATAAAATAACCTTACCAATCTTCGTTGGAACTGTTTTCCAGATTAAATTGAATTGTAAAATCTTTAAAATTTGATATTCTTTTCGACACTATAATTGAAATGTATGTATATAGGTTTATATAAGAATGTAACTTAAAATAATATAACAAATATCGGGAGGTGACTCCTGACACCGAGATAAGCAAAAAAAGAAAAAAAGAAAAAAAAGAAGAAGAAAGATCCTATGAACATATAGAATATTGGGCATATTGGGAGAGATTACGAGGGCCGAAAGTATGAGAACAGTAAGTTCGAAGTGGTAAATATCGACGTGCAGAGAGACACAAACGTACGTTCTTTGGGCACATCACAGGAGACGTTTAAACTGTTCGTCATGGACAGGAATGCATGCATAACAATACCGGATCATGGATTGGCGAACCCGTTCGAAGATATCTGGGTCATGGCGAACAGATATACAGGAGTTATGAATACACTGTTCTAAGTCGTTGACATCGTTGTTGGATTAGCATACATCACAATTTTCATATATCCCCACACATAAAAATCCAGTGGATTCAGGTCCGGAGACCGGGCAGGCCAATGCACTGGAGCACCGATCCCGAGCCAACGTCTTGGGAAGTTGTTGTTCAACCACCAGCAGACATTCACACTGAAGTGTGAGGGAGCCTCATGCATGTACCACATTCTGCACCGAATTGGTTAGGGGAACATTTTCCAGTAATTCGGGCAGTGTATCTTTCAAGAAGGTCAAATACTGTGCTCCATTCAGTCTTCCGGGTAGCATGTATGGGCCGATCAGTTGATTATGGACAATATCACACCATAAATTGTGTCCGAATTGATGTTGATCATGCGTGACAACCATACCATGGGAATGTGCATCTGCCTATGTGTGTGTGTTATGCATGTTGATGATATCATCCCTTTCAAAAGTGGCTTCGTCAGTGAAGAGTATTGATGCCTGAAACAGCATGATAATAGTGGTCTGTTGAATGAATCATTGGCAGAATGCTTCATGTAGTTGGAAATCCAATTCTGTCAGTCCTTATATCCTTTGCAGGTGATATGAGTACAAGGCATTTTTATGTAACGCATCCCACATAGTCATGTGACTAACATCCATTTTACGCCTTAATTTCTTCGATTTATTCCTTTTTCATTGTCCACAGCTTCTACCATACGTTTGTCCATAATAGGTGTTCGTACAATGCGCCGATAAATTGCTTCAAACATCTTGTATGACGGTTGGCGTCTGTTAGGAAAAGCCTTTAGAGTCATGCTGCTTTACGTGCATTGCAATCTACACGACCGTACATGAGTAGAATGTCGGCCTGTTCGCGGTTTGAATAACGCACCATGTTTTAGTGGAGTACTGCCATTTGTTCTTTCAGCACCTGCAGCACATAGAACACAAGAGCCACCTGTATATGTAACAGACCAACTACGTATTGAAAACTAGCACCAGCTCTAGACTTTCTAGACCACAATTTTTAGGTTTAATGCTTTTCGATATCTACCACTTCGAACTTAATCTTCCCGCGTTTTCGGTCGTCGTTGACTCTGACAATATACTCTATATGCTGTATATTCATAGAACCTTTTTGCTTATCTCGGGTCAAGAATCACCTCCCGACATTTGTTACATTAAGTTACGCCCGATATATATATATATATATATATATATATATATATATATTGTTGAGTAATAATATATAATTAATCTTTTCCGCTGTTAATTGAAAAGAAGATTCATCTTCACTTGAATCAGTCATTTGAAAAGATCTCGAGTCAGAAAATAGCTAGTTTGCATTGAGTGCATCTTTTGGTGTTACCAAATTGCTCTAAACAAGTTGTTAATCTCGTACAATGACAAGAAAACTCTACTTTTTCAAACAAAGGTCGATCATTTCATGTCTAGCAGGCCGTCGAAAAATTAAATAGTTTTTTTTTTTTTTTTAATTTCTTTCACAACTTTTTACAACTTTACTTTTCTGACTTGCTTGTAAGAATTTCAGTCCTCTTGAAAGGAACTGCTAAAACCACACCTTTTCAACATGAAAACAATGTTCTTTGGCTTCGATGCAAATTGTTCCATTCCAATTAGCTACATAATAGAACTCTATCAGAAACTAAAAGAAGATACAGTCATGTTAACACTAATATAGAATCATATGTGTATAACATTCATCTTTAATTTATAAGAATATAGGGCTTCTAACCAAACAGGGACGTAAATAGGGGATGGGTCGTGAGGGTTCGAAACCCTCCCGAAATCCTGACTTTTCTGTAAATTTAGTATAATTCTAGGCGTGATTTTAGAAATTGTAATATAATTTATACTCATATTGAACTTGGATCCCTCAAAGAAAACTTTCGAATCTCCTGAAATAAATTTCTGCGTACGTACGTGCCTGTAAGTAACAATTTTACGCAAATTCAATAACGTGTTCTGTACATGACATAATATATAAACTATTCAATTTGCATAATTTAATTTATAATAAGATCTATACAAATACAGGATGAGACAAAATTATTTGAGCAATTCCAGATCTTTAGTATTAAATCTGTAAGGAATATTTTAACAAAATGCTTATTCATACAGCAACTAGAAATATTTTATTTTAACGTTTTACACAGGTGTGGAAGATAAGAAATCGTTCACTACACAAACACTAACCACAAAACTAGTTCTTCACAAATGCTACGTATCTAATCATCTATCGATTTTGGTTACCGCGCAACAGAAGTTTGACTTTAAGTTGCCTAGATCACTGAGTAAAAGAAATCTGTATTTTGTCTTTAATAAATTAGTTACAGGGTGATATCTGAGGAACCCAGTTGCCATGTCGACCTGGTAATGGTCAGAAGGCACATAGCCTATCACAAACTATATTGTGGCCGATAGTGAAAATACATGAATAACAAATTTGAACAAATACATTGTTAGGCTTATAAAATGTATTTTATTTCACTTGCTACATTAATTTTCAGAAGTTGTTAAAAATCATTTTGGGGATTTAGGATTTAGGTTTCTAGGCTTTCGTCATCTATGGTCATGTCAGCCCGTCACGTATGAAGGATTACGTTACTCGGTGAGCACACTATCCGGGAAAAGAAAGAATTGGGAAGAAAGGAAGTGGCCTGAGACCTATATGTTAGCCCTGGATTACAAACCATTTGTAAATTTTACGAAGCAACATATCCAAAATTGTTGAATTCGCTGAACCGCGAATGCGCGGACCGCCTCCTTCCCAATACCTTCCTAGCTCTTACAGCAGAGGCTAGTTTTGGTTTTACAGCCGTGTCAGTCAGTTTTATCATGCATATTTTGAAGGTCTAGTCGTAATTTTTACGAAAGGTTTGTAACCACGTTAGTATTTTTTTTTTTTTTTTTTTTTTTTTTACAAATTTTGACAAATCTACTTTCTTGTTTTAACATTTTTAACATTAACATTAAACAGTGGAAAGAGTTGTGTCATATTATTGTAACTGACGTTGATGGTGAAACTATGGGTGAGAGTGAGGAAGACCGTGAAAATAATCAAATAAGAATGTTGTTGGATATCTTCTGATGAAGGCTCTAGTAATACTGCTAATGAAGCGCATCCACATCACTAACCCTATGGCACACCCGCCACAAGAAATAAGAAAAAAACTTACTTTTACTGATCATCAAGGAAAAGGAGAATGACAACACATTTGTGTAAGCATTTGAGGAAGGCGATTTGTGCTGAAACTAGAGCTGTGTGTTGAATGCTGAGTGACGAGGAAAAATGAAAAAGTTTGGAATGACAACTTTCAAGTTTGCACCTAATTACTTTTTTCGAAGTTGATATGATATAAAGTGCTACGATTTTTAGTTGCCTTGATCCTTTTACTTTAGTTATATATTATTGTAATATCTATAAGACAATTTTCCCACATAAATATAACTATATTTTCATGACGTCATATTTGCAATTCAAGTATACAGCTAGCAAGTTATATACATAACTTTTTACATGTACTTGTTCAATAAAGTATTCCAAAGGCATCCAATATTATTGTCCATATAATTCTATAAACAAGCCCATTTTTAGATTTAAAAAATAATAATATATACAGAAATAATAAAAAGACTAAAATTGAGTCGTAAATTTTACGAATGGTTTGTAACCCGTAGGCAAAAAATAAGGTTTGTAATCCAGGATTAGGTACCATCCCGGCATTTGCCTCGTGTGAATGAGGAAAACACAGAAAAACCTCATTCAAGATGGCTGGCCTGTAAAAGCTTTTTATAATTTTTCGACCGAGTGTTCCCACCAGGAATCGAAGCCGGGACCGCTTGCAGCGAAAGCGAGAGCGTGAGTGACTACGCTACACGGGGCCATTAAATTCCTTTTGATTCGTGGTAATGTCCCAAAGATAAAATACTTATCTTTGATAAAACCTTGACTAATTTTATAAATCCCTCTGAAATTTTGTTCTTTTGTAGCTTTTAGACAAAAATTCTTGTTTCTTTATCTAGATAACCTCAAAAGGAAAATTTCATAAGAGGAACTGAAAAAGGCGAAGAAAGCAAATGAAGAATATTAAATTATCTTATCACTTATAATATTTCCTCTAAGGACATCTGAAAATTCGTCATATTGCTGCAGGTATAGATTCCAGTTTCTTCCTAGCTTACTAAATTAATTACTTAACTTCCTTAAATTACATACGAGGGGCAGTCTAAAATTTCCCGGAATTTCGCTGTAACAATTTATTACAATATAGGTACCATATTCACTAAATCGCATTCAAAACAGGCTCCCTTGGAACATATACACTTGTTCCACTCCTCCTGCCATTGCAGGAACCATCGCTCAAAGTCCTGTTTTGGTGTGTTCCGAAGTTCAGCCATCTCGTTGGTTTGGATGTTTTCTTTGCTGGCAAAACGGTTATCTTTGAGACCCTTTGGGATCTTGGGGATTATTATAACTAGTGTTATTATTGCATCGTAATGTCGTCCTCTAATACAACGTGCTGTATTTTTGCCAAAAAAACTATGTTCGCGGCACTGAAATAGAGATTATTATTATTATTATTATTATTATTATTATTATTATTATTATTATTATTATTATTATTATTATTATTATTATTAATAATAATAGTAATATTTTGTAAACTCACGATGATATTTTATTTGATAAATTCAAGATATTTTCATTTGGTTATATGAAAATATTTTTGTTCTTTAAAACCTCTATTTTGGATAATTATCGTTATTTTATGACAACTTTTAAATTTTTGAATTAGAATTTTTAACAGGAATATTTAAGAATATCAACCTATCATTGAATCGTGTTATTTTGAAACAATACACGTCAGAAAAACCAAGGTTTGAGAAAAATGAGAAAAACTTTACCATACATTATAGTTTATCCAAAAACGTCTATTTATTTGTAATACACCAAGTGTAGGAAACAGCTTGGCAGGTGTTGATATCTCACAAAATGTGTATCTACGCGTAGCAAATACATTATTGTTGTTAATTTCGTGTCTGACAAACCTTGACATGTGTCGCTTTAAAAAAAAAATTTAAAAAAACTAAATAAATAAATAAAAATAAAATAAAATAATTAAAAAAAAACTATTCAATTGTTCATTTTTATTTTTGCAGTGTATTTTTCATTATATACGGCTATTTTTACAAATAATGATTAGTTAATTAAAAGGAAATATACTAGAAAAATATACAATAATGAAAGTGATACTGTACATTTTATCTAAAATTCAAAATGGGTATATACGCAAAAATAAATAAACAAATAAATTAAAAAATTAAAAAATTCTAGATAATACTAGTATTTGAAAATAATTATACAGGACTTTTAACTAAACCAGCCTCAGAATTCATTTCATGGCTAAGAATCCCCATTACATAAATCATTTTGAACACTTCCACTGCCAAAGACTTTATAGATAAAAAAATTTTAAGCATATATCTTCAGATATAAAGCATATACAAACCTGCCGCTTGAGAATGTTCAACAAGCTGAACATATAGGGTACTCTTAATATCAAGACATTCGCATTTCTTGAAGTTACACTGGAAGAAAGGAATATCAGGTAAACGAATATTGTACTTTTTGAATAAATACATTTTAGACAGTAATTTCTTGAATTTATAAGAGCGTGTATCACTTTGTGTTTGACGACGCACACTCAATCCACTACCAGATGGCACAACTTGATTTGGTTTAACGTCATCTTGACTCAAGAGAAGTGATGAAGTGGCGGAAGTGGATGGAGATATGCTGCTCTTTTCATTACTAGCATCAGACAGTTGACCTCCATTATATCTTGATGGTTGCTACAAGACATAGGAACAAGGAAAAATTCTTCAGATCCAACTAGATATAAATTATGAATAGCGTCATATAATGTTCTCACGGTGTATCTCAAGTCAAGTGATGTACTTAGGTTGTTTCAGTGTGCAATTCCATTTTCTTCAGTAACTTCTTAAAACTGCTTAACTGAACATATTCTTAGATTTTTCCTGTCTATAGAATTATCCTAAAAGAATCAGTGAAACATTAAGCCTCAAGAACTATAAACTTTTTTTTTATTTTCTCGGAAATGTGTGTTGTACTGCTAATAAATATTATTACTAATTTTAGTTTCTAGATCTTTAAGTGATTGAAAAAAATAATAGTTTATCGTCTTTCACATCTCAGTCGAACTTCTTAGAAAAAGTATGATGTAGGGCTACTGATTAAATATTAACACTGACAAGTAAGTTTACAAAAACTCAGTATTCATCGGTAAATCGTACTTTTTCTAACAAGAAACTTGACTGAAGTGTAAGAAGTGATCAACTAGTTTCTGATATTTCGTTACTTCTTTTTAATCCACAGAAATCTACTAGTAATAATCTTTACTGACAAATCAACACACAAGTTTCCGAAATGGATTTCTTTTTTATCAAAAGATATAATATATTTCAATCAAAAAAAAATCTTCTACGCCTTATATCTGGAGAACTACAAATGCTGTAGGGAAACCCAAACTATCAGCTATCTCAGTATGATGTGCTTATTTCGTAGAAAATACGAAACTCGATTTAAGGGCAATTCAAAAATTTTGTGGCCTCTGATCCAAAAAGATCCAATATATTTAATTCAATCAAAACTTTTCTTGTACGCCTTATATCTCGAGAACTACATATAGTGTAACCAAACCCAAACTATCACTTAACTCAGTATGATGTGCTTATTCCGTAAAAAATACGAAGCTCGGTTTAAGGGCCATTCAAAAATTTTGTGGCTCCTGATCCAAAAACTAATTATTGGCCAAGATCACAATCTTTTGATGTAATTTTTTGGATCATTCCTAAAATTCTTGTTTAAGTTTCAGAGGATTAATGTTTCCCTAATTCTTCTTCTAAAATATTTTCATAGGAAGGAAAAACCATAGCAATGTGTCAGGCTAGCAGTTTAGCAGCAGCTAGCAAGTTCAGCAGTTTTAAGAAGTCACTGATGAAACTGACAGAGCACATTGAGAAAATATAAGTAAATCACATAACTTGAGTTATAAAATAAGCATATTATATTTAAATTATGAATACCATAGTATTTATCAGTAAATAACGACGTAACTTATGAAGAGATTAGCCACAAGTAAAATTCATATTTTCGTAAATAGAAGCTTTGCTTTGTTATAATTAAATATAAACTAATTATTTGCTGTTGTATGTATACACGATTGTACAGTTATACTGCATTACATAGTGTCTGGTGAAGCCAAAGAGTTAGTTGACGAAACTGTAACACGTGTTGAAGTTTAATGAAAATACATGCTCAGCAAATAATTAATTTATATTTAATCATATTTTCAGTTTTATGGTATTGCTAAATGTGTGCAGGCATCAACTTACATGAGCCAGTGTAACTTAATCCCACTCAATAGCTTCCATATATATTAAAATGAACACTTCATGATAAATTTTAAATGTTCTGGGGCAACCACAAAAGAAGTTATGAGCTGATGCTGTAAGCAGGAAATGTCAACAAAGAAATGACAATGTCTTACCATATCGCCACCGAAAAAGCAGAAAGGTGCTAAGCGCCGTTCTCCTTGATTTCCAACTAAGTGCACATCCTGACTTCCCATTTTATGTTTAATGTTGGCAGAAAGGAGACAAGTGGCAGGAGACAATATGAAAGGTCTGCAGTGAAAACTGAATTCTATAGAAGAATGAAAGAATCGGAATTAATTAGTATTTCATTTTTATATGTATTAATTAGTATTTTTCTTGCTCTCCTGAGAAATTTGCAGTTTGGCACTTAGCACCTTTCTGCTTCCTGGGGACGATATATATAATCCCCATCAAATGTGGTATTACTTTATGGATTTGAAAATAGTATTTGGGTATAATTGTAGAACTTGAGTATAGAATGCTTCCAAGAAAGTGAAATTCTAAACAAGGAAAAATTCTATTTTGAGAAAAATAGAACAGATGAAGTGGGTTTCCAATTATGAGATTTAAAATTTTAAAATCTACAGATACAATTTCGATCCTCACTCTCACAGCTGCTATCATTTAACTGTAGTTTATGGATGAGTCTTTACTACTTATGGAAATGGAATTGGAAATGGAAATGGAAATGGAATATGGAAAAGGAACTGTAAAATTAAAATTATTTATTGTAAACCCTATCAAGCGAATTACGAACACAAAACACCATGGTCATTTACAGTAGCCTTCGAACTGACAACATGGCCTGAAGCCCGAAGTCCTGGTTGAGAGAATTTACGAAGGTACTATGATCTCCAGATAATGTTTACATTCATATAGTTATCAACATCATGGAAGTAACCTGTATTGCAACACGTAGTCTATGTAAATTATTAACACTGATCATTCATGCAGTACGATTGTCTTAGTTACGAGTAAAGCTGTGTTCAGGGCCGTATTTATGCATGAACCACATGAGCCATGGTCTGGAGAGGCAAGTTTTGGGAAGCGACAAATTTGTAAGACCAGTTTTTCTTTCTTTTCTTTCTTTTTTTCTTTTCGTGCACCAATTCTGGAGATTTTGGAAATTTATTATGCACGCCCATATGGACATAGAACAAAATTTTTACATTTGTTATACACCGTGTTTTTCACTTTCACCGTGATTTTTCTATTCACACTCTCAGATTTTCTACATCGGATTTTATTGTTATCAAGGAGGAGGCATATTTAATGGCTCGGGGTACCAAAAATGTTAAATGTGACTATAGTTGCATTGAGTGATATTATGTAGTACGCGAGGCGATTCACGTTTGCAATAGGCCAGACTCTGTGGTTCAAAATGGTAGAGCTCTCCGATTTTTAAAAAGGGCAAATTTTGGGTACACTGATAGTTTGTGCAAGTGTACCCAAGACTGCCAGTGTGATTGGTGTATCAAGAACAATGTCACCCAATATGATGCTGTCACATAAAGAATAGTGAACAGAAACCAATATTAAGTAGGAGAGGGAGCACAGACCACTGAAGAGAATTGTAAGCTGTAGAATTCATGCAGCACAACTAACCACTAACAACTGAATCTGCATTTGGAACGACCTCTTACTACAAGCACAGTTCAACGTAAGCTATATAATTACAGCATCTGCAGTTGGATTATGATTTTGAAATCTCTTACTATCACCTCCAACACACTAACACGAAAAATATAATGATAAAAACATTAAAACCATGTATCGTCGATGACTTGAAGACAAATTCCTGCCAATAATTACGTGAAGATTGTAGGTAGTCAGTTGCTACATCCTATAACTATATGTTATTCCATAACAACACCACGAAAAAAGGATATAAATATATTACAACAAAACCCTAAACGATCTCCTAGAATGGTTTGAGGAAAACAGGCTCATGTTAAATGAATCAAAACAAAATATTTACTTATTCAGTTATAATTCATTAACATGCCTAATTGCTTTCAAGGAAGAAACATAAGCCAATCACTCAATTACACATTAACCCGCACCACACTTTAATCTTTGGACTGTCCCGAATGTGTTCTTGTACGACATGAGGATTTTCTCATCCCCAGATCCGGACATTATGGGAGTTAACTGATTCAGAGACATGAAACGTAGCCTCATCGGAAAAACACACAAGCTTCAATAAATCATTGTCCTCATCTAAACGGTTCAGCATATCTTTAGCAAATTGTTCACGTTTTGGGCGATCATCTGGTTGTAATGCCTGAACAATTTGGACCTTGTACGCATACAATTGAAAACGTTTGCGAACCACTTTATGCACTGTACTCTCTGGCGCTTGAAACTCCCGCGAAGTTTGTCTAATCTATTTCTGTGGTGACCTCGTGAATACGGTTTGAACTACCTGCACAGTATCCTCTGAAACAGATGGTCTATAGCTGCTTGTGAGCTTCTGAAAAGACCCCGTCGCTAAAAAAAAAAAGTTTCCATCCATGTTCTGATTAACTTGACATCAGGTACTTTCTTTCCATAATGGGACCTAAACTTTCGCTGCACAGTAATCAATGATTTGGTTTCTGCAAGCCACACAACATTGAGTTTTCTCCTGAGGGGAAGTCATTTTTACGATATAGCTCACACAGCGCTTCTTGTGGCGAAAGTGTTCAATGAGATACATCTGTGCAGAAACTTCAAGGGTTCCCAAGTAGATTTGTAATAAAAACCAACGTTGAAATCATAAATATAATTGTTATATAATCCTGAAATCAGGGTAAACATTTATGGACACGGTGTATATGTAATTAAAACATTGTATTACACAGGTGTGGAATTTCACATAATATATGGAATTATGTTATGGAATAATATTATAAGATAACGCGAATTATGCAAACTACAAAAGAGAATTATCAGAACTATTACACGAAATGATCAAAGAATTCATTGCAAACCATTATTTAGAAAGTTAAATGTACTTACTCATTACATATCACTTTACATATTAAGACTCTGTAATATACGTAAAACAAAACCAAGAAATATGCTACAAAAACATAAATTTATCTAACCACAAGACAATAATGAAAGAAAATATACATGCTCCTTCATGTAGACTGGAAACATATAGGAACGTTTCTTTTGTGGACATCCATTAAATTGTTTAATCATTTACCACAAAGCACTAAAATAAACAAAGAACTGTAAGTTCAAGACAACAGTAAGAAAAGTCTATGAAGAGCTCTTAATGAAGAATACAAAAATAATTCTAAGACAGATCTAGACAGAAGACGCAATTATTACTTAATATCATTCATATAAATTGTGCATTTATATACCGTTATCAATTTACTATATATAAACATAATATGTACTAAAGGTTAATAATTTCTAACATGTCCTATATTTTGTACTGCAATCAGTACTTTAACGTTTATTATTGTAATCAGTTAACTACATGTAAACATAATATACAGGGAGTAACAAAACGGTACGACAAAATTTCAGGAGTAGATTCCTTATGAGTAGACAAGGATAAAAATTCATATGACCATTATGTCAGGAAATTCATCGTTACAAAGTTAAGGCTATTGAGCCTCCTGACGGTGTGAAATAGTCACATTCTGGATGCCCCTCAATGTAACACAATTTAAACCGCAATAGCTCAGGTCCTAGTTAAGCTAGGAAGATCATTTTGGTATTAATGTCTTTCTAAAGGATGAATCTTTCCACTGATATGCACTTATACGCAGAACCAAGGACAAGTTATCTAACGCATCGGAAATTTGGGTTTTCAGGAAGTCTCGATGGGTATTTCTCATAAGCCTCTGCGGGAGTATGTGTAGGCTTAGTAAAGTGTCACCGACAATACCGCACCATATATTGAGAGCAAACTGTTGTTGATTTCTCCTGGGACTGATCGCATGAGGATTATCGTCCGCTTAAATATAGAGGCCTACATTATGGTAAGTGAAGATGCCTTCTTGTGTGAACTGAGCCTCATCTGTAAACACTATTGCGGATGGGAAAATGAGATTAACGGCATACTGCTGGAGGTATCATTGGCAAAGCGTACTTGTGACAGATAGTCGGCTGCTGACAAAGACTGCACTCGCTGCAGGTGATATGGATACAGGTTCGCTGAGCGACATACACGCCATATCTGCATTGGTTTACACGTAGTTCATCCTTCAAGGAAGACATTGATACCACAATTATCTTTCGAACTTAATTAGGAACTGAGCTATTGAGGTATAAATTGAGTCACATTGAGAGGCGTCCAGAATGTGACTATTTCACACCGTCAATCGGCTCAATGGCCATAACTCTGTAATGATGCAGTTCCTAACATAAGGTAATACGAACTTTTTTACTTGTCTACCCATAAGAAATCCACCCCTGAAATTTCGCCATACCTTTCTGTTACACCTTGTATACTAATACCAAGGTGCAATTTACACATGTATTTGATAACATAACACAATAAATACAATACACTACAATACAAGGAAGTAATGTGATCTGATGAGTCATTTTTTCTGCTTATTTTCAAAAGTAAGCCGAAATTATGTAGGATGGATTCCCAAAAGATGTTCTCCCTACTTCCTAATATTAAACATGGTGTCAGGCCTATGTTGATATAGACCGCAGTTTCATGGAGTTGCGTTGATCTTAATATAACTCTTAAAAAGACACATTATTGTCAGTGATTAAGTGAAGATTTTAGATGATCAGACACTATATCTCGTAGACACATGTTATTCCATTACAATGACATGATCTTTCAAAATAGCAACTTACTAATGTATACAGCCCAATCTATTTAAACATAGTTTGACATTCTCTGGCCCGCTCAACCCTTGACTTGAGCATTTATTGAAAAGCTATGATCAATTTTTGAGCAGCAACGCAGATTTGCACATTCACCATTGTAGATGCATTTTTCACTCCATGGAGAATGATTCAGTATTTCTGTTAAAAAGACTCACGAGTTATATGCCTAAATTCTGCGAGAAACATAATCTGTACAACAGTCGAAAGTGTTCCAATGCCGTATTAATACGGAAAGTTGCATGTTATTAAGACGTTCTCATTATTTTGAGAACAATCCTTATATAAGAAGTAATTAAATAAACCCATTCGGCACCCCTGATAATAATAATAATAATAATAATAATAATAATAATAATAATAATAATAATAATAATAATAATAATAATAATAATAATAATAATAATATGAATGTGTGTATGTAAAAAGTCATGTCCCAGTAGAACAAGTTAGAACAACTTGCTTGTTACACCGCTGATATGATCTCAACCTTAATCAACACTGCACACAAAAAGTGCAAGATGATATGAGATGCGAAATAGTTTTCTAGTAAAGAACTCCGACCCAGTGACAGTAACAAGTGAAACAGTCGAAATTGTTTCAAAAATTAAAACATGAGTTTAAATCCTTATTATAAAACTAGTAACACCACTATCCTACATATTAGGAGGTAAAATTAAAATAATTTCTTTAGCGTGCCTCTTTAAAAATATCAGAAGCGATTTTTATTCTGCGTTTTGTGTACCAATTATACTTTCTGAATTTTTTTCGGTTTGTTAAAACATTTATCTTTTTTGACCAGAGTAATACAAATATTTCTTAAAACTGTGACAACTTTTTTTTAAAGAAATAAATGTATTATTCTGGTCAGAAAGGTTTTTTTTTTTTTTTCGTGATTACACTTGCAAATTGCTGAGAATAAGAAATGAAGAATCAGTTGCAAAACACTTATCTTCAATGCATAGGTTACTTGACTATATGAGTTATAGTAGAGTTAGATTGATTTCTACATCTATGTTTTCCTCCTTATTTGCTTCTGAAAAACTTTTGATGCCATTTGATAATATTCTATTCCACTCTACATGTACTGGAGTACTTATATCATATATACTATAAACACTACACTCAATTAAAAAAAAAAAAAAAAACAAACAAACAAACAAACAAACAAGAAATCCATGAAAAAGTTACAAAAAGCTAGTTCGGTCAAAAATGATGGTTTCTCCCCCCCCCCCCCCCCAGATGTTTGGTTTACATCATATCATTTCTATAATTGTTACTTTTACTTACAACAATTGGTATGTAACTTATTATATGGTTATCTTTGTTGCCTCCACATACGAAACACTTTGACTCAGCAGACTGCAGGATATTGATAATACATCTGTGGAAAACACTCTTTTGGTTTTCTGGAAGAAGGCCATATATAGTGTTCTTGAAGGTAATGGAACGAAATTGCAACATTTTGCAGTACGCATATCTCGGCAATGTAATGTCTGGAAACAAACCAAAATAAGTTTCAAAATATTAATTTTCTTTTCTAAAATAAGAGTAATATTTTGAAGACAACAAGACAGTCAACTTGAATATATTAAAAATATATATCAAATAGATTTCGAGGAATTACTTTCACAGATGGATTAAAATGCAGAAAGAAAATGTAAAAATACGCATTGCAATTATCACAGTAGCGTCAATGAGAATTATTTTTCCTTGCAGAGAAGCAGTTTTGACTAGGGACTAGGGACATTTTCTTATTAATGTAATTGGTTCTATTCTTTTATGTGCAAAGGGGGCGCGGTGGCTCAGTGGTAGAGCGTTCACCTCTGGTGCTTGGGGTCCTGGGTTCGATCCCAGCCTCCGCCAAGTGAACTTTGTGGTGGACAAACACCGTGCTCGTGGGTTTTCTCGGGGTTCTCCCGTTTCCTCCCACTTTCTTCATTCCACCATTTCACTCATCTCTCATTATCACCGTCTCCTTTAGCCTAACCGGCATAACCGTGGGACGTAAAACTTAAAGATTTCATTTCATTTCTTTTATGTGCAACTTTTCGCTTTTTGTTTTATTTATTACTATTTTATAGTATTATAGTATTCATATATTGACATTCCTTGATTCGATTATTTTCGCACAATGGAGTAGTGTAGTTTAGTCTAGATTTCTTATTAGTCTTCAATTTCCTTCTCTTATTCATTAATCCAGAATTTTCTTGGTTATCCATTCCTTCCCTGCTATTATTTTCTCTTTGTGATCAATCGAAGTCTCCCATGCGCGCAGTGGCTGGTTTCTCTCACTACTTTCAACTTTCACCAACTGCTCTGTTTCTACCTGCTCCAGGTTTTGTTACTCTGTTATCCAGGTGGCGACCCGTAATTGGCTAACACTTCCTTTACGAAAGAGGAAACGAAATGAATTTTTTCAGTTTTATATCCCATTGCTATGCCATGTGACCTAAGGGAGACTGTGATAGTAAGAATAATTGAAATGAGGGAATGAAGAAAGTGGGAGAGTCTCAATAAAACCCAAACATACGGTATTTTTCCACCACAAGACCCATTTAGCGCGAGCTAATATTGAACCATGGAGCCCACGCACCAGAAGTAATTGGAGCCACTTTTTATATATGACCATTCCTGGTCAATTTCTTACTCCGTTGGCGATTGTGTCATCTTCTCTACTATTGTTAGGTAGTCGAAAATTAGTGCAAAAATATTTATAGTGCAAAGATATTTACTTTTAATTAACTTTCCAAATTTTACTTGTGTACTCCAATGAATGTCTAAGCAATTTCCAAACTACATCAACATTTTACTCCATTACATTAACCTACTCCGTTACAACTCAGAGATACTACACTTCTACAACTTTACAATGCACTCAGCCACTTTTGTCCCATATCCACTTTACGAACAACTTCAGCCACTTCTAACTGAAGCTAAATTCAGAACGATAAACAAAAACTAAATCTCTTGAAAGACTTACGCAGGCACTCCAAAAGTTTGGTAGAAAAAAATCCACTATCAAAATTAAACAACACACGTACTTTTATGTGTTTAACTGCCACTTGTTGTGCTAGGGTAAGTTGTTACGGAATTTTAATCTGAAAATTACTGAAAAATTTTATCAGATAAAGGAAAAAATATAAACTCAAAGTTATTGAACACGTAGACAGCATATTTAGAAACATTTATCCTCACATTGGAAAGTATATCAAAGACAATTCAGTTTAATAATCGTTGAAGTGGGATTTCAAAATGAAACTAAGATGTAAGGTAAGGATCTGAATGCGACAGATATTCAGGCAGTCTTCCACATTATTCTTACAATATTAGCAGTGAATTTCGAAACCTGAAGCTAAGTTTTCACATCAAATGTATAAAACACGTAAGAGATCATTCGGACTCTTAGTAATTTACGAAAGTAATATAGCGAGCAAATGCTTAAAATATTTTGTTGCCCGAACATGGGTTTTGCTATAACACAGTATTTTTTCACTCGCTTAAATTTCTGCTGGCAAAAATTATAGTTTTATTATTAAGGTGTTCCCTTCCCCTTTGCTACAGTAATATTCTTGAACTCTTTTCCACTAGGTCGAAATGTATATACAGGCACGTCTAGCATGATTTCCAAACCAAAAATAAAGTGACTGGATGGATATAATATATATATATGTTGAAGTATAAAATAACTAGTAGTTAAAACCTGTCACAAAGAATAGACGTTCTTTTCTATTGAAAGTGATATTCAAGAAATTATTGCCATAACGTATGCCCCTCTTGAATATCTTTTAAAATTCTGTTTTCCCCTCTGGAAGCTAAAGAATCCATAGGACGAAAGAATTTACGTGATTTTCAAACTCCTTGTTGTTTGTAAAAAAAAAAAAAAAAAAAAAAAAAAAAACCCTAAGTTTTACGTCCCACGGTTATGCCGGTTATGAGAGATGAGTGAAATGGTGGAATGAAGAAAGTGAGAGTAAACGGGAGAACCCCGAGAAAACCCACGAGCACGGTGTTTGTCCACCAGAAAGTCCACACGGCGCGCGCTGGGATCGAACCAGGGACCCCAAGGGCCGGAGGTGAACGCTCTACCGCTGAGCCACGCGCCCCTTTCCTTGTTGTTTGTGTAGTAAAATTAATTGGCTACACAAATCTTCCAAAACTTTCCGTTTTTAGGTGGGACATTCTAGTTCTTGCAGGTTGAATTTTTGTTTTCAATCTGAAGAACGAAAACCAGAACAAACAGGTGTCCCGAAAGCCTTTTTCGGGACAGTTAATTCTTTCACTGAAAACCGGGACGTCTGGCAACCCTATTCCATGAACCTACACTGTACTTAAACATTTATCTATCTAGTAACGTTTTTGAAGGGAAATATTTCATCAGTTTTGTCCACATATTGGAAGTGTAGAATATGGTGTGATAGTATTTTGCTAGAGTAATGGAATCCTGAATGGTGAAAATCTATTCATGATGTCATTATTTTATCAGCGTAGTGGAATACCATCACTGAAGAAGGAGCCAGAGAAGCCCTGAGACAGTTTGTGTTAAAACTAACACAATGATGTTTAGATAAGATGCTTGTGTTGAATATTTATTTATTTATTTATTTCCTTTCTTTTATTGTATTGTTGCAGCACAGAAAATATTGTGCTGTATCACAAAAGTCAAATTAAAGAGAAATAATAAATCTTTAAACTTTAGATTTGTTCTTCAGATTTTTCCCGTAATATTTTCAAAATTTTTTGCAATACAAGATCTATTATTATTAAAATGAAATGAAATCTTTGAGTTTTACGTCCCACGGTTATGCCGATTAGGCTAAAGGAGACGGTGATAATGAGAGATGAGTGAAATGGTGGGATGAAGAAAGTGGGAGGAAACGGGAGAACCCCGAGAAAACCCACGAGCGCAGTGTTTGTCCACCACAAAGTTCACTTGGCGGGGGCTGGGATCGAACCCGGGACCCCAAGCACCAGAGGTGAACGCTCTACCACTGAGCCACCGCGCCCCCCTATTATTATTAAATAGTGGAAGATATGTGTAATTTAATAAATTTTGATTTCTTTCTAGGATTCTAGCAATATTGTTGTAAGTCTTATTATCATCATTTTGTGTGGTTATTGTTGTCGTGTGGCTTATTGTTTCATATTTTCATTCAAGGCTGGTAACATCATCACGAAATCATTTTGAACATTTCTTAAGCGTTAAAAATTACAATAGGAAGTGGACCGCATTTTGTTATGAAATCAAGATAAGGCCCAACGTGTGTTGAGAATGATAGCCTAGGAAGACAGATTGTATTCAATAGGGCTACCAATAATAGGTATCTCAAGATTGTTGGATTTTCGGAGTTTCGATATCAAATAGTAATTATAATTTTTAGTGTTGTGGACTTCGAAAGGAAACGAATTGTCACGGAATAAGTCCTCGAGTACTCCTATGTACAAATTACAACATAAATACTTTAATATAGCTGTATAATAGATGCTTTTTGAGCGTGTAATTTCGGATTTTCTTTAAGAATGCAATCTAAAACACAAAAACTCGATTCTTTAAATCTGACATGGTGCTTAATTGATTCTCTTCGTTTCTTTTACTGTTTTCCCGTAATTTCATTAAACTCTTTGATGACAATTAATACAAGTTTATCTTCTATTGGCGATTGATTGATTTGGAACATCTTTTTAGGCGCCGAGACATTAACATACAGCTTAATGCGGAATCTCCAACAGAAATTGAATTCATATCTCCCGGGCTAAAGGCGCGTATGCTAACAATATAGCCACTAGGAAGGTTAACAATTCATCATGTTCTACTCGTACTATGTTGATCAAAATAACAAAGTAAGAACTATGTCCATACTGAGCGGAACTGAATTGCCTGATTTTATTTCACATGAATAGTATGTTTACCACAATGTAAAACCCTATCATAGTGTTTCCAGTATATAAATAATTTAACTGTTCTACATAAATTATTCAAACCATTTCTTAAAATTTATCAGTTCTTAAAAAGATCACTTAATAACTTTGAAATTCAAAAATGAACCTTGTTATTTTACAAGTTTTTCTTTTACCTTCATGAGATACATCTTCACAGAAACATTCATATACATGTAAATCTTTAGGAAGAAACTCAAATCGATCTTTAGTTATTCCATATCCCCATATATATCCTCTGGCTCCGCATTCCCACATCTTCATTTCAAAAAGCTTCTGGATAGCTGTACAGTAAATAGAACCAACAGTTAAAGAAAATAAAGACAAAATATAGTGAAATCTGTTTATGTTGGCCACCATTGGTAATTAACTCAGAGAGATGGCCAACTCTTAGAAAATAAGGAAAAACTGTTATGGATTTAATATGCGCATTTCCAATGCAGTTATTAATTATGTCCGTTAGGGGGTTAGGGTTAACGTCTCGTTTCTAACAGAATTCTTTCTTTTTGTAGAAGTCGTCTGGTGTCCAGAAGAAAAATATAAACTTGATCCAAATGTTTTTTATTTATTTATTTATTTTTAAAAAAAGTTTTCCGTTTTTGCCTTTTAGTTACGTAGTGCACTAGTAATTTCTTCTATGACTTCTACAGTTTTTTGAAGGAAAGAGCAAAGTTTTCTCAGGTTATAGTCATCATAAAATATGACACAATCAATGCTCCTAATCCTGGTTTTTGTTAAGTGTAAAAAATTAACGTAAAAATTAATATTGAAATAAGATTAAATAAATTATATCTTGTAATTTTGAGACGCTAGTAGCTTCTTCCTCATTGCTATGATTAACGTTAACAATAACTAACTGGTTCATATTAGCTTTTCTATGTAGATAACTTGAACTAGAAATACAAATCACTTAACAAAGCAACGTTTATTTTAAAATAATAATAACTGGATAACAGTTTCAACAAATGAACATATTGACTTCATCAGACACTATGAAACCAATCGCCAACTAACTGAAAATATTGGCTTCATCAGACACTCTGACAGAGTCAATATGTTTCGTTAGTTGGCGAAACTGTCACACAGTTATTATTTTAAAATAAACGATGCTTTGTTCAGTGATTTGCTTTTCTAGTTCAAGCTAACAATGAAAGTACTGCACACAGTCTACTCAAGTCTGTTCCAGTCACATATTAAATAAGGTGTGGAAAAATATTTTGGGGAAACAATACAGCTAGTAAACATACATTTGTATTACGAACAAGAACACTTAGACTTACTGGAAGTGCAAAGCGAAGGAAATCATGTAAAGGAATATTTTAAAAGAAGAACCTGAATATTCTACCATTTCCGTGTATATATATATATATATAGGTAGATAGATAGATAGATAGATAGATAGATAGATAGATAGATAGATATACCGGTAGATATATTTCACATTTTCATCTTTGCCGAAGAAAATTTGAGTTGTATTTCAGAGTTAAACGAAAACAAACACTCATATAATACCTGAAACAGGAAAGATTTCCACATGCTTTCTCCTAATAGTTACTTATATTAGCAAGATCCGAGATATACGGCAATTAAAATATATAATAAATTACCCATCCAAAATTAAAGCAACAGAAAGTGCCAAAAAGTTTAGAAAACTGGTCAAAGAATTTCTGCTTTTCCATTGTTTTCTTTTTTATTCGCCAACTGAATACTTCAATTAAAAAAACGTATCTGGTGTGAAGATTATTAATTTGTGTAGTATATGACAGCACTGTTAATCATTTGACCTTCTAACAATGCTGTAAGTGCACTATGTAGAGATTAAGACAGTTTGTAACTTTATGACGTATCGGAACCTTACGTATAGTACGTGTTCTTGTACGTAATGTATGAAAAATAATGAAATCAATAATAATAATAATAATAATAATAATAATAATAATAATAATAATAATAATAATAATAATAATAATAATAATAATAATAATAATGATGATGATGATGATAATAATAATAATAATAATAATAATAATAATAATAATAATAATAATAATAATAATAATAATAATAATAATAATAATAATAATAGCAGGCATTAGTAGTAGTAAAGCTAGGTGGACTGCCAAATTATGTCTCTTTGTAAAGTATTCGGTATTTTTTCTAAATCTTGTCACCTTGGACCAGTGGTTCTCAACCTTTTTTGATTGACGACACATTTTGCTATTCAGTTACGACATCGCGACACACCTGTTTCATTTATTAAAATTATATCAGTTTCACGTCAGTAGAATACGCAGGCGTTCATCAAGCAGTCTTTTCCCATGATACCTTGTTCAAACGGGTTAAAATTCTGAAACCTTCCTTGTGGTGTACGCTACTAATAATAGTATAAAATTATAAATTTGTAAAAAGCACTGACTCTGTATAGTAGTGAGCATTGTTACTGCTTTTGGAAGCGCCGAGTGTTACAATTTGTCTCAAAATTGATTCTGACTAATTAATTCATTAAATTCTAAATTTTCGCGACACACTTTACAGGACTGTGCGACACATCAGTTTGTCGCAATACAACGGTTGTGAACCACTGCCTTAGACTACGTTTTAGTTTGTATTTAATAAATAATATATAGTAAATATTATTCCTAGAATATATAAAAAATGCATGATATAAATACCTATCTTAGTTTACCGCTCTCACACTATGGTTTATAAGTAATTTCATGCTAATTACCTACAAAATCCTAGAGTACATTCTTATTTATTTTCTCCCTTCCACCTATGATGATAGGTGTATAAGATCGTCGGTTCAAGAAAATACTCAAAACTTTCGTGCTGTCTTGACCCTTTTAAATACTGGAACACCAAAATTATCCAAAAGTTGCGTTCACAAATATCAACATTCACGCTACTAATGAATTTTGTTCAATAAGAAATGGATGAAACAAATAGTTGTCCGGTTATTTATACTTTCGTTTCTATACTAAGTAACGAATTAGATTCTAACTAGTTATAAGTTTTCTACAAGTTTCCAAGAAAGAAAGCATTTCGAATACTTAATAAAATACAAGGTATCCATTTGTATAGATAAAAATGAATGTAACGATGTTTAACGACTAACTTATCTTAGACCGCTACACCGATTTTGGTAAGTTTTGGTACATGAGTGAACCCTGGCCCAACTTTAGATTTTATCACATTTTCACTAAAAGAGGATGGAAAGATGAGAGTGTGACATATAAAAATAATCGAAAACAACCGATATTATTGCTCAATCCATAATTTTTGGGATCTCTTAGACCAATAGTAACATTTCTCATGCATCGGCAAGGGGGATGTGAGTGTGAGAGTGAGTGGCATGTAAAATAAACGAAAACGACCGATATTAGTGCCCTATTAGTAGCTTTCGGAGTATCTGACTTGTGAGATAAATAGTGGCATTCTTAACGTCCACGAGTCGTTTAAGTTCAAGTTCGGCTCCCATCGGCATGGAGGTACAAAGTGGGGTGATGAGTGGTGTATTTTTCTTTCTTTTCACGTCCAGTGATTATGCTGTAACGCTAAGGGAAACGGTGACAATGCAACGAACGAAATGGTAGAATAAGAGTAGTATGAAGAAACGAGAGAATCTCGAGAAAGCCTACACGCACAGTGTTTGCCAACACAAAGCCCATTTGGCAAGAACTGAGATCGAACCAGGAAATCCACGCATCAGGAATAAGCACTCTGACCCACCACGGTACATCATAATCTCTTAAAATCTCAAGAGTAAAATTCGGTGACGACGCATGGGAACGATGCCTCTGCATATTGGAACGAATGTACAGGAACTATTTTTTCAGTATTTAGGGGATCAAACTTGTACATCCCTTGAAACTTTGAATTTGAAGATTATAACAAAATCAGAAGATCTTCTTTACTACTATCCCTACTTTTACTAAAGTAAAATAAGGAAAGCTAAGGGTACTCATTAGAAGAAACCATATTTTTAGAGACGTGGTAGGAAGTCTAGTAGAGAGAGAAAATATTTTCGATTGATAAACGATATTAACGTAACGGTAAAGTGAAAGACTAGAGACAACATAGTGCATAGAATCTTCTCAAATAAGGCACGAAATCTGCCAATCACAGCAAAGTGTATATGATAATAATAAATATTTACTAAAGAATATTATGATACAATGTTATGAAATAGTAATACCTTTTGCAGTTTCCCTCGGCTGTTCATCCTCCATGATAGCACATAGCATTTTACGAGTAAAAGTTTCTCCAAGTACAGCCCCACATTTTAATACAATTTGTTCATATGGATTCAAAAGATCTAAAGCAGTCATTAGCATATCTGTAAAATTAATAAACATACAATGAACGTTATTGCTAAAACTAAACGAAGTCATTTATTACAACTGTCTACATAGTTTTATAATAATAATAAAAAAAACTATACTGTAGAAATGTTATCTAAAGACGTCTAAAAATTTAAATAAAGTATAGCTCTTACAGGGGACAGAATTAAATGAAATGAAGTGAAATCTTTCAGTTTCATGTCCCACGGTGATGCCATGTCCACACCTTTCCTCGTCTTTAGTGCTCCTCCTGAACTTCATCAACTCTACTATCCACTATTTCACTGTGCTATATAAAGGACAGGCATTGGCCATTGCCTGTGTAAATTCACCAAAAATTTCCTCTGCTCCCATATTCTTTGAGAAGAGATATTTGAAGTTTTATAATGGTAGAAGCACAATCGATTTCCTTTTTATTTCTACCAGACCTACTTCTCTAAAGCTAGAATTTACAAAATATAATAAGTGTAACTCCAGTACTTTATAAAAAATAAGTATTTCTATAAAAATCTTACATTTATGGTTTAGAATAAAATTAATAACGCAGTATATTTGAGTTTTCAAATGTACATGTTTCATTGTACTACTACTACTACTACTAACTGTTATTATTATTATTATTATTATTATTATTATTATTATTATTATTATTATTATTATTATTATTATTATTATTATTATTATTATTATTATTATAGCGACTATGTAAGACGTAAAGGTGGATTTCAAACTAGATCCATTCCTAAATATATCGATACATTTGAAAGAGCAGATTTTTATTTGATAGTATATTATAACGTAGTTTCTCCCTGGTTTAAACGACAGAGTTAGTATAAGAACTCTCTATTATAACAACTAATTGAACGTATAGAACACATATCAAGATAAAACACAATACTGAACTGGATGTGTTTTGTAACGATAATCATCGTTTTCTTTTATTTTAATTTCACATCTATATTTCTGGCGAGATAGTCGATCACCTTTCTTTCGGATGGTTTTTGAGTTTAAATTGTGAAGATCTTTGGCACTCACATAGTAATGTATAGAACTTCTGTGACGATAAGTAAATTGTAAAAATCTATACATTCCAGCTAAAATTTAATCTCAAAACTCAACCTGATAAAAGGCGATCAAGTGTCCTGAGTGAGAAGTATATACAAGAGAAATTAAAATAAGAGAAAATATTATCATAATCACAGAACATATCCAAATTAATATTGTGTTTAACTCTCCATTATACTAGAGCTCTTTGTTAATTGATAAGATAGAACGCATCTTGAAAACTCTTAAATTTTCCTGTATGTTAATTCAATACAAATGTCTTTTTTCGCTGCTTTAATAAAAATGGGTAACCTGCAACACTCTTGACCGTAGAGTTTTCTCTGTCTTTTAAATTTAAAATTCAAAGTCATAACTTTATGCTCCCGAACACATTTTATGCGTTTGAGGATAGTCAATTTTCTTTACTTGATGACTTTGTCTCAATAAAGAAGGTTTGAAATTAGAAACCATAACTTCGTCAGCATGAACTACTTGCTGTATTATTAGCTAATAGTTTTTAGACTTGATGTTAGAATCTTAATTTATGCTGTAGATCTATATTTTGCATAGCATTAGTGTCGGATTTAAAAGCAGATAAAATTTATACAGAAATGGTAATTTCAGTTAAAATCTTTAAAAAAAAAATCCTTAGAAATTGTGATTTCGGTTAAAATTCAAACAAACAAAATTCCCTCAAAGCTGTGATTTTAGTCAAAATAATAAAAAAATCTCAGAATTTGTGATATCACTAAGATCACACTCTTTGCAACCTGTTTTAAGCAATGATTCAATTTTGATTAGCACAGTTTAATGTGTGAGTTAAATCATGTGTTATTTCTCTCTTTATCGAAAGTTGCCAACCGTGTATATTATTCTATGATTCTGATTTAGCGAGTTCTGATGTAGTTCTATTTTTTTTCTAAACTGACAATTTCTCTCCTTGAGCAATGATGCTTGCTTCGCCCTTGCAAGTAAACTATATTCAATCGATAAAATCTTTTTGAAAGCATACACAAGTACCTAATTCGCGGAAACTCAACATTGTTTTCTTAACTAGATATGAATCTTGATTAAACCACTTATCAACAAGTGCTTGCTGTGTCTAAGTAATAATTTAATTTTCACATAATTCATAGAAATATAGTCAAAAATGTCCAATTAATTCAATGATTTTCTAAATGACAACAAAAGCAGCAGGTAGCAAAATTTCCTGCCTTATCCTTATGCACGACTTCAAACAGTATTATCATACTCCGTCTTCACAATCACAAAAATGATACCCCCCAATCATGGAAGATTAACGTAATTGCTCGTATACAAAACTTACTACTTAGCTATATAAGTGTAAAGGATATTTCGGACACATTACTCAGTGCAAATGGACAAAGTAGTATACATAAGTAGAATATGCTAATGAACGTTTTTTTTTTTTTTTTTTTTTAAGGGAATCAGACCTAGACGTCGTTATGTGTGATGCAAATATATGTTGCAAAAGTAGCAATATTATTATCCGACATGAACACAAAAGACAACGTTCGAATAGTGTACCGGTAGAGTAGTTGTATGGGTGTATCTTAGCTACCATACAACCAGAGTATCAGGAGTTTACCAAGGTATGAGAGGCACTGGATAATGAGAAGAGAACAAGTTGTCTTCTGGGGAAGCTCTGTACCATTGAGAAAAAAATGCAGGTATAGGCCGCATCTCAGGAGGTTGCAAGTCTACGGAATTCGATCTCCGCGACCCTTCCAGCTGAGTTTCTCCACCCACTCCCGGCTGTGAAGATTTTTTTCAGGGTGGCCAGTCTTATATTTACAAACACACGACTAACTCTATTTCTTGAAATGGAAGGGTCTTGGAGAAAACGAAGCAAAGGAAGGGCAGATAGTGTTAGGTGTGTGCATTGTCCATTCTCAACATGGCACTTGACACAATCTGTTTCACATTTATCACATGGCTACTGGTTCACATTTGTAAAGAATACTCTCATTTCACGATAATTTAGAACTCGTTTTAAGTCCTCCCAGTGAACTTTTTTAAGTGTGTATCCATTCGTGCTTCAAGATAAAGGATTATCTTCTCACTTATTGACAATTCATCCATAGAAAGTATCCTGCAATATAGAAAAAACTAAGAATACTAACTGCAACTTTTTCGTTTCATTTGACCGAGATCCCGCCTCTATGTTGGATACCAAATGCCCAAACTCTTCCTGTTTTCCTTTTTCATATCAGACAAATACTGGGACCGACACTTAGAAAAGCTTGAACCACTTTCTTCCTCATTTTATGTCATAAAATGTAAGCAGGTATTTAGACTTGAGATAAAAGTATACGTGCAAGATGCCAACAAAGGAAACAATGTGAAGTTTAGTCTAGTGGCATTTTGATGTCCAACAATCGCAAGTTTTCTCACCTTTCTACATATGAACTTATACATAAGAATATTAATTAAGTAGATAAATGCAAAACATTTTCTAAGACACCCCCCTTCAAAAAAAAAAGTATGTCTTGATCCCGGTCGTGTGGTAAGAAAGTTCTTTAGAGAACTCTTTTTATTGCACTTATTAGACATAGCTGTCCGTCAGATCGTTGCACGGGTTTTGCTCTATCGTAAGTTCCTCTTAGTTATTTTATACTTATCCAAGGGGGTCTAGGAGGGCCGAACCCCTAAAATGTTCACGGTAGGCTTGCAAATGAACTATAATATGTAGATGAACTATAATATGTAGATGAACTATAGTATGGTTGGATCGAGCCTCCGTAATTTCTACCGCCCACCCCCTACATTTTTGGTCTGGCTACCGGACTGGCCTTTCCCTTTAGTTATGATTTAGTCTAGAGTTGAAGAAGTCTTTGGTTTTATGTGAGTCGCAAACTGAAACAACATAACCTAAAAATATGAACTCGAAAAAGTTTTCTAATTACTTTTCGTTAATCATCAACAAAGCACCACTCCATAATCGAAAAAAGTAGTGTATATTATATTTAAGATAAAGAGGCATATATTTAAGATATGATGGCTGAAATTAAAAAAATATTTTTTTTTAATTGCTGGGGTGGGGTGGTTATAATGTATGTAATTGCTTGCATTGTATTCCATTTTTAATCCTTCTTTGTTCATCCTTTAAAAAGTGAGCATTTTTAAAAAGTACTCTTAATTTGTAATTTATTTCTTATATCCGAATGTTAGTAAATATATAGTTTGTACGTTAAAGGGCTTATATTTAGAGTATGAACAGAAATATAATTTGATTGTTACCTTTCTGTTTCTGCTCGAGTTTTTTAATTACTGTTTTTCACTAATCTTTCAGAATGTCTCATTCCGTTTATTACTAAATTCTACTGCTTGTTTGTATGCCTGATAAGTATTTCTATTAATATGTATATAATTTTAATCAGTGTGAAATTTGTTCAGATTCCGAGTCAAATCTGATCAAGTGCCCCTAAATTTGCCCTTATTAGCCAATTGGAAATGGAAATGATCAACTGAAATGGATAATATTGGATCAAATCGCTCACGTTGGTAAATTGTTGGATAGTTGTTTCATAACCGTAATTATAAGTATCTCGATACGATATTAAAAAAGAAAGGAAGTTATATTTTGAGTAACCATTGACAATTAGTTTGACATTTTAACAAAACTAAAACTATTTTTTAAAAAAATGTTTGGAAAAACTTCCTTTAAAAACTGTAGGCAGCTGTTACACCGACAAGATAAACATTTGTTGACAATTTCCTGTTTTGACCAATCAAAAGCAAACATTTGCATTCATGTTTCAACTACATACTATATGTATCCCAGTAACTACCCTTCAGTTTTGTATAAAGTATCCCGATTTGCATTTCCATCATTAATGTTCGTAAGTGCTGTAAGAAAGTTTTGGGAACTGTAAGAATAACAGCTAATTCCTTTAGGTAATAAACCATGATGATATTCTTCTTCAGGAAGAAAACTACGAAATTAACAAACGGGTAATCACCAAGAAGGACAGTAATCACAGATCCGGTCAAATTTTTAAGTTTAAAATTACTTTAAAGTAAAATATGAGATAATAATAATAATAAAGTTGTTCGAGTCGATAATGAATGCTAGCTGCAAGAAGTATAAATTCAATGGTGATGCGAGGTAAATTGATTTATAATTTTATTTTCTGACTATGGAAGTATCGAGAATGAAAAAAGTGTCAAATAATTTCTATTTATTTTTTCAAACAATCTCTCCAGACTCTCCCTGTACTCTAATAAATTAAACTAGCGAAATGAGTAGCATATTTACTCTCAAATACAATATATTCATTGATGTTTGTCAAACGCTTTTTTTTCTCCTTCATTTTAAAGACTAACAGGAAGATGGAATTTCTCTGCTCTTTAACTGCTGGCTAGCCATGTGTCAGGTGTCACTGAAGCTTGATTTACAGCATCTCCTCCCTCCAAATGATCAGAAGGGAACATTTCTTTGGATTTCTACACAAACATGGCATTCACCATATACCTGGCAACTCTGAAAAAAGTTTGCTTTTGGAGAATAATAAACTATCGTAGAACTTTTCAGAGGGCAACAACTATACCCTCTGCTCCCCGCTTCCTCACCCCGCACTTGTATTCTCCTCTGAAGGGGACAGTAGAAGCTAGTGAAGGAAAAGGTGCATTTTTACCACAAAAGACAAAAACTAAATTCCAGCAGTCGGTCATGAAACAAAGTGCAACTGTGACCAGTGCAAAGAAGAAAGAAGACAGTAACAAGTGTTACTAATGTCAGTCTATTAAACATTTAAAATTCCAATGTGTTAAGTGGAAGGCTGACAAGGAAAAGAAGAGAATGTCATGAAGAGAAACTAGTCCAAACACTCAGAAGAAAGAAGATACTTTATCTGCGCTTGCAGTAACAAAAGAAGTAAAAGATGTTACGCAATGAATCTGCGTGCAATGAATCATATGACCCCAAATAAACAGTATTTTGAAACATACACAAACTTCCCAATCCCAGTGCAAGTGTCTATTTGCAAATAAACAAACAGTGAAAATATATCGCGCCGGCAAAATAAATGTTGAATTATATGTTCAAGGTAAATGGAAATCAGGCTATCTTGAAAGTGTCCTGAAATAGGAAGTTACCTGAAATAGGAAAACATCTGTTTTCTGTGAAAACTGCTGTAGAACACGATGTGAGTGTTTCAATAGAAGTGCTAAAACTTACATTGAAGAAGAAACACGAAATTATTGCAATAGGTAAGTCAAAAAATAATACATACATGATGAACATGCGAGTAGTAGTATCCAACGAACCTGCTGTACTAAATATTTCAACGTCACCAGAGGCACTGCAAGTGTGGCATGAAAGGTTGAAACACCAAGACAAAAGGCATGTAAAGAAACTTTTAACTAAAATGAACATGAAAGTAAACGACAATGAAAAAGGGACTTTATCATTTTGTGATGGGTGCCTTTTGGGAAAAGCAAACAGAAAACCGTTTAAGGTTAGGTCAGACAGATCTAAAGAAGTAGGTAGTTTAATACATGCTGAAGTGAATGGGTCTATGTCAGTGGAAATGCAAGAAAGTACAAATAATATGTATGTTTTACAGATATTTTCCATTCATATTTTTCATTAAAGATACAAATGAAGTATTAAAGTGTCTACACATATTTCTCAATTAAATAAACAGCAAGGGCACATTGTGAAAATATTCATATGTAATGGTTGTAAAGAATTTGACTGTGAAGAAGTGCACCAAGTACTGAATATAAAAGGAATTACACATGCTATTTCAGCACCATTAGGTCCAGAACAAAATGGCTTAACAGAAGCGAAAAATCGTACTGTTGTCGAAATGGCAAGATCGATGACAAGTGCAAGTGGTTTACTAAAATCAATATGGACAAATGAGTGCAAAACTATTGTATACATACAGAATCACACAGAAAAATCAAAAGAATAATGCAAAACACTAATTGAGCTGTGGATAGAAAAATCGGTAAAAGTGCTAAACCATTTCAAAATGTTAGGAACTGAACTGAATGTTATGTTCACATTTCAAGGCAATTTCGTATACATTTCGACAAAAGTGTTTACGGGAAGCTTGTGAGCTTTTTGAGCTAAAGGGATGAATACGAAGTATATGTACAGCGGGGGACACTTCTAAATGGTACAGCCATATGGAGATTTACGGCTAAGGTGTACCATTTAGAAGTGTCCCCCGCTGTACAACCAATTCATAAAGTTATAAATTCAGATTATGTGTATTTCAAACCAGAAAGTGTGTGTTCAAAACTACAATTTTGGAGGAAGTCCAGACTTAAATTCTGGAGAAAGCTTAAGGCCAGGTTCCAGAGGAAGGTGCACAAGATGAAAAAAGTGATCATTTTTCGGACGAAGAACAGATCAACACTTCAGAAGAAAGGGCGGTACGGGAAGTCACCTCGGGAAATAAAGAAATCAAGATGGATAACGTCAGAAGAATACGTCATTGAAACTGCGTGTTACGTATCAGCAAATAAAAGAGAATGGAAGTAATCCGCGGAGCTGCAGGGAAGCAATTACCTCAGTCAATAAATGCCAAGCAGTGGAAGAAGAAAATGGTACACGGGAATTAGTAGATCTTCAAAAAAAATCCCAAGGTTATTCAAAATAGATGGGTGTTTCGAACAAACTTGAATGCAAATGGCACTGCACAACGCTACAAGCCAAGATTAGTAGCAAAAGGCTATTTGCAAAAGGTAAGAATAGACTGAAGTGAAACATTAACTCCAATAGCACACTATGATACAGCAAGATAGTGTAGCTGTAGCAGCGAAAGGAAACCTATTGGTGAAGCAATTTGACGTTAAGACAGCATTTCTAAATCGCAAGCTTAAGGAAGAAATATACACTTATCAACCGGAAGAATTCGATGATGGCGGTCAAAGAATGTGCAAGTTGAAAAGAAGCTCATACGGACTGAAACAGTGGAATCAGTAAATTTCATGAAATGTCAAGGTTTCAAAACAAGTAAAGCAAACCTTTGTTTGTTTGTAAGACAGAAAAAATAAAGAAATTACTAGTGGGAATCTTTGTTGAAGATGGTCTCGTAATAAGCAAGTGACAAAAAAAAAAAAGAAAAGAAAGAAAGAAAGAAAAGAAAGAAAGAAAAGAAAAGAAAGGAAGAAAGAAAAATAAAGCAATTCTTACAGCAACTTCAGTGTAAGTTTACCATAACAAGTGGGAAAGTTAGTAAGTTTCTAGGAATGCAAATAGAGCGACGGAAAGAAGGAATTTTTGTATGTCAGCGTGTTTATACAGAAAATAATCTGAAGTGATCCAGAATGGAAGATGCAAACCCAGTGGTTAATCCTAATGGCAAAACTAATTTCGGATCAGATGAGTTACTAGATATAAAGTACCTTATCGTGAAGCAGGAGGAAGCTTACTATATTTAGATCAAGTAACACGATCTGATATTGCATATGCAGTGTTTCAAACAGTAAAAGCTATATAGAATCCAACAGAGGAAGATGGATAAAAGTGAAGAGGATCTTCACGTATTTGAAAGGGACTCCAAACTTAGTTTTGCTGAACACCCGTGAAGAGAACACAACACTCAAGACCTATAGTGATGTAGATTTTGCAGGTAATCTGAAAACAAAAAGATCAACAAGGGGAGTGGTTGTAACGTATGGATGGAGTACAGTTGATTGGTCCAGTAATCTGCAGAAATTAGTGGCACTTTCAACTTCAGAAGCAGAGTTCGTTGCAGCTACTGAAAGCACGAAAGAACTAATGTGGTTAAATTGTGTTCTAGTAGAAATTAGTTCTAAATGTGGTGAGAAACCAGTGTTGTTAGTTGATAATGTCAATGCTATCAAGAAACCCAAAATTTCACAAGCGCTCAAAGCACATCGAAGTCCATCATTATTTTGTACGTGAATGCTATTTGGAGAGGGAGATAAGTATAAATCATATTCTTAGATAAGAACAAATAGCAGATATATTCACAAAGCCTCTTGAGCGAGTGAAATTTCAGTACTTTCGCAAAAGTTTGGGTATAACAGATTGAAAGAAAATGTAAGCATACAGTGTGCTTAGGAGGAAGTGTCAGGTCACTGTATACACAGCCACACACACACACAAATAAATAAATAAATAAATAAATAAATGTTTTGTGCACCGGATTCCAGGGTATGGATTCGATGTATTTTGTTGCGCCGAATCCAAATTTCGAAACCCCAGGACGATGGATCGTATCATTTTTTTTTTTTTAATGGGTGAAAAACTAGCGATTTTGGATAGAAAATATGCACATAAAATAGCCATACGAAAAAACAAAAGGTCTGTGCAGCGGACCTGACGGTATGGATTCGATATATTTTTTACACCGAATCCAAATTTCGAAAACCCAGGACGATGGATCGTATCATTTTTTTTTAATGGGTGAAAAACTAGCGATTTTGGATAGAAAATATGCACATAAAATAGCCATACGAAAAAACAAAAGGTCTGTGCAGCGGACCTGACGGTATGGATTCGATATATTTTTTACACCGAATCCAAATTTCGAAAACCCAGGACGATCGACCCTGTCAATTTTTGTATGGGTGAATAACTTTAGCGATTTTGGATATGGAGGATACACATAAGATAACCATAGAGAAAAAAAAAAGTTCTGTGCATCGGACCCCAGGATATAGATTTGATATATTTTGTTATGCCGAATCCAAATTTCGAAACCCCAGAACGATTGAGCGTGTCAGTTTTGTTTTATGGGCGAAAAACGTGTGTCCTCCCCTACTCAAAATCGCTCAAGCTCTTCTCCCATTAAACAAAATTGACACGATCAGTCGTCCTGGGGTTTCGAAATTTCTGTGTAACAAAATATATCGACTCCCTGGAGTTGGTGCACAGATTTTGTGTGTGTGTGGGGGGGGGGGGGGGGGAGAGAAGTACCTGTGTTATTAATAGTATTGGCTGTTAATGAAGAAAGTGAACTGTCTGTAGTCTTTAGTAATCTGTGTCAGTCGCAGTCCTGATATCGGAATTTGCGACGAGATTGTCACGAATATTATATTTGCCGTTAAAGTGTAATATTTGCCATTAAACATAGTAAATAAATATAGAGATACCATATATAGTATTTCACTAGGCTCAACATATATGAATGTACAACTAAGTTTTCAGTGTATATCTTGGATAATACCACTTACATATTTACTTAACGTGCGTTATCAACAATTCATTTTAAGCAAATAGCCATATAGTTCGGATCTTCTATAAAAATAACGATATCTTCTACGGATACGACAATTGAAGCAATATTCTTTTTCTAAACAAATCATAGACTAGCAATTACGAGCTTAACTAAACTCAAACTTCAAAGCTTAAGTCTTGAATACACACTGATGTGCAAAACTTGAAGACGAGACATATAAAGTAATATAACATATACTGCTTAGTCGGTGGAAGTGAATGAAGACCTGGCGGCATAATACCAGAGGTCTTCCACGTGTGCACAGTTAACAAGACAGTTGCATAGCCGAATAGGTCTGCTTTCCCAACAGAAAACAATAGAATGCAAGAGATGAGACAGTATTAGTAAGAGGGCTGTTACAATGCAGTGAGATGTTACTAAGAACAACATGACCCGAAGACAACATTTGAATGACTTTACACGGGAAGAATCGTCGGAAAATTGAAAGAAGAGCGAACTGTGGCCCAGGAGTTTAGTATTGTCTACAGCAGTGTTTCATGTGTATGACGAGCATTCCGAAATAGGCAATACTGTGCGAAAAAGAGGTGATAGTCGACTGCGTTCAAGTACAGCAAAAGACAACCATTACGTTGTGGAACAGGCAAGAAGAGAGTAATGTCAAACAACTAATGCAACTATAAACACATTTGAAAGAACTGCAAGTCGTCCAATCTTACTCTCCCCAGTGGTCTGTCAACTGCAGGGAGTGGTCTCTTGCCCGACAGCAATATAATTCCATTATTGTACTCTGTTGACACCCACAAATTGTAGTAGTGCCAAGAACATTAGGAATAGATCGAAGAGACGTAGAGTCGAGTCCTCTTCTCGGTTGAGAGCAGATTTAGTCTGAATAGTAATTCTGGAAGTACACTCATCTGGTGATAGGTGGGAACATGCAATGAACGCAAGAACATTATCGAACATGATTATTTTGGTGGTCTGGTGTTCTTGCGTAGGGAGGCATAATATTGCATGGGTACACTGACCTCCAAATTTTTGACTTATTGGTCAATGTGATAGTGTACTCCTTCTCCACATGTGTCTTTTCAGAGATGAAATTAATTATAACTTCTCCTTTATGGATGATAATGCGCGACCGTATAAAACAGCGCGGGTGGTGGAGCTCTTGGAACATGAGGATATTCGGCGAATGGATTTGCCTCCCTGTTCACCCGATTTAAATTCCATCGAGCATGTTCAGGATACTATGGAGGAAAGTCTTCGACCAAGGACCATGCAGCAGATGTCAACAGCGCTGGTGGAATAATAGAACTCTATATCACCAGAACTTATTACGAACTTTGTGAGCAGTAAAAGCACGTTACAGAGTATGCATCGTTGTCTCTGGTAATCACACACCCATTTAAAGACTATTTTCACTCCTTCTGTAATGTCAGAGAGGGTATCATGAGACGCAGTACTTTCAGTAAGTTATTGCCTCTATATAAATTGCCATTTGTTCTCCTAATCATGTGTTTCTTTCTCTTGCTTTCTGTATCATACTGTAGCATTAATTTCCATGTATGGTTCAGGTTTCACCAATTAATACTACTGAAATAACAGAGCATGCGAAACTTACTTTCGGCCTTAGGAGAAACAAAAAAGATGGAAGAAAGGATAAAACAGCACAAGAATGATATAAGATTAAAAAGGGACAATAATGCATCAGAAAGAGATAAACCACAGGATAGGGTAGGAAAAAGCAGAGGTCATAGAAGCAGAGAACAGAACATTGGTGAGAAAATGGGTAGAAGCCAGGGAAATTATGAAGGCAGGAGACAAGGTGATGAATTGGAATATAGGATTTGCGTAAAATAAAGAGTGGGAGAATATTCTCCTTAAAGAAAAAGAAATGAAGAGGAAGAAGAAAGAAAAAAAAAACAAATTAATAAGGGAAAGTAACAAAGATAATTAGAGGACAGAATGTATTCAGCAAAAAGTAAACTTTTAATTGGACGCGTGTGCGGCTAAAAAATGAAAGTGAAAAACAAAAGTCTTACTTTTTAATGAAGGAGCGAAGCCTAATTAAAAGTTGATCTGTTGAGAGTATTTAAGAGATGACCAACTCCCAAGCAGCCAGAAGAAGTAGAAGTCTAATGAAAACACAGTTATTGTGTTAAGTGACTTTTTTTTTTTTTTTTTTTTTTTTTACATATTATCACATAGGCTTGTCCAGTGTGTTATTGTGTTTTAATAAATAATTTCAAAATGTAAAAGCAATCGCACAAAATGTAAATTGTAATGCTAAATACTAATTCAGAAACATATATCAATATATATAAGGTAAATAAAGTGTTTAATTTGAGAATTATTTACATTAAATATGAGTTGGTTTAATTTAATTTACCATTAATCCCATGGGGAACTATAATGTCCTTCAGTTCAAAATTTGGAGCAAATGAACAAACAGGAACTTCAGTTTCCAGTGCTGATGAGATGGAAATGCTAGAATGCTGTTCTAATATCTGAAAAGCAAAATTTATATATATATATATATATATATATATATATATATATATATATAGGGCGCAAAATGTGAATTTCCAGACTTATAAAATGTTGAAAACAAAGGAAAGTAAACTTTAAAGCTCTATAGCTCAAGAACTATGGGACCAACCTTAATCGGGCCAAGAAAATACACAGTAACTAGTGTATGCTCTATTTAAATATCCATACTTTAGCATCCTCACATGAACTCACAATGAATTCTGCAGAGGGAGTTGAGGAACAAAGAGACACTTTTAAATACTAATTAAGCATAAATGACAACTTGTTGGAAGATAACACTTAAAACTAACTTTATATTATTATCAAGCGTTATGCAACTACACTCAACAGATTTTCTCTTCCAAGAAAAGTTATTATGGAACAATAAATTTAGCCTAACTCTATTCTAAAAGTAGTCTTTGTTGGCTTTCTTAGACCCACATTTACTAACTTGTTCCTGTTAAGAAATAAATAATCAACCAGTTGAGAATGCTCCAAGAGCATTGCCAGAACGAACTTAAAAAGAATGGAGAGATTGAGCGGGAAGGATATCTGTGATTGTTCTTACATGTAAAAGTAGATCTTTTTATCCGCACCTTCTTCTGTTTTTCGCAAAAATTTGCAAAATATCATTCTCTATGACTTACAGTTCCAAAGATATGACTCCTTAAATCTCCCGAAATTCGAAATTTTTTGGCCAATATGTGGGGAACGTTGGCCAGTTAGCCAGTAGCCAGTTGACCAGTGGCCATCGGTTCTATTTGGTACCAAAATATTCACCATCCTCTTAGGTATTGATCAACACCAATATCATCTCCTATAACTTATGGTTCCCGAGATATGGCTCCTTAAATATCTGGAAGTCGGCAACTTTTTGGCCAATATCACGAGAACGGTAAGAAATAGAGAGATGATATTGGTGTTAATCAATACCTAAGAGAACGGAGAACATTTTGGTACCGATATTAATTGGTGGCCACTAGTCAAACTACTGGCCACTGGTTAATATTTGCTACCAAAATATTTACCATTCTATTAGGTAATGATCAACACCAATATCATCTCTCTATGATTTACGGTTCCCAAGATATGGCTCCTTAAATCACTGGAAATCGGCCATTTTTTGGTCAATATCTCGGGAACGGTAAGAGTGACGCGAAAAATTTAATCACTTTCTTAGATAGTTTTTGATGCCCTATCGAATGCAGGGTTCAAAATTGAAAAAAAATTGCAAATAACAGACACACAGACATAGAGAATTCAGTAACGAACTTTTTAAGTTCGTTCAAATTACATCACATTAAACAGTTCGACTATAATTTCTGTTCGAAAATACGAATGATTGTACTTGTTGAACATCAGTGAGTGATTATAGCCTAACTGTTTATTAGAAAATATGCATATAGGAAAAGGAAGTTTGGTGTTTGATCTTCCTATATGGTTGACGTAATTACATTCGGTGCGGGAGACCCGGGTTCGATTCCCGGTTGAGCTCGTGTATATCGAATCCATGTTAAAACTGTAGGTCCACGTTTCATATATCCCCGGTGTTAAATGGAACCTCAAACTTGAATTCTATCAATCAATGATCATTGATTGGGCAGAAAATTGAAATCCATTGAGTCTTCCATTTGTCGCCAGTGGTCATCACCGTGCTCTATCACCGCCGTGGTCGCAATATCAATTTTGGAATTCTGCCTTCTTATACATTCCTTCTCAACTTTCCAATATCAAGGAATGTGTTTCCAAGAGTCATACCAGATAATCAAACATTTGAAGGATGCTATTAAGGCAGTTTTCTTAACAATCAGCAAGGTACAATACAATGTGCCCTATGAGTTTGGGTAAAACACCATACACTACTTACTGCCTCATTATTTTGTGCCACACCGATAATGTTTTTAATACAGACTTTTGGATGTGTTATAGTGAATGACAATGATTAACATGATCCGGCGCATGCGTCTGATACAGTATTATTCTATAGTATTTCAATTGTTCATACGCCTTTCCGTAGTAAGTGACAAGACATCTGGACCATCCTGTACAACTATACTACCCATAACTTGTTTAATTTTGTAATATATTGAATAAATAATAATCAGAGTTGCCAAATTTTACGAAGTGGAAAAAAGAACATTTGACAAACATATTTGTTTCCAAAAATCAAAAGTATCAATATCCTTTCGTCTTTTAAATTACGCGTACGTTTCCTTTACTGCTTCAGACAGCTTTTAACATATTTTAAACAACATAAGTCAATTACCGCTATACACATTTACTGATGCTATTGCTCAGCAAATTATGGTTGTCTCTTTCCGGTACAATATTAGTAGACGAGCGCTTTCCAATTTGCGTTCCACTATTACATATTTCCTTTATGATCGACAAATACAAATAAATGCTAAAAACGAGATACAACCACTTATTTCAACTTTCCATTTTTCACGAATCGTTAAAACCCGAATAATTTCATAGTGGGAGACAATCTATCTAGGTATTTAGTTTACTCTGAAAAAAGAAAACATGTCTGCTTGATAACCCTGATGATTACTGGTTTTTCTTCTTTGTCGAAAAACATAGTATTTATGTTGCTTTGCATTTAGTTAAAAGAAAACTCATTTGGTGTCACTAATGTTGTATTGCTAAGTTGGGAATATTTGGTAATATAATGTTACTATAGTCAGTAAATAATGTAAAATTACCGTGATAATGTAAGTAAGTAGAGCAATTTAACACATGGGATTCGGTTTTGCCCCACAACCTTTTAAAGTCTCATCATGTACAAATGCAACATATAAGATCACTCCAATTGTGGTCCAAAGACCAATACAATGTGCCCTATGAGTTTGGGTAAATAGATGCTCCAAGGCCCAGGTAGCCAAGGAAAGGACACTACAGAGCTTCAGGTAGCCTAAGTGACAATGATTTAGGATTTCCCAGTGCTCCAGGCAAGCAAAGAGAGGGGTTGCTCCAAGCAAGCTATATGGGCAGGAGGCCTCAGAGCTCCAGGCAAGCTAAGAACGAGATCGAAGTTAGATCTCTCAGAGATCCAGGAAAGTTAAGAGAGGGAGATGAGCAGCCGAAACTGATATCGATTGAAATCCTTATACAGGGTGTCTATTGAAATGAAATTCCAAAATGAAATTTCATGACTTTTTCGTGACCTTTTCTTTACCAAATCATAAAATTCCCTTACGTTTTCAAGAGCGAATTTGCGTGCGAATATGGTCGAATTTTCATCCATGCAATAGAAACGTACTTTGCTTGCGATTTGGTAGCGTCTAAAGCCGACCATTGACATTTTTGGTGGTGAATTTTGACGTTTTATACAACAAAACTTTCCAATCTGTACTTACATTTGTACAGTTTAAAAAAATCGTGACCCAAAAGCTAAATTTCGTGACTTTTTCGTGACTTTCATGACCGTTTTCTGATTTTGTGACTTTTTCGTGACTTTCGTGACCGATAGACACCCTGTAATAGAATGTTTTATACCTTCTTCTGAACAGCGGTGGGGCTTCTGTCACATGATTTGATGATGGTGACGGTGCTTATTTGCTTGCTCGTAGTAGTTGTAATAAGAGAGTACGTGGTTTCATTTACAAATATAGACCACGTGTAGGATATTACGATAACTTCCCCTAGAAAACTACAGTTTGGCGTACATTTTGGAAGCTTCATTGTATTGCCCACCAAATATAAGTTCTGTAAAATACCTAGGTAATTTTCAGAGTAATAACGAATGAAACCTTTAAGCCTGAATTTCTCATTTTGCAAATATTGTTTAGTTAAACCCTATTGCCCGGTCCACAATTACTGTCTGAAATAATTACATTATCTCCTTAAGAAAGAGAAAGAGAAAAGAAAGAAAAAGAAAAGCAAGAAAAAGAAAAGCAAGAAAAAGAAAAGCAGAAGCATATAAATGCATGTTTATAATTACCTGTCTGAAATATAATTACATTATCTCGTTAAACTTTTCAGATTATTGCTTTTTCTACTTTTCTTTTTGGTAATTATTTCTTTATCATACCTGTGTTAAAAAAGCTAAAGTATATAGGTTTAGTTGTTACACAATACTTTGAAAAAAAAATCTGTTATTAATTATATCTGAGATATAAGCAATATTATTTCTCAACTTTGAGGTCATTTTTCTCGTGACTTCATGGACGGATACCTTTAACAATACTTCCACTTGATTTATCGCCCTCAAATTAGCATAAAAAGCACAATGAGAAATTTATTCACGTTTACACTTTTACCATTGGCATGAATAGTAATTCTTTATCCAAACCAACTTTCATTGTTGACATATACTATGTTGAGAGACCTAACTAATTGGAATATGAGGAAAATATTTGTTACCTTAAATTCTTTGTTGATGAAAGAATCCTTGAGATCGAGAGAAAGTGATCTGAAATCCTCCAGCACGTCTTCGTCACTTTGTAAAAGAACTGATTTTATGACTGAAGGTCTGTCCACTTCCTCATATGAAGGTGTTTGTCGATGGAGCAACATTTGATCAGGGAACATAAGTGACGATCTATGGAGATCTCGCTGTTTCATAGAAGTTATCTGTATGCCACCACTTTGAAGTAAATGTAAAAGTAGACTTTCACACCAACCTGGATGACCTTGGCTTTTCTCAATCAATAAGCTACAGGACAACAAGCAAAATCTAAATTAATTGTAGAAACACGTACAAACATAAACTAATAATAAAAGGTAAAGGTCTCAGTCTGTGCGTCATAAATTTTAATAATAAAATCATGCTTATAGATGTCGCTATCAGTGGCGGATCTAGCCGGAGACGGGGGTCCTAGGCCCCCAGTTTTTTAAGTGACAAAAATAATTTAATATATTTAATATTTTTATATTTAATATATTTAATATTTAATATTTTTATATATTTTTGAAAGTTATTGTAAACTCTTGATATACTTTTCATAGTCTGAGTTCTGGTTGGACCTCCCAATTTTTACTTTCTAGATCCGCCTCTGGTCACTATCTGCGCTGTCAAGTGAAAGCAATTCGCTAATTTTAAACTATTGTAATGGTTTATTTTAATTTTAAACTATTATAATGGTTTACTTACAATTTAAAAACTGAACTTGCTCATTTAAATTATTATAATGGTTTACTTACAATTTGAAAACTCAATTTGCTAATTTTAATCTATTATAATTTTTTACTTACAATTTAAAAACTCAATTTGCTAATTTAAAACTATTATAATGGTTTAATTACAATTTAATTACAATTAATTTTGCGAATTTAATTAATTCAAAGTTATTAATCATTTCAAATAATAATAGTAATTATTATTATTATTATTTATTTACAGGAGCAGTAACCATATTTAGATTTGAGCACTAATATTTGTGTAGTCGTAAGTTTAGCTACCTAATTATCAACTGAATGTAATGATCCAGATATAGTTTAGTTACTACAACCACTCTCAGTTTATTCGTAGATGCAGAACAAAAATAATATTTAATATATTCTTCGAGTTTGTACCTATTTTGATGTGTCGTTCTTTGATAATTAACCTGCCCAGAGGCTCCGTCGGAACAATTATATTCTTAAATAAATCATTAAATCATATCGAACTATTAATTGAATAAATCATAGCCTGATGTCGTGGCCTAAACTTAACTCTCGAATCTCATTTTGTGTCGTTTTATAGAATGCCCTATATTTTATGATTTGGTTTCTTCTTTGCGTGGTAACGGCAAATAAAAATATAATTTGATAGTTCCAATGGTGAAGGCTAATATGGAGATAACCCAATACTAACCAAAACTAAACAGAATTTGTTAAGGATAATTTATTTGTAAGCGTAACTTATTTTCCATTGTCTCTTCATCTTAAGAATATTTAATTAAGAGTCTAATTCTCTCTTGATATTCTTCTGTAAAAGTCTCAATTTTCCAGGAATGAACGTATTAATCCTTCTGAGACCATTCGTAGTAATGCTACTCTTGGGATAGTGACATCTTCTGAAGTGTTTAATCCTCCTGCACTTGAATATCACCATCATCACAACTATTCTGCTATCACTGATAAGTCACTTGTTGTAAGTTATAAAGCTTAGATACACAATGATCTCTAAGATATGGTCACTAATATTTTTGTTTTCACGTAATATCGTCCAGCAATGACAGTATCTTCCTAACAATTCTTCTTTTACGTTTTACTATGCCTTCTGTCCTATTTCTCAGAATACAAGTGAATTTGAGTAATATTCTAACCAGTTTTTTCTCGTTTTTGACTATCTCCGCTATCAGCAATAAAACATGTCTCTCGCGTTAAAACATGCAAGACCCAAAGCCTATCAATGGTTTCGAAGCCCTTTCATCACTCTTCCTCGGCGCTTCTAAACAAAACTCCAAGCTACATAAACAGTGAAATATATGAAGTTCTTTGCTTGCCCATGCTGTAGAAATAAAAACCATTACTTTTATTTTGCACGAGTGGTTTCCAAACTGAAGGGCGTGAAAAACAAACGGGGGGAGGGGCGCAAACTATGGCAGAAGTAAAATGTAAAATTATAAATAAAACACAACTTGTAATAAGCATTTACACATTAGCTTTAGCAAACTTCAAAACGCTACGTGTTTGATATTTTGTCTTCTCTATTCCTACTCAAAATTTCTACTTTGTTGAAAATTAAATAAATATGCAAATTCAATCTTTTTACAAAACTGTCAAAAATAAGTCAAAATGCTATTCTACATGAGCATCAACCGGGAATCGAATCCGTGGTTCCCATGGCAAAAGCGAGCAAGTTAACCTCTTAGCCACGAGGGAGCACCATTTCATTACATAAATAAATGGAAAAAATGAAAACATTTATATTTGAAAGGTGATGTGACAAGCATTATGAACAATTCTGTGAAAAATTACACAATCATTTATACTAAAATAAACTGCAATGGAGTCTAAGGTATTGAAATTTAGTAAAAATATTCTTCCTTATACGCTGAAACACACGTTTCTTGAATATGTATTTCACCTTGAAATGTACATCTTGAATTCAATTCTAGTCAGAATCTGAAATGTTTTAAGAACTTTAAGCCGTGAGAAACACACTTATGTTTAACGTCCAATGTCTATAATAATGTTTACAAACTGATCAAAATAGCTATAAATTGAGGGAGCGATTCAGTGAACCACCACCTCTTTCCCGAGTAAACATTAGACTGTGCTGTGTTGTGGTTTAGCGTCCGTTTCAAGACCGAGGTTGTATAAAACCTTGACATATTTTAAACGTGGAATTCAAACCACATGTTTTCCCGCCGGAAATCGAATATGGATCTCCTACCTGAGTAAACGTTAGAAGCAAGAGAGGAAGAAGTTGACATAGTTTAATATAAATATTCTAATATACTACATTATATAGCTGCAATTATATTTATAAATTTCTTGCATTCACACATGAATGCTCTATGTCAGTAATATGCAGATTCTTTATCTACAAAAAACGTTTGCCTAGAAAGAATATGTACCAATGTTAAAAGTAAACATTACCACGCAGAATTAATTAGCCTTAGCACATTAGCCTTTTCTGCTTGTTTCTGTTATTGTCGTGTTGACGGTGTTCTTTCCATAGAATGTAATCTCGTATCATATAGTACGCCAGTTTTTACTTTATTTTTTATTTTTATTTTTATTTTTATTTTTATTTTTATTTACTTACTTATATTTTATGTTTGTTTCCTATATTCCACCTGAACGCACATTCCCTTCTAGCGCAAGGAAGGAAAATAGATTTCCCTTCTAAGGATAACCGAGGGACGTAAGCAATAGCGGATCTAGAAGGTAAACACTGGGGGGAAGGGGGCAGCCAGACCCCAGGCTATGATAGGTATATCATAAGTTTACTATACACTTTCAAAAACATAGAAATAATAGCTTAAATTATTTTTGTCACTGAAAAACTTGGGGACCTAGGCCCCCCGGATCCGGGCTAGAACAGCCACTATACGTAAGGATCTAGGTTCAACTTTTTGGACTTAGTCTCTGGAAGGCAGTCTCAATTTCTGTGACCAGAAGTGTACCATAATTATTAAAGAAAATTATACATATTTAATATTCAGTATATAATATCATTCACATCATGCCGTCAATATGGGCTATGTGAAACTATATCTATCATACATTCTAAAGCAATACTATTTTTGAGACAAGTTTTCCGTTCTTTCCGCCAGATGGAAGAAAGCGTTTTTATATTGATTAAATAATCTGCTTTTGTGATATTTTTATTTGAAGATTTCTCATTTACAACTAACTCAAGTGCTGTCACTCTTCAAGGAAATTAAGTCAAAGCTAATAAATACTATTTAAAAAGGAATAACACAAACCTTTCTTGTTCATATACCTAAATATTTTTGGTATAGGATTTATAAAACTAAACAGTAGAACATAAATACCAACCAAAGACAAGGAAAACGATAAAGACGAAAAAATCCATATATTATGAAGTTTTTTTTTTTTTTTTTTTGACCTACCAAGGTGCTCGGTATAAGGACACAGGATTGTCCAATCCCAGCAGGAGTCTCTGGTAACGTACTGGTTAACGCATTGGTAAGGAATACCGTTGGTCCCAGATTCGAGTCTCGCTCCAGTCAGTCACTTTTTCACTCTTTGCGTTTGATTTTTTTTTTTTTTTTTTTAAGTTTAACATCCCACGTCTATATCCATTAGGTTAAAGGAGACAAATGATTAATTAAAGTGAATGATTATGAAATTAAATTTTTGTGCTCTCTCACTGGGAATCCAACCTGGGACCATATACACCAAAGCTACACGTTTTAGCCACATGTATTATTATATTTACGGAATCTATGATTAATATTTTAAAGCCGAAATCTCGAAAACTTATTTTCTTAAAAGTATGATTATTATTTTACATTCATACTGTTTACCATATTTTGATTTATTGTAGTGTTGAAAAGTGTTATTGAAAAGTTCATAGCTGTCCTACCCATAACAAAATCTAGCTCCGTTCTTAATAAAAGAAGAAAACAGCTGGAAAAAGTCATTATCATGCAAAAAAAAAAAAAAAAAAAAAGGAATAAGAGAACTTATATTGATTAAATTGGCCTTGACTTAATGAAATTAAATAAAAAAAGAAAAAGAAAAGAAAAGAAAGATAGAAAGAAAAGATAAGCGGAACTTTTGTGAACATAAAAAATTTTCGATCATCGGACGTAGCTTGAGGAATTAACATTGGGGAATCCTTTAACATTAAAAATATGCATGATTTTGAAATTATATCATTTTCAGACAATTTAAAATCATGCTAAGGAATTCTAACTATCAGTCTACTTACAGGTTTCTGTAATTCTGAATATTACTTATACTTCCAAACTTTCAACCCATCTCTGGACCTGGTCACGGAAGATAAAAGCAGGAAAAATAAAAATAAAAACATCAGGGATTAAAATGGAACGGACTTACTAATAAAGGTGCGGTACTGGAACGCATTCAAGTTAAACGATCAAACATCAAATGGTGGTGACGCAAGTTCCAATATGGCGGAGTCGATTTGTGCGATCTCTTGTTCTTCAGTGAAAGGCTACCAGCCCATGTTGGTGTATCTATTGTTATGCCAATACTGTGCGACTTTGGTAATTACTGCTTTCTATTTATCACTTAATCATCCCTTGTCTAAAATTAATTTTGACTTTCTTAAATGAATAAGTAAATTTTCAATATGAGTCTCTCTACTTCAGTTTTGTTTCCCAATAAAATTTTTGAACTTCTATCTTGTGTTGAGTTTCTCTTAGATGTTTCGATAGAACTGATACCAGACTTTCCGCATTTGAATTCTTAATATGCTCCTTGGCACAAAAGTTTTAGATTTCCTTTGGTTTCACCTATATAACTCTCATGGTAACCGCATTTTATTTCATAAATACCCGATTTTTCATTGCGATCCGTATAATGATTCTTGAATTTGATAATGTTCTTTTCTAAGGTTTTGGATGGTTTCAAAGCTGTTAGGAAACTATATTGTTTACAGGTCTTATTTAACGCCGTTTGTCAATCTGGGAAAAGTAGCCAATCCCACCCATATTATCTCATTTGTGTCGATTTCAGGCCTATCGAAACGAAAATTCCTTTTAACCTGATTATACCAATTCATTAATAATGGGACTAGATACCCGCTCATACCACCTAGCTTCAATAAGTGGTCAATCTCTATCTATAAATCTGTTCGGAGAAAGGTAAATCAAATGGCACGAAAGAAAAAAGTACCAAGTATTTCCTATGGTACTTGCAGAATGAGCAAATTTATAATGACTGTATGCATTGTGTACCTAGTCCCGTTATTAATGAATTGGTATAAACGCGTTAGAAAAAAATTACGTTTTGAAGGATCTGAAACTGCAACGAAAGACATAAAATGGTAGTGATTTCTTTTTTTTTTTATTTTTTATTTTTCTTTAACAGAATTGACAATTGCATTGAATAAGCTTTATATGGAATACGGTTTCCGTACAGCTTAAAAGTTTTCCCATAACATTAGAAAAGAACATTACCCAATTTAAGAGCCATTATACGGATCCCAATAAAAAAAAATTGGGTGTTTATGAAATAAAATGCAGATACCATGAAAGTTATATAGGCAAAACCAAAAGAAATCTAAAACTTTGTGAGAAGGAGCATATCAGGAATTCAAAAGCGGAAAAGCATAAATCGGTTTTATCGAAACTTCTAAAAGAAATTCAACACAAGGAAGAAAATTCAAAAAAATTATTGGGAAACAGAAATGAAGTTGAGAGACTCATATTTGAAAATTTATTTATTCATTTAAGAAAAACAAAATAGATTTTAGACAAGGAATGGTTAAGTAATAAATGGTAAGCAGTAATTACGAAATTCCCACAGCGTTGGTATAACAACTGATGATGTACCCCCACGCTTTTCTCGTCTGGGTACATGTTCTTTTGTTAAACCCTGTATATTAATTTTCTTGTATTAACTCATCAGATTATAAGGAATATATTATAAAGAGTATATATATTTGAGATGGATTTCAGTATATAGTTGAATTTTAAGAACAGTATCAAATATAGTTATCATTTAAAGGAAATGTGAAAGGTTAAGCATAATTTGTTAGATAAAATAACATTGGCATTCATTTGGAAAATTAGTATAGTTAAGTGTCAAAGGCGAAGCTATGGCGTAAACCATCTGGTAATCAGTGAACAATGTCTAAGTGTCAAAGGTGATGCAACATTGGAACATCAGGTGATGGACGAATGATGCAAATATCAGCAAATATGGGTTTTTGGTAGTTTTTTTTTTTTCTTTTTTCTTTTTTAAATATAATCAGAATATGTTTAACTATGATGAAATTCTGAATTCGTGTTATACAGGTGTCAATGTGACTGTCGACCGGATCGAGCTGAAAGGCTGCAATTACGCAGCAGAATGGTGCGTATAAAAACCCCCTCTTATCAGATAAGTGGAGAGTTTTACTTCAGTTATTCTGCTGAACGCTCCCCGTGTGAAAGTTGCTGAGGCGCGCGTGCACTAACTTTTCGCCACCACCTCGTTTCGGTGACAGAAGTAATTCTGTATTTCGTTGTTGTATTGGACTTAATCAAATTTTAAATAAACGTTCAAGTATCAATTCTTTCTTTTTGGAGAATTAGCGCCATACCATTAGGTACGATTCTAAGAACTTACGTCTTCTCTTTGGTGTTCCCCTTCGCCTGTAATTCGTAATTTGGTCACGCTTACCTTCGGGGCACAACAGGAATAATTTTGGTGGCCGCGTTTTGGATGGAATCGAGTGCGGACTTTCTCATCACGTCCTTAAGTGCAGTGTTAATACAAACCATACATAACGTATTTGCAATCCTTCAGTGTAGTGCTTTTCGAATCTAAAACAGTGCAGTGACGCCCTTCACACGGTAAAATCAGCAATCAGCATTTACAGAAAATCAAGCACAAATCCAATTCAAACTCTATGCGCCTTTTCCTGGAACCTGCCTGTGAGGAGGAGGAATTCATACATATCGAAAACGACGAAGCGACACCAGATCACCCGGACATCCTTTGGTTGGAAGATCCTGGAGCAGGATTTGGTCATATAATTTATTGGGAGGACGAGGAAGTTGTGGACTACCTGTTAACCGAGTACGCCACGAAGGGTCGATTAAGAGCCAGAACGTTTGCATTGTGGGCATTTGGCTATACCTAAATCCCGCAACAATTCGTCGGCAAAACACGTTTCCTTTACTGAAGCGCAATTTGGACTTCACTCACCCAGTACCAAGGCTGCTCTTGCGGATCCAGCCGATCATTGGCCGCAGGAAATATTGGATATTGCCTCAAGACTCAGAGGATATCGCTACGACGAGAACGCCTATTTCCTATTGTGATTGGTGGTTAATTGTCTTCGTGAGGGACTTCCAGTCATCACCCAGTTAGCTGCCAGAAAAGACTCGTTACCCAGGGATTTCACTTGGACTGGTACGCAAGAATCTACTGTACTGTAAGTGTGAAACTTTTAATTATTCCAAGTAATTTTTCAAACTTTAAATTTTGCACAAGAAACAAAAAAAATTTTTTTTGAAACAAACGAAGTGAAAATAAGTAGTTGTGCTTGTTCTATCTGTAAAAGTTGTCTTTGTATTTAAGTTTTGGATACATTTTTAGTTAGAAGTTTTAAATTTTCATAATGTCTACATCAGATGATGAAAGTGTGCATGATTATTGTAGCGTAGGTGAAGCCATGAAACTCATATCAGAGCCATTTTCGGGAGATAAGAAAAAACTTAGAGAATTTATAAGTAATGTCGATACTGCTTTCGAATTAGTAGACCCACAACAACATAGTAAGCTTTTAAAGTTCGTTAAAGCTAAGTTAACAGGTGACGCTAAGGCAAAATTATTGGTCCGTTCAACAACCGAAACCTGGGCTCAAGTAAAAATTATCCTGGAGGAAAATTATGCCACCAGGAGGACATTAGATTACCATGCCTGCGCACTCTTTAGTGCCAGACAGGGGAAATCAGAATCTACAGCAGCATGGGGATCCAGAGTCGATACCCTGCAGTCAGAACTTAAGGAAGCTGCATATCGCGTCTGCGCGGATGAAGAGCTCTGTGGAGCCATGTCACTTATTGAACACCTTTCGAAGGCTAGTTTTATTAAAAGTTTGGCTAACGAAAGGATACAAACAATTGTCCGTAGTAAAGGAAATGAAAAACTGACTTTAGGGTAGCCGGTTGAAATTGCTTTAGAGGAAGAGAGCAATTTACTCTCTCAAAAGGAAAAATCTTCGAAGCAGGCTCCACCTCAAACCGTGGATATTGTATGTAGTAATTGCAAACGTAAAGGTCACAAAGCCGTAAATTGTTATTTACGCAAGGGTAAGGAGAAGAAAGTAGCTTCCGTTAACGTAGTTCAACCCACTAAGCCCAGAAAACAGAGAAATAGGCAAGGATGCAACCCCTTGCCGAACGATACTGCATTGTTTCCTATGAGAGGCAGATGCCCATATTTTGCGCGCGTACACACGTATTCTCGCTTTAATGCGAATGAATTTGAAAATGTTTCCTGTACTACTGGTTCTCAAAGAGGCTGTCAGCAGGACCGGCCAACGAACTTGTGCGGATACTTGCAGTATCGCGGAGACTTAGGTCACACAAGTTCGGGCGCGGTGAGAAACCTGGGAAACTCTCAGTAGGAGGATTGAGTAGGCAGCCCGCTCAACCCCTTCGCTTCACGGGTTGCATACATGATTGTACACATGAACTTACGGGAATCGATAATTTTGTTAATGTGCCCATAAATGAACAATCATGAGTTCTGAGTCAAGTTCGCCTTTTAACAGACACAGGGTCACAACTTAGTGTTATTTTGTTATCAACACTTAATTCTTTTCTAAGAGCTCAAATTAACAAAAACGAAAAACAACAAATAAGAGGCATTGGAGATACTCTCTATGGTACAGAAGGAACGCTTATGTTAACATTAAATTTACCAAATAAGACTTTAAGGCATAAATTTCACGTTGTAAATGACAAGATTACGTTGCCATCCGATTGTCAAGGCATACTAGGATTAGACTTCTTTTCAAAAAATAACTGTGACATTTCATTTTGTAAGGATGCAGGTAAACAGGTTTTGAGAATCTGCATCCCTGCACGTTGCGAACAGCTTGTAAAATTGCCGACAACGTGTAGTGGAATATGTTTGGTGCCTAAACAACATCTTTCACCGAATGTAATATTAGGAGAAGCCATTACAGAGGTCCGAAATAATGAGTTTATAGGTTGCATTTTAAATACGAATGAAGAACCAATTATTATAGATGTTGCACCCATACAGTTAGAGCCTATTAACAATATTAATCAAGTATTGGCCATTCAGACCAACTTAAAATCATCAAGGGATGAACCACTGAGCGAACGTCTCCAGAAATTACATGAGTTATTGCGTCTAGATCACCTAAATTCCGAAGAAAGGGACAGCGTGGTTAAAATATGTAATGACTATCATGACGTTTTTCTCCCCCCAGGAGATAAATTAACTCATACCACTGCAACAGAACATAGTATAGAGCTACTCCCACAACACATCCACACATTCAAAAGAATTATCGAATACCTGAGATCCACAAAGAAGAAATTAAAAAACAAATCCAACAAATGTTAGATGATGGCATAATTCGACCAAGTCGTAGTCCTTGGAATTTTCCATTATTAGTGGTACAAAAAAAAAAAAAAAAAAAAAAAACCTCGATGCTAGTGGCAAACCACGCGTACGTCTATGCTTGGATCTCAGAATCACCTTCTTCAATCGGTATTAGTTTTAGGCGTAATAACTGGTCAACTCCATGTAACTTGTTTTATTCATAAATAATTGTTGAAAATCCAACCACGTGAGGAATAGGCAATATCAAATTTAATTTGTATCACATATTTCCTTTGATTCGTGATTATGAACCAAGAAATTTGTCGTGTGTGAGGCTTTTGTTTTGATTCTCAGAATATTAATATACTAACACTCATCTTTTATGTGCCGCTGAGAGTCCTAATCGGATGATTGTATTCCTGGTATGATAATTTTTGTAATTTGCTTGCCTTCGACGACAAGATACTAAATGAAGAGCTTCTATTATTACATGTTATTTAACTCAGTCTTCCCCCTCCCTCTAAACAAAAGCCAATAGCTTTTAAACTTATTTTAGTTATGAAAATCAGGTCTGTATTTACGCACAGACCACAAAGTGGTATGACCTGACTGTGAAATTGGATTTTGAAGATGCGATTAGTATTAAAATTATGTAGGCACATGAGAGGATGATTCAAATTAACAAAAAAATTGATTAGTTACCAATAAATCTTCCCGCGGAGAAACTAAATATTCTGCAGACGTATCAGAACAACAAGCTAGTTCCGTTTTCAGTGCTAAGGTAACAAGCATAAAAATGAATGAGAGAAATATGATATAAAAAAAAAAAGAAATACATACCATCAAATAAACATAACGTGAGACATGGGTACTAAAACCCACGAGCAAAGAACAGTGAGAAAAAAAAAAAAAAAAAAAAAAGCTGAGTTGAACGAAGTGCGGTGTCTATGTTACGTCACTATTGCTAGATCTAAAATATACATCAAAGTTAGGTAATCAGATTTTATCAATATTGCCAAAATCTAAATTTAAAGCCAGTTTGTATTTATGAAAAAAGAATTATTCTTTTATCTCCCATTGTTTTTAGTTTTTGCTGAACCTATCACATTAACCTGCTTTATATTGTGTCTGTTACTTTAGATGAAGTAACAACTGTTCTTGTGACTTTTTTTGATTGTATAATGTGTCCTTTAATTTACCTGTTAATACTAGGTTTGGTTTGACCTACATATGAAGAGCCACATTCACATTTAGCATGATAAATACCTGACCTTTATTTATTATAAATAAAAACACATTTAGCATGGGATTGCCACTTCATCTAAAATAACATACAATATAAAGCAGGTCAATGGGATAGCTTCAGAAAAAAAAATCAAAACAAAACAAAAGATTAAAGAATCATTCTTTATTCATAAATATAAACCACCTTTAAATTAAAATTTTGGCAACATTGATAAAATCTGATTACCTACTTTTGATGTATATTTAAGATCTGGCAATAGTGACGTAACATAGACACCTCACTTCCTTCAACTCAGCTCCTTTTCTTCCCTAACTGTGCTCTGCTCGTGATTTTTAGTACTTATCTCTCACATTATTTGGTGGTATGTACTTCTTTTCCCATACCATATTTCTCTCATCCAATTTTTTCCTTGTTACTTCACCAGTGAAGACGGAACTAGCTTATTGTTCGACACGTTTGGAGAATATTTAGTTCTTCCACACGAGGATTTATTACTAAGTAACAAAATTTTTGTTAATGTGATTTGTACGTTTGCTAGTACTAAAGGAAGAAGAATACAATTTTTCTAGTGGAATTGCAGCTATTGCTGAACTGTTTATCTGTACTTGGAAACATGTTGACAAACTATATTGCATTTCTGTAGACTAGTGTTGAATTGTTGTAATGATTTTTGTTTATATTCTAGAGACACATCATAACATTTTGTCTTTTATCCGTTTTCATATTGTTTTTGTTGACACACAACTAAGTACGAACACATGACGGAAGCAGAGATGCAAAATTTTCTTCGACTACACACGTTAATTCACAACTTAGTAGAACCGAAACAAAAACAACCAAAGGCGCTGTTATTTACACATCTATTATACAATTCAAAATATTTTATTTCTCTCCATTTAAAATATTTCCGAAGACATAGAATATACTCATTACTTAAGTTTCCTTGGGCACATAATAGGTGAATGTTAGATGATCTTAAAAAAATGTCCCAGATAGTACATTTGTTAAAGTTGTAATAATAAAACATTTGGCATAAAGACATAAACTTTGGTCCTGGGGCTTTCTGTTTCAGAGAAAATGAATCTATCATTCATTCGCACAAGTTTGTCACACGCACACACACACAAACACACACACACACACACAAAAAAAAAAAAACGGAGAGAGAATAGGCACGAAATATTAACATTTAATATATGTACATGCAAAAGAAAAAAAATCTGCAAACACTGTACAAATATAGAAGTTCAGTAAACAAAAATAATATTCTTACTCTTCCAGTTCAGGAGGTATTCCTTTGACGTCTAAAATTTGGCAAGCAAGTGGAGCTAATACGCTTGCATCCAGACCAAGCACTGGATATCGTTTGACACGTTTGTCATCACTTACAAACTCTGTTATAAGTTTAAACTGTCTGCTTTCAGGAATTGTTTTGTTGTATTCAAGACCCATCACAAACAGAAGAAATTCTTCGTATTTTAAGTATGTTATAATTTCCCAGGATTGAACATCTATGAAGTGAGCATCATCGATGACAATAATAATAACACCACCATTTGATACCTGAAAACAGATTCGTTTTTTATATAAACATAAAACATTAAAGTTCTTAATAATGTGAGCATTCTTTTATCGCATATTAAAGGGTAAAAACGACTCACGACAATGAACTAATGCTAAGAAATATTACAATTCTTCAACACTCAATATTTTAGCTAACAAACTGTTGGCGTCCTACAGAGTAAAAAGGATATTAGTATAAATGTAAATCCGGAGGAGTAAGTCAAAAATTATGCGCAATGTAGCAATAAGTTCCCTTATATTGTTCATACTGATTTCTGTCCTTGTTTATTTTATTGTTATGCTGTTGTGGTAATGTTATGAAAGTTTGACCCTAATTCCTCCATTTGTCGTCCTTTTGTTGCAGATAGATCATGGCCGCTCCATTAGAAGTTTGCACCAAAGAGGAACATCGACCAGCGATCCAGATTTTTGTGGTCGGAAGCTGTATCAGGGACCGCAATTCATCAAAGACTTTCTACGCAATACGGGAAAAGTGTCTTTTGTATGAACTTACAGGTACGAGGAATGTCCTCAAGTAAGTGTAACATGCGTCATATGTACAAAAAATTTACATGAGTAAAATAAAGTAATATTACCTTGTCATGATATTTACGTACTCCTCAATCGTATAACAAGAATTTTCTAATAGAAATAATTTTAACTTTTGTCTGAACCTTTTCATATTTTCTTCATACTTTATATCAATTGGCAACATGTTGTACAACTTAACACCACCATAACTTACACTTTTTTGATACATTGCTGACCGGTGATTACACAAATGAAAATCATTCTTATTTCGCGTCTTACCGCAAAGGAGTAGCTATACTGCTATTGCTTTTACTATTAAAAATAACTACTTCCAAACTAAGGTACTCTTTATTTATGGACACTGGTACATGCACACAAACTTCAAAAGTACTTTACTAATTTTTATCCCCATGCTGCTAAATAATATTCTTCACAGTACTTCTAACAAGCCCACTGGCATACTCAAACTTCGTTCTTGCTCTCACGAACTCGTGACTCATGCCAAAGCCGGCCATCCTCATGCCCATCACAGACTATTGACAGTAGTCTCACACTCTTCACAGACTATTTGCTATACCACATTCTCCACAGATTATTCGCTATTTAATTCTTCCACATTCTTCACAGATTATTCATTATTACACTCTTCCACATTCTTCAGATATTATTGAGTATTACAGGAGTGTCTACGAATGGTTGGAAAAATTCAAAAGTAATCGCACAAGTGTTACGCATGAGGAAGGAGCCGCACCAGCATCTACGGTCACAGATGATGACAACATTAAGTGTGTACGTGACATGGTTCTGTTAGATACAAGAGTGACTATTTATGAAGTGGCACATCGTCTAGAAATTAGTCATGGCTCTGCGTACGATTCAGCTCGGACCAAGAAGTGAAGGACACGGTGCATGCCTGGACCGCTGCTCAGCCGGAAACCTTCCTTTCTGAGGGCATCAGGAGGCTTGTGCAACGATGGATCAAGTGCGTTGAAAGGCAAGGGGACTAGAGAAATGATGTTAAGGTACCTTTCTTATTTGTATTGAAAAAAAAAAGTTATAACTACGTTGCGGATAATTTTTTACTTACCCTCGTAAAACCATAATATATGGGGATGAAATAGTAAACCCATATTTCACTTCATGTCTATACTTTAAGGCAACATTTCTCAAATTGTGGTCTGCAGACCACAGGTGGCTCTCGAGGTAAAGCCATCTTTTCCTCTAGTAGAACATTAGTCAAGAAGAAACAGATAATATAAAATTCAAACCAATTGCGTATTACATACTATAATTGAGATTCTCAAACAAATGCATATTACATAAAAAAATATAACACAAAATTAAAAGAAGATAAATATTATAAAAAATTTCATAGCTTATAAATACATATTATAAAATATTCTTGATAACCTTCAATTACTAAAAGAATTAGAGTATGTTTTTTTTTTCTATTAATTAAGGGTATTTTAATTAATACTATTTTAAATACATGGTGTTTTCAAAACAACACCGACAACGTTTGGGACCCACCGTAGTCGGGTCAAGACTTCACTTAGAAACTAATATGTGCACTATTCAAAAATACATGTTTCAGGATCCTGTAGTACTCACGCGACAATTTTATAGAAGGAGTTTGGCTACGGTCATATTATATGAAGTACTCACCAACTACCTCTATAAAAATTGTTGCGGTAATACTGCAGGATTCTGGAACATAAATATTTGCATAGGGCACATACTGGTTCCTAAGTGAAGTCTTGACCCGACTACAATAGGTCCCACAGTATTGGAGCTATGAACCTTTAAAGTTCATTTTTTTCATGTTTTCGGCAGCCTATAACTCCGAAATGACTGATTTCTGCACCCAGGTTGGTCTATACTTTTTGTGTTGTCTTGGTGTCAGGAATCATCTCCCAAACGTTGTCGGTGGTGTTTGGAAAGACTCTGTATAGGTCACTAATACTCTCCCCTTCGGTGCGAGCAGTTTCGGGTTTGATTCCCGGTAGGAGCACTCGATAAATACCAAAACTTTTTTAAACTGATAAAATTTGTTTTGGAAGGTGACAAGAGCACGATGAACCGTAAACAATTTGGCTACGAGTCACCCAACTTGAAAAAAAAAGTTTGAGTAAGGCTGCATAAAACACTAACCGTTTTAGTATTCAACCATAACAGTATTCAAAAGAACTAACCATTTCAAAGTTTACATAGGAAGTTGTTGGAAAAGGAAATTTGATATTACGAGATAGTTAACCCTGTATGAGCCTGTACGTAGTCCATCGGAGCAGTAAGTCTTAAAACATATGGCAGAGATCAAGTTGAAATGAAAGAAGATAAAAAGCAAAAGGAAAAAACTCAAAATCGTACATTGTATCATCTTACTAGTACCATTGTCAAAAAGCAGGAACCTATTTATTATGATTATATTAGCGTGTCCCTCCTAACTTGTAAATAGAAAAATATCGACACCGAGTATTCAGTGGTACACTCCTATCAATTCTGTGCACCACTTCTGAGTTCCAATCCAAACAAACTATTGTCTTTAACTTCTTTAACTAATTACTTCCTTACATCTAATCGCTGTTAGTTGATTAAATCCGCTTGTGTGCTTGACAATGATTCCATCAGAACTGAAATATAGTATAGTATGATGACTAAAACACGAGTAGAGGTTGGGGATACAAGGTAAGATTTTAGATTTTAAACTACGTATCGAAGGACACAGTTTAGTAACTATAGAAAACAAGAAAAGTTTGTTTGATATATATGGTAACGATTGCTTTTTGTTTCCTCTTGAAATTTATTTGATAATTTGAATGATAATTTAAGATATTATGGTTTCTATTTAGTTTCACATTAGGTATATTTTCAAGTAGTGTTCTAATCAGGGACGTAGTGTCCATTAAGGCTATAAGGCTTAGCCTATCCATTTATTTATACATCAGCCTCAAATGTTGCTTTTGGATATTGATACAATTAATTTTATTAAAATGGATTTATTTTATAATACGCTGTTTAAACACCAAGCGAGTTGAAGCGAAGCTTCTGCAAAAACGCATTGAAGGCTATCGGCGGCTAGCCTTCCGCTTCTCTCGTGGAATTAGGAGAATGGGGCGGTGACAATTACTTTTCCGCCACCCTCAGCAGACGAAAACTTCTTGAGCTATACACAAATTCATGACACAACGAAAGTGGACGAATGTTGACGAAAGGCTAGCCTTTTGGGTGTTTGGCGAAACAAAAGCGACAGGATGCGGTCTTGGAAGGAAGTATAGAACAGAGACTATGAAAAATTTAGAAGCTCATTCAGTAACGAGTTTTGACCAAGAAAAAAAAGAGAGAGCGAGAGAGACAGAAAGAATAAAAATGTTATGTTATTATGAATAGTATTAATTCATCAGGGAACTTATTGCGTACTGGTTTGCGTTATCACAGCGTAAAATTTACATAATTGACATTTCGATAATTGACATAGCAGTTATGTTGTATTTTTTTGCGTTGCGTTGCTATCCGCAAGTTTTTCGAAGATCGATACTGAAGGAGACCTCAGATGATTTATAGTTTCTTTTTTTCATACTTTCAATCTAAAAATAGCTTTTTCTGTAAAAATCATCAATTGACTGTGAGCTGTTTTCCATTAGTATGCTAATATGTGTTGTTGTGGGTGAAGTGTAAATTTGTCTATGATTTGGAGAAGTTACACTTAAGATCGTCCTATAGCTATCCGTTTTTATTTGTTTCTTTGAAATAGTAATACAGTGTATATGTGATATGCGTGTATTGCATATGTAAGGAAACCCATGTGTAAGGGAAATATGAAGCAGAACCACTCTTATACTTTTTCTTGCATTGTATGGAAAATATATAGCATTATTCTATCAAGTATTACAGCATAGTCAGAACACTAAGACGTGATCGTTTAAATAAGGGCGGGATAGTTCTTTTTGGAGGGGTAACTTAAATTCACTTTACAATCATATATACATACAACAAAAATTGCAAGTTTCAGGGGATTGGGCCCCTCCTAGCCACCCTCTAGCTACGAATTTAATTTCAGCCTACCCATTTCAAAACTTCACGCTACGTTACTGGTTCTAATATAAATTTGACCTTATGACTTGCATTATCAATTCATGTAATTCATGTTAGTTTTAAGAGTATAGAAATGACTGAAATATCAGTAAGCTAATAATCTCTTGTAATTGATAAGGCAGTTCACACAAGTTTCCTAATTTCTACCTGATAAAGAAGTTTTAGATGTTTAATAAGTTGAATAATAATAAATCTACATTTATGAAGCCAAATTAATTTCTCATTATTATTTAGTAACATTCCTTTATTTCATTATTTGTTCAAATGCATAATTAATTATGATTACAGAACATACCGTTACAATTACTAAATCTCGATCGTAAATCTAGGTCAAAATTCTATTTATTTCACTTCAATAATAACAATATATATTTTTATATAACGTTTTTTTTTTACTTGAGCACCTATCTATAACTAAAATAAAACATTTTCTGCACTACATTACTCAAATAAAATATAATTATTAATATTTCAATCCTGTATGTACAAGGTGTTTCAAAGTTCTACCAGATTGGAAAGTATCACAAATTTCAAGCGGAGTGTATCTTGCAAAACGTTCCTTACACTTCAATTTCTGACGACGACCTACAGTTGTTGAACACAAAACCTCCAGTTGTCTTCCATTGACTTATTAGCTCTATTAGAAACATATCTGGAATCGCGAAATTGAATATCTGTGGTCTTCAATTTTAATATTATGTATAATACTCGAAGTTTCATTTTAAGTTGATACACGTTTGAAAGTCTTTCACCATATACTTTTGTTTTAACCTTCTGCCCCTACCGTTGCAAATCAAAAGTCTCAGGGCTCAAATCTGGACACCTTGAGGACAAAGAAATGTCAACTTTCATCTTTCAGAAAGTTAGACAAAAGACTATTGACACGATTGTGTCTATCTGGGAAATTAATAACATTTTCAGTTTGTTTAAATTTTAGACCATCTTAAACCTCCTTTCACATAAAGCTTTCTTTCTATGATCCTTTTAGAAAGGTTTTGCGTATTGCAACATAAAATTAAATTCATAAAACATTATAAGGGTATAGGGTTCGATCCTTGTCAGTCCCTGTTCGGGAAGACAGGTAAGGGTTACAACGACTTATCAAAAAGATAGTCGTAAACCTGGTTCGTTTGCTGAGATAAAAATCCGAAGTGGTAGTATTTCTTTGGCATGAAAATATTAACTTCGATATTTAAATACCATTAATCTCACCTTTTTAATAAAAATGACAACGTCTATAAACGGTGCTAAACTGGTTTATTATTTGATATAACTTATAGTATCCTTTTCTTAAAACAGTTAAGTACACAAACTCACTGACTAGGTAACCATAAAACATGTCCATATCAACAACTATCCCATAATAATCACTTACATATATTAAAAACATTCTTCTTTTGTTAATATGAAATGAACATTCTACTAAGTATAGTGCATATGTATGAGTACTTTCTGCCCAGGGTACAGGTAAATATTACTCAAACCAAAGTATTTTGTTATATAAAAATGTCGCTCGACAAAGGGACTGAATATAAAAGTCATGAGTTGGCTTGGCTTTTATCTTCAAGAACCACTGGTCCGTTTACATTAGTGTTCTTACATAGCATATGTCCATCATATTTTGATCGCACCTTGTATATCTATTCATTACATTTCACATATACATTAATATAAATCTTTCATTTCATCAATATTTATCTTTAATTACATTAATTATATTTATTTCATTATTATCCACTATATTATTAATATATTTTCTTATTAAAAATATCGTCGCTTATTTAATTAGTCGTCGAAGGGTGCGATTTCAAAAAATGTAAAGGACAAACGTGGGTTACAAATAATATTAATCTTTACGGGCGCATTAAATAACAAATAAGTCAGATGTTGCATTTAAAGGTATACATCGTAGCACTAAGATGTTATATTAAAGAAGAATCTCATTCAGGTTAGTCGTTGAATAATTAGTTTTATAGAATAGATCTTCTTCTTAACATAATCTTTGACAATTAAGTTTTCAACACAAATCAATCTAATATAAATAATCTTTGCTTTTAATTAATTATAAATCGAATTATGATTCTTCACATTAACAAGAAAGAATAAAAATCATTTGAAAATTATCATTGATTAATGAGAATTAAAGAGAATTAAATTGAATAAAAATAAAATAAATGTTCATGAAAATCTAGAGCTGATATGAGTCTAACCAAATTTCATTAACAATAATCAGGTTACATTCGTACTTGCATACGATTCTAATAAAGTACACTGTACTGCGCAATCATGATTAGGTTCTACATTATGTTGTACATGTCTTTCATAGTGATTCTGATTTTGATATGAAGTCCCATCTCTTGATCTCCAATTACGTCTATCCACGTAGTTCGCTGTATTTCTAGAATTTCGCTCAGTACTTCGATTGTTTTTATATCTACTACTGTTGGGTGATCTGACATCATAATTACCATGATTAGTGAGGTTAGGCGGATTCCCTACATAACCTTGTCTATTTTGCTCATTTTGATTGCTAGAGTATACTCGGCTTAGGTTAGGTTTCATATTATTCACACTTCGAATATTTAAATTCCGAACAGGCACCAAATGATCTGAATTATTCTTATTTTTACCTATTCCTGATTGTGGATTCATGGCATGGTATTGAGTTTCGTAGCATTGGACAAGCATCAATAAATGGCTGAAACTCATACACTGTGCGGAAAATAAGATCTGTTGCAATTTAAATGGAAGCAAATTTCGAATCGATGCTATTATTCTCGATTCCGATTGTAATGGATTAACAACCTTTAATTCGTTGTAGACATTTACAACAAACTCTACAACAGATTTATGCAATCGGGGATTGAAGTGTTGATTTCTAAGGGTGGCATCTCTATTTGCCAGCAAAAAGTCATTTTCATTACACTTACCACTGAATTTGCTCATAGCTCGAATTTCACTCATCTTAACACTTAATTTTACCTTCTTTTTCTCATTCCTTGTTCTTGTTGAGTGATAATTCCTATCCATGATATGCTGTGTCGTCACACCATCTATGTTTCGCTCATCAGTACTCTTCGGACAACTTTCTTCATATTGCTTGTTAGCTTCGTCAAACCTCAGTTCTATCTTCTGTTCCATGGTCTTGTTAGATTCGTTGAACTTCTGTTCCATGGTCTGGTTAGATTCGTTGAACATCTGTTCCATGGTCTTGTTAAATTCGTTGAACTTCTGTTCTATGGTCTGCTTTATCTCGGTAGTCATCTGCATTATTTGTCGCTGTAAAGCTAACAAGATTCGATCCTCCCATGTCAAACCTGGTGTTACACTAGTTTCACCTTTGTCACTAGTATTTGATTCCTGCTGCATTGTTTCGTTGTCCATTTTTCTTATGATTACTTTACCACTTTGCAATATGGTTAAGTTCGTATTCATTAAATGTAGTATAAAAGTAAATTCAACCTTACTCTTCTTCGGGAATTGAATTTACAAAGTCCCGGGTGAGGTAAACCAAAATTTTTACAACGACTTATCAAAAAGATAGTCGTAAACCTGGTTCGTTTGCTGAGATAAAAATCCGAAGTGGTAGTATTTCTTTGGCATGAAAATATTAACTTCGATATTTAAATACCATTAATCTCACCTTTTTAATAAAAATGACAACGTCTATAAACGGTGCTAAACTGGTTTATTATTTGATATAACTTATAGTATCCTTTTCTTAAAACTGTTAAGTACACAAACTCACTGACTAGGTAACCATAAAACATGTCCATATCAACAACTATCCCATAATAATCACTTACATATATTAAAAACATTCTTCTTTTGTTAATATGAAATGAACATTCTACTAAGTATAGTGCATATGTATGAGTACTTTCTGCCCAGGGTACAGGTAAATATTACTCAAACCAAAGTATTTTGTTATAGGGTGTCTGGGTTCGTTCCCTGTTGGTTACTGTTTGTGTAAACAGATTTAATGTTATCGGGTTTGATCCCTGAACGTCCTAGAACTGATTCATGAAAGAAAACAGACTCTTGGACTGGATGATACCAACCCACATGTACACTCATGTCCAAAATTCTTGTCGCATATCTATAAATATGTTGTTGTAGGAATATAATTTGATAACGAATTTGCTCAGTATTTCTTACAATGTTAGTATGTATACAATTGGCAAAGACATGTATGTGGCAAATTTCATGTCAAAAGAGCAGTAAATACGAACAATAAAACGAAAATAAACTTTCTTGTCCATTTAGCAACATTTTGTTTTACTCATTCTAATTTTCGTATTTATATTTCATTTCCTATAAAATTTACCACAAATATATATTTCCCGATTATACACAAAGTATTAGTATTAATAGTACTCTGCAAAATCATTATCAAATTATATTTTTACAAGAAGACAGTTATAGACATGCGACAATAATTTTGGACATGAGTGTAAGTATATTAACCAACAAAGAACAAAAATGGTAAAAGTCGGGATTCGAACCATGGACTATTGGCATTAAGTTTATACCGTGTTCGTGATAATTCCCTGTATTCACCTTAGCTGAACCAGCTGATCGTAAAAGTGGTTATCCAGTTTTACGGTCAGAAGTTCGGGGAACGTTGGTTGCGATATATATTCCTACTCCATTCATTCCGTAAAGGATAATACCAACCTGTAGCACTGCTGAAACTGTAAACATAATAAAATATACATATGTACAATATTTATCCTCTAACACCGAATATTATTATGTAATATGCACACTATCACATTTTCATTATAACTACTTGAGGAAGTAATTAAAGATCATTGAATATATATTTAGGATATATATTTCAAACTATGAGCCACCAGAACACTCACATAATTATAACACAAATAAATTTTTGTGGATAACCTGATCTGGCCCCTTTTCGTATATCCGCGACGGAAGAACGATATTCCCGCACGCGTAATTGCGATTACGAAAGTGACCGGTAGGCGTAAACACTGATCACTGAAAATGAGAAATTTATCCAGTTTGTTGAATCCTTTCACTCCTCCTGCATGCTGGTTCCATCGTCCATCCTAATTAATGTAGATCATTGTATTTCGTCCGTAGGTACACTTTATAGACAATTGGAACTTTGCACTACTTTAACGTCAAAAATTCTTTCTAGGCTATAATTCTTATTGAAGAATTAGTGACAAAGCGAGTTTCAGGGCTTGCGTTGAGAATTTTCATGTCACTATGATCACGAAATAAATAATAAAAGAAAACTGAAGTGGGAAACAATGTGATGCGATGCGTTCGCTTTAGTAGCCAGAATCCCACTCATCGCGCCCTGTGTGAGTACTTCTCTTTTCTCGCACAATGGACACATATGGATACATTATTAGAATGAAGTATCCTACAAAGCACTTAGTTTTTAGGTCGTTGTTTCACTAATAAGAATTCATTGATTAATTATTACATTATTAAAAACACATTAACCACATTTAAACACATAGCAATATGAATAATCAATATTTATCACAAAATATGCAAATTATAGCATATAGTCCGATGTTGCGCCTTTGCTTCGCAATTCGGCTTATGTAGGAGGGGGAAGGGAGCTAAGCTGAGCCGAATTCTTCTTCCAAATTAGGCCATACGAAGAGAGAAGTGAGGGAACAACCATACACACACACACACACAGAAAAACTTGTGAGCGAGAAACTTCGCAGCTTTTTGATTTCCAAGAATTTTGTCTTGCTGCGTGCTGATTCTAAGAAATCCTGTTGCATATACGAGGGTTGTTGAAAAGGAGTATAACGATTACGTCATAACATCAGAGCACACTACGCTTTCTCCTAAATAGTATAACCGTTGAATGTTAAACTTAAAACAATTAATTTTCATTTCCTGAACTGTTTTTCACGAGACGCTTATGCTAAAAATGGCTTTCAAAATTATCACATCCACTTTTCAAATTGCTTCATGTTCATGTGATTTTCTATTTGGAATCCATTACTCCCTCCAACCCAACAGACTTTAGAATCCATTACTCCCTCCAGACTAACATCCTCTTTCATGATTACTTTCACTTCTCATTATTTATATTTGTCTTCTCACCTCTTTTATTCAGAATGATGCTGGTAGTTTATTGAGAAAAAATACTTTAGTTTTAATTAACCAATACCTTAAGATGTTAGCAAGTAGTTAGAGTAATAAGTTAAGTTTGTTGTGAACGTTTTTCCTTTATCCAACAACGTTTTTGCAAAGTACCTATAACTTATTTTTAAGAATGTGTTTGTAGAATTTGTGAGTTATTTGTGCTACCGCTATTTCCCTGTGTACAGAACAATTGTTCCAAGATAATAAACGTAAGAAAAAATAAAATGTTCAACACTGGAAAAGTTAAAACTCAACGATAGAATAACTTCATGACATAGAACACTTTATATGACTTTTGCCCAATGCTAATTCAAATATAAACGCTTGAGTCACACAACATAGAGTCCTATATCATGCACAAGATTGCCGGACTCTTTTCTACGAATCAAGGAACAGGAAACACTATATATATATATTTCTTTGTTTCATATTTGGCTTCCAGAAGGACATTTGTTTCCTGGTGGAAGGTCAAAATCTTAGAACAAAATTAATTACCGCTGAGCAAAGTAATCTATATAAAATGACACAGTGTAATAGGTATTATATGTATAGTATCATGATCTAACCTTCATAATAATGCATATACAGGGTGTTTCAAAACAACACCAATAACGTTTGAGAGGTGAGACAAAACGTATAGACCACCTGGATGCAGAAATCCGTCATTTCGGAGTTATAGGCTGCCGAAAACATGAAAAAATGAACTTTAAAGGTCCATTGCTCCAATACTATGGGACTTACTGTAGACGGGTAAAGACTTCACTTAGGAATTAGTACGTGCCCTATCCAAATATTCATGTTTCAGACTCCTGTGGTACTTCGGCAACAATTTTTATAGAGGTAGTTGGTGAGTACTTCAAATTATATGACCGTAGCTGAACTCCCTCTATAAAAATTGTTGCGGAAGGACTGCAGTATTCTGAAACATGGATGTTTGAATAGGCACGTACTAGTTCCTAAGTGGAATTTACCCAACTATGGTAGGTCCCATGGTACTGGAACTATGGAACTTTAAAGTTCATTTTGTCATGTTTTCGACAGCCTATAACGGATTTCTCCACCCAAGTTGGTCTATACTTTTTGTCTTATTTTGGTGTCAGGAATCTCCTCCGAAACGTTATCGGTGTTGTTTTGAAACACTCTGTATAATGTTCAGTATTATAACCTTCATGGTAATACACGTTCAGCGTTCATACATTTGTAATCTCTACTGTTTACTATAATGTTCAACTACTTTTTCTTTATAAACTTGAGACCGAGCTAGCTTTACCACGTTTAGCACCTACAGTTTAAATTTGAAAGAGAAGAAAAAATACCGCATTATCTTACCAACAGAAGAAGATCCTTTAAAACTTCTACCAAAGTCAACTTTCTCTCTTCCTCCGTTTGCTGCAAACATTCCTGACTCAGAGGAAATTTCACATGAAGTACATCATTAATATAACACAACGCTTTTGTAAATACAGATGTAGGATTAAGTTTAAGTAACAAATCTTCCTTTCGTGTTCTTGACATTAAGCAATCAATATTTAGAAGTTTTTCTAAAATTGCTGTCAACGTAGAATAAGGAACAACGACGTCTTTGCTTTTTCGAGTGATACTTGCCACTTTTTTACCAAGCTTTTTGGTTTGAGATGTTATTTCTTGTAAAAGCCTGGATTTCCCGATACGAGCTTCTCCTTCGAAGACTATTGCTGTTTTTAAACTTGAATTCATGCTTTTAGAATGATGATTTCTGTTATTCTTTCTCATATGTCTCTCCAAAGCATTTAGTATTTTGGCAAACAGTTTAAGTTCTTTTTCACGATCCAGAAGACAAAATGATGGAAGTTGTTGTTTCGGAGGGCTATCAAAGACAAACAATTCTTATTAATACACTGAAATTTAGAACGATTGCAGAGGAAGAAAGAAGAAACGAAGATTGATAAAATAGAAAAAGTATTCACATTATAATGCTAGTAAGTTAGCATTAAAACGCACTTATTTATAATAACATCAAAAAATACATACAAATCTTCACAATTCCAACGTGAAGTGCTGAAGTTATCCTTTGTACCGAACACAAGAGAACAAATATGAACTAAGATCGGATTATATGAATAATCAAACTTTGAGGTATGTGAAATATTGTAGAAAAATAACACCAAGACACACAACACATGTAACAATATTTTCTCTCTTTTATATCAAAAGAGTTATTACCTTTCAGTGCCTAGGCAAGTTGAAAATCATTACGAAATTTTGTTTGATGACTTCTACCAACTTTTTCAGGTAGAATCTAGCTCAGATTTATAAAAGCTGCTGATAACTTCGTTCTTATCCTGAAAATTGAAAAAGAACTTCTCTGTAGACGTAGTGGGTTTTCTAGTGGTATCCGCGTGTAACTTGATGGGAAAAAATTGTGGATGGTATCATTTTGTTCCTTATAAGGTAGGGAATGAGAAAAGTGATGGTGGACATGTCAGACCCGCGACTGGGAGGGTAGGGGGAAATGATTTCCCATCTTTCGTTTAACCCCTTATAACTTCGCCCCTAATCATTCGGTTTTAATTTCCTTTTTTTCAAAAGAAAGGTCTAAGTACGTTCTACACATTATGTTATTAGCATCTTTTACGTAAATGTAGCCGTTTTGGTTAAAATTTCAAAGAGAAAAGGGGGGTTTTCCTAAGAAAAAAAAATATTTCATTTGACAAAATAATCATTTTTGTATTATTTATTTATGCCAAATAGCTAAATTTATAAAAAGGAGCATGAAATACGAATAAATTTTTATTTTCAAAATCGTTGCTATATAAAAAGTAAGGAAAGAACAGTATACAAAATCTAATATTTCACTCAAGAGAAGCAATTAATATTTATCATCACACCTGTTCCCACAATTTACTATATTATGTGATCTATATTAATATTAATTCTGTAGATGTTCATAAGTATTTTAGAAATATGTTTTAATTATCATGTAGGGGCCGATCCAGTGGGGCGATTGCCCCCTCCGTTCCCACAAGAGGAAACTTTCTTATTTTATATATAAATAAAGCAAATCCCAGAGTTTGGAGCTCTTAAAAGTAACTCTAAGTAGCAGTATTACAACCCACCGCCCCCCAGAAGTCCGTCCTGGATCCGCCCCTTTTATCATGGAATAAGTACTCCAGTCACGTGTTTCTTATTATAGTCATTTACTGAGAAATAAAGGATACTCTTCTTTTGGTGTGAATTCACACGTTAGTCACCGGGACACTTTCAGAATACAAAGTTGTAAGAAGGACACTACTTACTTCTATCTTCTTAACATAAATTCTTCTTAATATTTTAATATACACTACACTACACTATGAGACCACATTCAGAACGCACTAAGAAAAAACAAGAAATGGTTTAAAGGGGGACAAAGGAAACACACAAACACTTCCTGATTTCCGTTCCTACACGTCACAGGGATTTTATGCTGTTCAACCGATCGGTAGCAGGTCCAAAGACGAACGGACTGATTCATAAAAGAATATAATAAGAAGTCACATAACAAAGGAAATCCCAATCGAGTTATGACAGTGCAACGTTTCTTCTTGTTTCACGAGAGATTATTTCCTTCACATTATCCTAGTAACAGATTCCATATCTACGTAGTCCACTTCGAGGTAGCCATCTAATAACCGTGATTCAAGTTAATCGCTGAGAGAAGCTCGTTAGGTCCACAAGGAATATCACACATTATTGGCTCGTATTGCCCTTTCCCATTAACAGTCCAACCCCAGTCAGTCACTGTACGTAGTTCAGGATTCGTAATATGTCCTTTACGCCATATTAGGGCTTGAAACTGTGCTCTTTTTATTGTCGGACGCAGAGTATGTTGTGTCGGAGGCATGCATGATCCATCGACTTGTTTTTTAGTGAAAAATCACCACTGCAACTCTTTCATTTATGTTATCTTTGGGATTCTTATGTATACAGAGCGCATAAATACTTTCAGAACTCAGCCCCTCATTAAAAGTATTTTTCCCAGTGATGACAAAACATCAAGAACTGTCTCATCATCATCCATAAATGTGTTAAAGAAACTTGTTTTCGTTTTACCATAAAAGGATCTGGTAACATCAGTCCCTGAGAGAGAATGCAATCTAATCAAAGCATGAGTTCGTTTGTGACCTAACGCTTGATATATCATACGAACAGACATCTCACGTGCTTTAGCTCCTGAGACAACAAACCAGGTATCCTGTGGAAGTTGAGGGTGGGAATTCATGGCTAGCACTAGGACACCAATATCAGGAGAAAATATCCTTAGAGTTGCGCATATAATAAGATTTTTGTATCATCCTCTTCTTGTGTTGTTACTAGAGCTTCAAGATAAATCTGGCTAGTTTAACTCAAATTGAAGAAAAAATATATTCTGTCGCAGTTATTGATGGAATGGCAGAGGTCCCCAAACTGAAAGCAGGAAAGGAGACGAGAACAATTTCTGATTTGACAAATCAGTTCTACATCTTTTTTTTAAAAATATGGTGTTCTTTCTTAGATTCATGTTGTCTTTGACACATACGTAGATATTTCCCTTAAATATGCAATAAGAGATTGAAGACAACAAGGTAGTGTTCGTATCATGTACAAGATAGAATCCAACATAATCATTAAAAAAAAAAAAAAAAAAAAAAAAAGATATTCCTTTCAAAAAACTTCTTCCTCATGATAAAAACAAGGATAGACTAACGGAGGTTTTCAGTACTTCTCTAGTGAAAACCAGATTGAATAATGGGAAAAATATTGTAGTATCCTATTGGAATCAGGCTCTTGCTACTAACCGATGTGTTGAATCTCTAGTGAGAACACAAGAAAAGGCTGATACAAAAATCATCTTACATGCAATCTTCGCAAGTTTAAACGGAGCACAACTCTAAAGATATTTTCTCCCGATACTGATGTCCTAGTGCTAGCGACGAATTTCTACCTCAACTTCCACAGCATATCTGGTTTGTTGTCTCAGGAGCTAAAACAGGTGAAATTTCTATTCGCATGATATATCAAGCGTTATGTCACAAACGAGCTCATGTTTTGAATAGCTTGCATTCTCTCACACGGACTAATATCACCAGATCATTTCATGGTAAAACGAAAACAAGTTTATATAATATATTTACGAACGCTGATGAGACAGTTCTTGATGTTTTGTCATCACTGGGAAAAATACTTTTAATGAAGAACTGTTCCGAGTTCTGAAAGCATTTATGCGCTCTGTATACATAAGAATCCCGAAGATAACATCCCTGAAAGAGTTGCGGTGGTGGTTTTTCACTAAAAAGCAAGTCGATAGATCATGCATGCCTCCGACACAAAATACTCTGCGTCCGGCCATAAAAAGAGCACAGTTTCAAGCCCTAATATGGCGTAAAGGACATATTGAGAATCATGAACTACGTACAGTGACTGACTGGGATTGGACTGTTAACTGGAAAGGGCAATACGAGCCAATAATGTGTGATATTTCTTGTGGGCCTAACGAGCTTCTCTCAGCGATCAACTTGAATGGCGGTTATTAGATGGGTACCTAAAAGCGGACTACGTAGATATGGAATCTGTTACTAGGATAATGCGAAGGAAATAATCTCTCGTGAAACAAGAAGGAACGTTGCACTGTCATAACTCGATTAAGGGATTTCCTTTGTTATCTGACTTCTTATTATATTCTTTTATGAACCAGTCCGTTCGTCTTTGGAATGAAAATATAATGAAAAACACGTGACTGGAGTACTTATTCCATGATAACAGGGGCGGATCCAGGACGGACTTCTGGGGGGGCGGTGGGTTGTAATACTGCTACTTAGAGTTACTTTTAAGAGCTCCAAACTCTGGGATTTGCTTTATTTATATATAAAATAAGAAAGATTCCTCTTGTGGGAGGGGAAGGGCGATCGCGCCCTGGATCCGCTCCTGCATGATAATTAAAACATATTTCTAAAATACTTATGAACATCTACAGAATTAATGTTAATATAGATCACATAATATAATAAATTGTGGGAACAGGTGTGATGATAAATATTAATTGCTCCTCTTGAGTGAAATATTAGATTTTGTATACTGTTCTTTCCTTACGTTTTATATAACAACGGTTTTGAAAATAAAAATTTATTCGTATTTTATGCTCCTTTTTATAGATTTAGCTATTTAGCTAATAAATATTACAAAAATGATTATTTGTCAAATGAAATATTTTTTCTTAGGAAAAATACTTTTTTTTAAATTTTAACCAAAACGGCTACATTTATGTAAAAGGTGCTAATAACATAGTGTGTAGAACGTACTTAGACCTATCTTTTGAAAAAAAGAACATTAAAATCTAATGATTAAGAGCGAAGTTATGAGTTAAGCGAAAGATGACTCGTCATTTCCCTCCTCACCCCTCCCAGTCGCGGGTCTGACATGTCCACCATCACTTTTCTCATTCCCCTACCTTATAAGGAACAAAATGATACCATCCACAAACTCTACCATTAAATTGCACACGGGATGAAAAAGTGACCACTAAAAAACTGACTAACGCTAAAAGTAAGTAATTTGTAAACCTATAGAGATGATATTCGGGTTGCTGCTATCTTTAATTTTCTAACTATCAATATTACCGTAACTAGAAACTTTATAATGGAATAATAATGGTGAAAATTTATTTTCCACTCTTACAGAGATTTTGATGCTATAGTGCTACATATGTGAATCCTTTATTTATTGTAATTTTTTAAGTAATCTCATTGTTTATTTAGGTTACACTTATCCAGATTTAATTACAGATCCTTTCTACTGGGATATTAGAATTCAAATAGTAGCTTTTCATTAACTATTAAGTTTTGTTATTATTTTTATTTGTGTTATGATATTCTGATATTCTTCTAGCTGATTGAACAGTCCTGAGATTGCTAAGTTATTATCTTTGCAATCATTTCTATGTGATACTACTGCTCCTAAATCTCCGTAGAAGTTGGAGAACAGAATCCAATCTTCACTATCCAAGTATAAAGTTTCTAGTTACAGCAACATTCAAAGTTAGAAAATTAAAGATAACAACTACATCATGTTGGTGTTTAGTGTTTAAGTTGTTCAGCTTCTCATTCTTAGCATTTGAACAGGTTTAAAATTACTTCTCTGTGTAGTCTAGAGAGAAGTTGCTTTTTCCAGGATGCCTGAAGAAAATACAGATGAATCAGCAGTTCAAGTAATTGTGAAAAAAGAAATTGACGTGAACAATCTGAAAAGTTATTTAACAAAATGTGGTACTAACTTGCTACCACACTGGAAAGTAATAACTGTTCAGATATTTAATATACTTACAAATATCTTCTACATATCCTGAAAGAGCAACTTACAAAGACACCATTATGACTGTAGTCAGAATGAAATTTTCATTCATTGCAAATGTTGGTTAAAATTTCATTTTAAAGAATATCTAGCACAAATTAATAGGAAGGTTATGGATGGTATAAAACTTGCCGTTGAAGCAGCATAATTTATCTTGAAAAATAAAAATTTCATATATATATATATATATATATATATATATATATATATATATATATATATATATATATATATATATATATAATTTTAAAAGATAGGTTACTTTAAAATAATTATTATAATATAACATCAATCCTTATTGTGATAAGTAAAACATCACGTAATTTTATGCTAACAACATGAGGTTCGTATGGCGTGATTTCAATCAATTTCAACCTTAATTTTTGATTTGGTAATTATCTGACGCTATCGAATAAATGATTTAAGATTATTGCAACATTATTTACAAAAGAAAAATAAACGCAAGAATTCAAATACAAGAAAGGGTGAAATCTTATCCAAACTTTAATTAATAAACGTTTAAAATTCCGGCTCAGAACATAATACCCGAATCACAGTAACATTTATTATTCAGAATTACCTTCCTTATTCTTAACAGAAAGTCGCAAACGATCAGATCACGGGGGCCGTGGTTTCTCAGTGGTAGAGCGTTCACCTTTGGTGCATGGGGTCTTTGGTTGGATCCCAGCTCGCGCCAAGTGAACTTTGTGGTGGACAAACACCGTGTGCGTGAGTTTTCTCGGGTTCTCCGTTTCCTTCCACTGTCTTCATTCCACCATTTCATTATTTCTCAACATCACCATCTCCTTTAACCTAGCAGGCATAACTGTGGGACGTATAGCTGGAAGATTCACTTTTTACGATCAGGTCACGGTATCACGCACCATTTGAAAAGAGAATTGCTTTATAGTTTCAATAAGGAATCGTTTTAGAAATTCCATATTAGGATAACGTTTAGCACAGACTATCCTCTCTAACTCATGCCACGGTCAATAACCTAGCGGATTAAGGTCTGAACTTTTAGCCGGTACATCTCCACAGCTGATGATCTCAGGGATATGTTCTCGTGTTGTTTCGGCCTTATGACTTAGGAATAGAATCCTATTACAAATTCTAATGTCTGTTTTGAAAGATAGTATCGTGAAAAGGTGTCCATAAAAATAAGAACCTGTAACCCAATCATAGCTTACCCTCCTCCTCATTATGACTAAAGCTTCATGATGTTTTTCTTTTTGTAAATCCTGGGAAGAATTTTAGGAGCTTCTTTAGAGTTTCGTGCATAAATTCTATTATTTTAGGAATTGTAAGATTCCTTTCATCTTATGAACAGGGTGTAACGATGGCAGTTTCACAGAGTACCGTGTCAACAATGCTTTAGATTTTTCCTTGCTTGTCTTAAAGTTGAGTTAAAAGCTTTCGGCTTCGCGATGATAGACACGTATCTTTCAAGATCATTGTGAATAAGACTGATGTTATTTATTGTGGGGATATGTTTATTTCTCAGGTCACGATATTTTCGTTTCGGACAGAATTCTGGCCTTCATGCTTTTATGGCCTGCAGAATTCAACAGTCTGTGATCTGTATATCTTGTCTTACTGTTGAATGCGTTATTCTAATCGAATCTTGCAATAGTTCCATAAAGAATTTTTTGTTAATTCTAAGCTTTTTCAGAAGTTTAAATAATGCTAATGCTTCATGCCCAGCTTTATACAAACCGATGCTGTTTTCTTTCAATTCTCTTTTCATTTTATTGGCGTTATTGAATTGTTGTTACCTTCAAATTCAAGTTGACTATTAGTACTCAAAAACGAAACAGCATGCATTACAACACATACAACCACTTAGAGGAACTATGTAGATAACATGAAAATAATCAAGGCTGAAGGTTACAAGATAAATAATAATAATTAAGGCGTAATTAACTAATACATTCGAAAACATATTCCTATGTGCTTGGTGAAAGAAGTTCAAAATTGCCAAACACCTATTAATAATAAGACATTATTTATTACATTCTCCTATTTCAATGATTCTATTCTTAAGTCAAAGTATAAACAACATTACAAACCTATTTAAATGAATATTAATTTCCTTACTCAGTGTTCAAAGAAATAAATAAATTAATAGAGACAAATATATCAAATAGCACAGTTACTTGCAGATTTAAATATGTCCTTGTACAGTCAGAAACAATATTGCAGGTATAAGAAATGATAACTCCAATCTATACTTAATATTGTTTCTGATTGTACAATTTATACAGTCTATTCTTCAATTTCGTTATAGATATATTTGGGTGTGTAATCAATAGAATATCACATTCTGTAAATAGCAATTCCCATTTTTCAAAAAGGGTTGCTTCTGAAATTTTGAAAGTAATAATAATTCATTTATTTATTAGGCAGCAAACAACATACACAGCCACAGGCAGCAGATGCAAGCACACATGCAACCAAATCCATACAACAATGTCACAGGATATATCTATCATCAGGCAAATTACGCTTGCAACACACAAGCTGCACATGCAGTTGAGATCATAAAAATCAACGTAATATAAACACAGAAATGATACATACTGGGATAAAATAACGTATCATGAATAAAAACACATGAGTTTCTTTTCACAGTGTGAAACTACGATAGACTTCCAATCTATGGCAACGCAATATTCAAACTTGAAGTAATACTGCAGGTTGCAATAAATTAATAAGATCAAAGGTAGAACGTGTTTCTTGGATGCTGAATCTACATCAAAAAGTCAATATTCGTTTTCCTTATTCTGTTTGATCTATGGCGATAAAACTTGAAATCGGAAATTGTTAATTTGAACCACTTCCGGATTCAGTAGAGGGTTAAGGAAGGAGAAAAAACATACTCTCCGGAAGCTGAGTCAATTGCAAAAACTGAATCTCAATGTCTCTGGCCGTTTTTGATCTATAAAAATCAGTATTGAAACCAGAAGTAGTAGTAAGTTACAATCACTTCCGGTTTTGATAGAGTGTTGCAGGTTCTGATGGAATGTACTCTTAAAACCCTAAATCGATTGCAGTAAACAGCTTTAGCTACCTATTACGATTTTTTATTTTATTGCGATAAACGTTGAAAGCGGAAATGACTAATTTGAACCACTTCCGGTTTGAGTAGAGAGTTACAGGAGAAGATGGAACCTATCTTTGGGATGCTGAATCGATTGCAAGAAACCGACTAATATTTTAAAAATTAAGGCAAAGCCATTTTAACATTATTATTTTTTTCTGGCCTTCGATGTGATTACTTGTAAATGTTTTTGTTGTCTAATAATAATTTGTCTAATATTATTCCCAGATCTTTAATGTAAGTTCCAAATTCAATTTTCTAGTTACCTTCTTATATAATTACAAAACAAAAGGTCAGTTTTTTTTTCATAAAAGTTATATCTTGAATTTTGGCAATATTTAAAGGTACGATATTATTCTCTGACAATTTAGCTAATATATCAATGGTTTTTGAAACATGATTTGATCTGGAACTGTATTTATTTCATTTAGGATTTTAATATCATCAGCATACATAAAATATTTACACATTAACTTATCAGGTAAATCATGTATATAAAGTAAAAACAGCTAGAAACCCAGGTTATAACCCTGAGGTATTTTAAATGTTATGTTATAAATAGAGGAGTAATTATACCTAACTCTAAATATCCTGTTATTTAAATATGAATATAGCTATTTTATTAAATTTGACAATTTATTGACAATTTATCAAATATTTTCGCAAAATAAAAGTAAACAATATTGGTTTGACTACCAGATTGAATAATAGGAAATGGACCTTGCATAACAATTCATAAAAATTGTCCAATTAGTAATACTACTTTACCATCTATAAACCCATGTTGATTAGTATCCAACTGATTACAGACAGTGCTGTACAAGTAGTTGCACATTTTTTTTTTTTTTTTCAAAAATTTTAGAAGTAACTTTCATTATAGAAATAGGCCTATAATCGTTTATCTTATCACCATTGGGTGTTATGGCTACTACCTTCCACGTTTCAGGATAATTATTCACACTTGAACTCTAATTAAATTCATGGCAGGGCCGCTATCGCCAAACCGCTGGTGACAGCAGTAAATGCGAAGAGGCGTATCCAGTTGTGCAAGGACCACAAGGCGTGGACTCATGAGCAGTGGAAACACGTAATGTGATCCGATGAATCAATCTTCGCCTTGTTTCCAACAACCGGTCGTGTTTACGTATGAAGAACACCGTCGCAGGCCTATGATACAGACTGTTTGCTCCCAACTGTAAAGCGTGGGGGTGGTTCTCTTACAGTATGGGCAGTAATATCGTGGTTTTCTGCAGATCCCATCAGAGCTGTGCATAGAATGATGAATGCTAAGGCGTATGAGGCCATTTTGGGGGACCAGGTTCTACCCATGGCCCAAATGTTGTTCCCTGATGGTGATGGCATCTACCAAGATAATTTGGCACCCTGTCATGCTGCAAAAACGGTGAAATTATGGTTTGAGGAGCATGACCAGGAGCTACCATACCTCCCCTGGGTCCCACAATCACCAGATCTGACCATCATTGAGCCATTGTGGTCTGAGTTAGAAAGGCGTGTTCGGTCTCATTACCCTCCACCAGCATCCCTTAAGGAACTGGAGCATGTTTTGGAGTAACAATGGTACAAAATTCCACACACCACGATTCAGGAGCTATATACGTCCACCCCACGTCGGATCCAAGCTGTTTTGGACGCAAAAGGAGGCCCCACACCTTACTACGTATGATTTTCACACTTTTGCAAACGTTTTAGATTTTTTGGTCCAACCCCTGTGTGTATATATACAAGTCTCCAAATATCATTAAAGGATTCAACCTGCTGGAAATGTGGTTTAGGTAATTTTCAGAGATCATTGGTGAGAAGGTTGGGTGAAAATAAACACAAGATATTAAGATTTTTCACAGAATTGCATTTTAGTTCAATCCAGACACCCACCCCATCATTTATAAGTTCAAGATCAGATCTGCAGTCCACCGTAAATTTTCTCTTTTTACTGCCATCAGTGATCCACACTTCTCTGACACGACTCTCTAGCAGTAACGTAGCGTGAAGTTTTGAAATAGGTAGGCTGAAATTAGATTCGTAGCTAGAGGGTGGCCAGGAGGGGCCTAGTCCCCTGAAACTTGCAATTGTTTGTTGTATGTATATATGAATGTAAAGTGAATTCAAGTTGCCCCCCCCCCCCAAAAAATATATATATATATATATATCCCGCTCTTATTTAAACGATCACCTCTTAGTGTTCTGACTACGGACCTGGCTGTAATGTTTGACAGAAAAATGCTAATTCATGCAATAGATTTTTCATACAATGCAAGAAAAAGTATAAGAGTAGTTTTGCTTCATATTTCCCTTACATATAAGGTTTCCTTACATATGCGATACTCGCACATCACACATACACTGTATTACTATTTCAAAGAAACAAACGGATATAAGACTATCTTAATTTAAAATTCCCCAAATCATAGACACAAACTTAAGAACTTCACCCACAACAACAGCTATCAGTATACTAATGGAAAACAGTAGTGCTGCAGCTCACAATCAATTGATGTTTTTTTTTTTCTTTTTTTCTTTACAGAAAAAGCTAGTTTTAGAGGAACTTTTTACAGAAAAAGCTAGTACGAAATAAGGCACTATACCTCATCTGAGACCTCATTCATATCGCTCTTCGCATAACTTGCGGGTCGCATGCAACGCAAAAAAAAAAAAAAAAAAATATATATATATATATGCAACAAGTAATTATAACTGCTATGTCAATTATCGCCAACTAAAATGCAAATTTTACGCTGCGATAACGGAAATCGGTACGCAATAAGATCCCTAATGTATTAGTACTATTCATAGTAACATTTTAATCTCTCTCTTTTTTCTCTCTCTTTCTCAGAACTTGTTACTGAATGCGAGCTCCTAAATTTTTCATAGTCTCTCTGTTTTATACTTTCATACAAGACCGTGTCCTGTCGCTTTTGTTTCCATAAACACCCGAAAGGCTAGCCTTTCGTCAACATTCGTCCATGTTCGTTGCATCGTGTTGAATTTGTGTATTGCTAATGGTTTTCGTCTGCTGAGGGTGACGGGAAAGCGATTGTCACCGCCCCATTCTCAAGAGTACATGAGAAAGACAGAAAGCTAGTGGCTCATAGCCTACAATGCGTTCTTGCAGAAACTCTCGCGTGATGTTTAAACAGCGCATCATAAAACAAATCCATTTTAATAAAATTAATTGTATCAATGTCCAAAAGCAACATTTCAGGTTGATGTATAAATAAATGGATAGGCTAAGCCTTATAGCCTTAATGGACACTACGTCCCTGCTCTCTAGTATAATAAGTCGGCTCTAAAATGGATAACGTTATCTGAGAAATAATCTAAGTCTTCATGAATATCGGACAACCAGATTTCTGTTACTGCAATTATATCATATTCGCAGTCAGAAAGAAAAGAAAAATCACTACTCTTGGTTCTTAGTTCATGAACATTTTGATACCAAATTTTAAGATTGAGACTTGTCATACCTAATATTAGAATTATGAGTGTTAATAACTTCGCCATGCTTTTGCAATTTACCATAGAAAGGTCCAATAAGAATACCTGTAGACCACACTTTAGGATCGTTAATTCGGGTAAAATCTGATTGATTCACCTCTACGTGAAACGAAGTTTAAGAATTATATTTAGATTTTAGTCTGGTAAAGACTACTTAGCTGCATTGAGTTCCTTAACAATCATAATTTATTCAACTTCTTCACAAGTAACAACACGTTGAATCTTGTTACAAACAGTGCTTTTTTCTTGATTTAGACAGCAAATTTGAATTACCTGATCCACAGCCAACAGTTAGTTTCCTTGGTTCTCTACGAGAACCTGAGTTTGGCAAATTATCAACTTTCCGAACTTGAAATGGTTTGTTATTTTTGGATATTACATGGGATCAAAATGAAGGTGTTAACTTAAAGAGCAAACGTTCATTCTTTTCAGTTTCACTATTAACTGTTAAATTTGGGATATGACCTTGGTCAGTGATGTTAGGAATTGTTATAACATCTGGTTCCGAGTTCTCGTTTGAAGTTGAAATTTTACGGAGATGCAGTTGTTCATTGATTAAAACCACCACAGATCTCTTAACAAAGAATTTTCTTTCTTTAAATTTACAATTTCCTTTTTAAATTTAAGAAGTTCTTGCAAAAGTTCATTTTTGATTTTGTTCACACTATATTCAAATAATTTCCATGCAATTTCAATGTTCATAGAAAAACCCTTACAACAAGATAATTCGTCATCTTGTCTCTGTCCTGAGGTACCTAATTGCTTTCTGCTGACTGAATTATCACAAACAGATTTTTTTTTTCAACACAGGCGCTACATTTAAACTTAGTTATTTGAAAGTGTTCTTTTTTATTTTTTGTTGTTCGAAACAAGCAGAATGACATTTTCTTTGACGTACGGTACATTTAATAGTGTTTTGCTTTCCATAGACACATTGATTACTTTGCGGAAAATTATTAGCTAAAGATACCAATTAATATGTACATAATAACACAAATTTAAAAAATATCATAAGCACAAAAAAATCATAAAAGTAGACTCCAAATGGCCAAAAAGAAATCTAATCAGACAAAAATTAAAAAAAAAAGTAGTAATCAGCTTGATCTGCCAGAGGAACTAAAATTATTGAAGACATCATGATCCTATATTATTGTGAAGCTTGAGAACAAGGAATACGGAAGAGCCACTGATAGTCACCAAGTTCCCTAATGCGAGATACTAGCACATCTCAACTTACTGCTCACGGTGTTTCCAGCCCCGCCCTGTGAAAGGAGGGACAGGTGCTTGATAGTGAATGTCCATGAGAAAGGAAAAAACCTTAAGACGAAATGAGCAGCCACGAGGTATTTTATGTAGTTTGTAAATTTTTAAAATAATAATAATAATAATAATAATAATAATAATAATAATAATAATAATAATAATAATAATAATAATAATAATAATAATAATAATAATAATAATAATAATAATAATAATAATAATGATTCAAAATTAAATCCTGAGTAATGAAATTTAGATATCGTTTGGAAACATACATAGGATATCTACAATTTACACGATGAAAATTTAAAAAAAAAATGGTTAGTAATATTGAGCATTTACCAGTTATCTTATATACGAGAAGCTGCTTAAAAAAAGTTTGTAGCGCAGCTCAAAAGGAGTGCACGTGGAATGATGAAATATTACAGTTATTCTACATTTTCACAACGAAGTTCAATACACTTCCTTGCAGTGCTCCAATTTTTGCAGATCATCAAAAAAACAAACAAACAAAAAAAAAAAAATCTGAAAACTTTTCCGCGCACCACTGTTTACTAATCACCTTATGAGCACTAATCACCTTTCTGTCAGGCTCGAAATTGATTCCTTTCAAGTGTTGTTTGAGTTTGGGGAATAAGTAATAGCCTGACGGAGCTAGAGCCAGGAAATAAGGAAGATTATCTAGACATTGAAACCCTAGATCATGAAATAACAATTGTGTTTGCAGTGGCCAATGGAAGGAGCATTGTTCTAAAGAAACAGACTTCCTGTCCTCAAATTTCAGTGACATTGCACTTTCAATTTGCCTTTCAGTCTTGTGAGGTGCAGAGTAGTACTCTGCATTAAATTCTGACTCTTTTACAGATAGTTTATGAGTATGACTCCACCTTATCTTAAAAGAATGTTGCAAACACTTTCCCAGCCGATTTCTGTCTCTTGAACTTCTTGGGGCGAAGGAATCTGAGTGCCGCCAATCCATTGACTGTTGTTTCGTTTCAGGATCGTAGTGATACAACCATGTTTCGTCCATGGTTACTATTTGTGATAGAAATTGGTTGGCATTGCGCTTAACATGGGAAATGATTTCCCTTGATATCCTTACTCTTTCACATTTTTGGTCTGCTGACAGATTTTTGCGAGCCCATTTTGCCACGAGCTTGGGCATGCCCAAGACATTATGAAGTATGCTACTGATGCGTTCCCGAGAAATGCCCATAACCACTGCCACACATTTGCTGAGATTTTCAAGAGTAATATCAAGAATTCCATTCATGATTTCGGGGACAGTCACTGTTTCTGATCTTTCTGCACTTGGAGCATCATCTGTTGAGAAATCGCCACGTTTGAAATGTGCTAGTCATCTACTTGTTCATTGCTGCATATGGTGGAGGTGAGTCCCGTAGTGTTTCACTAGTTCCTCATACATTTCCTGCGGTGGTTTTCCTTGGTGGGGAACAAAAATTTGGTGATAGCTCTGATCTCGATATTTGTGAAATTCGCTGATTGGGCACACACGATCATTTCAAGGGCATGTAAAACACAATAAGGATTTCGTTATTAATATGAAAATTTCTACTTGTACATACAGAGATATATTCTTTAAAATATTCTTCAAAACTGTACGATTTCATCATTCTACCTGCACTCCTTCTGAGTTGGGCTACAAAATTTTCATTGAAATTTTCTCGTATCATTGAAATTTGAACACCGTTTCTCGTAAGTTTTACCACTTTTGTCAATCCAAGAGAGAAAAATCTTTATATCCTACTTCTCTTTAAAATTTATTTTACATCTTTCACAAGGTTGGCCGGTGATTTGCATTCTAAATATTAAAGGTAAACATTTTACAAAGGTTGGTTAATTTGAGTTTAGGGTCTCTTTTGAGCACGGAAGATTCGTGAACCTACAGTTTAAGGCGGAATCCTAACCACCGTACTATGTTCAAATTTTGAGGTTCTCCCATCAGGTACGCGAACCAGAGACCGCGTGCGGTAAAGGCACACGTGCCAGCTATTAGACCAGCGGAGAGGGCAAGGAACAGAGAATATAGATAACATTGTTTTGTTGTATAAATTGATATGTGTTTTAAGATATATTTTGGGACTTTTCCAGTAATTATCTCTTCGCCACCTCTGCATATCTTCTTTCATGTACACTCCAGTACTTGCCTTACTTTTCCTAAATACTCATATACTGGACGCTGTTTGACAAAGCCTTTCAATTCCTTGTATTCTTGTAGAACAAATTTCTCATATGGAAATTGAGAATTAATACATGTGTGATGATCACATGTTACTTTGCCTTCATAAGCCATCATTAAACGAGCAGCTTTGTTTACTGATTCGCCGATGACTGTATACTCTCTTCGGTGAATATGGCCTATTACTCCACAATACGCAGGACCTGAAAACAAAACAGTACGCAATGAATATAAATATATATATACATTGAATAAGATCTTACGTGGTCTTATTTGTGCATGATTTCAAGAATAATAAATAAATAGAGAAGTTTATTTACATCAATATTTCTGTAAATATGTGGTACATGCGGTCTTCCGTAATGTCATACTAGAATAATCGCTTTCAGTGCGCATGATTAGTTGTTGAAACTTCAAAGACTAATCCCTCAAATGTAAACCTAAGTAGTGATTTGAATCAGACCTTAGCAGCAGGCCCTGAGTTCAATGATACATAAGGTAATCAATATGGAGTACTATAAAGTAAACTACTGTTTTGTTCGTTTGCTTTCTGAAAGCATACGTGATACTCGAGTGTAGTTTATGAAAAGAATAAGCATCTTGGGTGCTCATGGCTCGAGGTTTGATATCCGTTGGGAGAATATCATGTTATTTTATTGACTCATCATCAAGAAGCAATTTTGAAGTTACACTAAAAAATTATGAATCTGGTTAAGAAAGCTAAAAATAGTAGTAATGGAACCCGAACCAAAAACTGTCTAGTGCTCTCCAAGGGCTATCAAGTCAAGGATTTTTTCTTTAAGTACAAACGACAATGCATTAATTTACAAGCAAAATGTAAATCATAGTAAATCAATATACCATATACTATCATTATGAAACACTTAATTTTGATGTATGTTTATTCACTTTCTTTGATTTTCCCTGACTTTTCTCCGAGTTTAATATAAATTTTCTCTGGCTTTTTTCCAGTTTTCTCCTTCCCTTATACCCGATCTTAAATCGGCTTTATGTTCTACTTCTGATTTTTTTTTTTTTAATATTTCAATTTAACGTTTAGTTACAAAATAAGGAATACATAAATCTTCCTTCTATTTAAATTTTTATTGTCTTAATACCACCTATTTTGTGGACTATAACAGTATGCAATATACTGATTACACGGAATCACGATTGAATGTTTAGTTAAACTAGCAACTCGACTAACAAAATTACTTATAAAATTAGTAACACCTAAAATTTTGATGCTACTTCTGTTTAATTTCTCTCTTATTTTCTCCATTTTTTCAGTCCTTGCACTACTTAAATGTCTAATTCGTTTCTTTATGACACTTATATAACGTACAGAAATTTACTTACGCTTCATTATCTTTCGCAATTATTGTACTTTGTTTTCAATGTCTGATTGCGTGACGTCTTCTCTCAGTTTATCTAAAAATATCTCTTAGAGCGACAGCCTTACACTAGTCTAGCGACAGTGCCACTTTTTTCTTTTTTCACCGATTTGTCATCACCAACCTCCAGGACCTACAGCCCAAGTGAAAAATCCCCACACCCACCAGGGATTGAATACGGATCTCTAGATTAGCAGACGGATATTCTATTGGCTGAGGTTCAGGTAGCCCATTTCAATCTTCCAAGTAATTTAGAAATATTATTATTTTTTTAAATATGCATTCTCTACCTACAAGCAGCCTGTTGTACCCTATGTTCAGTTACTTTATTCGTAAGATATATATATATATATATATATATATATATATATATATATATATATATACACTTAAGAAATTTCCCTGACTATAAGCTTCCTCGACTTTCCCTGAATTTCTAGGGAGCCCTGCTTTAACTAAGGGACTTGTGAACAGGTTGTCATTAGAACGTTATCAATATTTTCATTAGTAGAATTACAAGATGAATTACAGTATATTTATCATCAGGTTGTAATTTCAGGAGATTGAACAATGGAGTAAAAAATTGAACATGATGTTTCAAATTTAAAGATTTTTTTTTTTAATAATTTTATTTATAGTCTAAACCTTTCCATAAAATGCAGTAAATTTATCATTTTCAGATGAGAGTAGCTAGGTTTCGAATTTAGAAAACGTAATTTAGAATATATTTTGGAGATGAAAATTTGGATTTTATCATGTTTAAATTAGCCTCAACGCTTTTCCTAAGCCAGAGACCAGAGTGTTGTATATGATTCAAATCATTTTCATTACTCTTACTCACCACGGGACGAAGTACCTCACTATTATTATAAGATCCCTGCAGTGCATGTATGTGTATTTATCACTAGACTTGAATTCCAATATCAGTACTAATGACTGATGAGCCCAATCGAGATATGCAGAAATAAGAGGTTATGTTATGAAATAAAAATTTCTCTACAAACGCTTTTGTTTAATTAAACGGTGGGTCTAATGTCTAATGAAATAAGATCGATTTTCCTACAAACAATTAAGAAAAATTCAGTAGAGCATAAGGGTACCGGGATTCAGGCCCGTGCTTCGGTTCCAATCACAACTCCAGAACACACAATTTTGTGTTTAGAACGTGACTAGTACTGAGTGATTCAATCAGTTATACAAAGTACTTCAAAGGTAAATCCGAATTGGATATTTAAGTTTTTTTTTTTTTTTTTTTTTCTTCAATAGCCCCATTCATACAGCTATTCAGGCTTGGGAAATTCTGGGTTCGTTTCTTGACGATGTTTCCTTAAACCAAATCACAAATTTACAAATTCATTGATAGCATTGGGTGTAAAAGACCATGGCCACCGTTCGTGTGTTTACTTGCCCAGCAAAATGATTCAAAAACAATGCTATCAATACTCCAATAGGACATCAAACTGGACACACATAAATCACATCTTACCTTAGGTGCCCATAGTGTCCCATAATAAGATCTTACACTAACATGCATATTTAACTAACATTTTACACACATATACAACTAAAATATTTAGTGAAAAAACTAATAGTACAATGGAAATATGTTAAACAAATGAAAAATTATTTTACATTTTGCTGCAAGATCTTTTCCAACAATCTTTTGTTATTATTATTATTGAATTTAATACATTATAAATTTTCTATCGAATGAAAATCGTAGAAGAATTGATATTAATTTCATATATTATTATTTATGAGTATCCAGATAGTTATGGGGCTGCAGTGGCTCAGTGGTAGAGCGCGAACTTCTGGTGTATGGAATCCTTGGTTCGATTCTAGCTCGCGCCATGTGAGCTTTGTGGTGGACAAACACCGTGTCCGTGTGTTTTCTCAGGGTTCTCCCGTTTCCTTCCACTTTCTTTATTCCACCATTTCATTCATTTCTCATTATTACCTTCTCCTTTAGCCTAGCCGGCGTAATCGTGAGACGTAAAAGTTAAAGATTTCATTTAATTTTTCCAGATAATTATGAACTTACATTTGCTACCTCTTTCAGTTATAGATAGTCTTATATTGAACCTGCGAGCGCGACGTGTATACGACAAATTTCGAGACACAGACAAAACACGTTAAGATCCCTCGAAGCAACTAGCATCACATATTATGGAATCATACTTAGCTCTGTATTCTTATGGAGGAATATGAAGGATCGTTTCTCATGATGCATCACTAATCATGAATATCATAGTCAATTCCGTCATTCGTATATAAAAAAATAGTGTGGTCACTCGTTAATGCTTTCACCTTCCTCAGTTCGTCTCATAGCATTGACTGCTCTTTCTCCACGTAAGGTGCATTTCCAAGTTCATGTGTTATTGTGTGTGATCATCTGAGCATGAGTGAAAGAGAAAATCACTTTTAGTTTACACCAAAAAATGTAAAATACTCGTAGCATTATAATTTTTGTTTCCATGCGATTATATGCACATATTATATTTCACTAGTTATTGGACAACTTCATAATTTTATTTTTCACCAATGCACTGTATTTGCATAAGAAATCCGTACTTTTCTTCGGAAAAATTGACTGAACTTTCGGAACAATTCCAACGAGTTCCTTAAGCTTTAAATCAAGATGCGATGCGAATTTTTTATATGAAGTAACTGCGAAAAATAACTTCGAACACAAAATTACATATAGCGATTCTACAGTACAGTTATAACAATAGTACGTACTTTCACATCTTTAGAGGTGTTCGCAACAAAATATCCAACAAAGCTACTTGTCTTGCCGTAGACACTTGTTTCAATCCTGCTAACTCTTAATGGAAAGAAGATATAAGTGTTAGTATTCAGGCTGCACTTTCATCTACTTCAAAAGAGTATCAAAATAAACGAATGCCTCGGTTGCATTCCCCTTTCGGGTTGAATTGAAGTCACGTCGATATCTTCTTCATTCATCTACTGAGTTATTTATGAATGAGATGAATGAATTTACTGTCACTCAAATTTTGAAATCCCAGGTCCTCTGGATTGCAGATTAACCATTTGGTCATGCCCTCTGCATTGCACTCGGAACAGCCAAGAATTTTCACGTTGGTGTTCTGCATGTCTTTAATTGAGTGCTCTTTCTTATGGTTAGTTTCAGTTTGTTTGTCAATTTCACTTCGTTAATAGTTTTATTATTATTGTTATTGTTATTATTTATTTATTTAGGCCTATTTATTTATTTATTTATTTACTGACATCGATCCGAATATTTGGCAATTCGGATAATTGAAGTTATACGCATTTAGATCCAAAAACTAAAAGACTAATTTGGCGAAATCTTTGTTAATGCTTCCATTCAAATCTCAGAGATTGTTACAGGCTTCCTATCGCCATGCTTAGACTTCATGTAACTGATGGATAGAGCAAAAAGTAAAGTAAAGTTTATGAAAAATCAAATAATAACTATATTTTCTTCTTTTAACTCTTTCGATTGCCTAATAGTTTTCATGAAATGAGATGAACAAACTGTTTCGAGTGCCGAACTCTCATCAATGAACATTTTATAGCGGTAGATAAGGAGTCATATACTTTTTTGTTTAAAATCATTATATCTTACTAAGAGCGAAGAAAGATTACTTTAGCTACTTTATGCTATTATTTTAGCCTACATATATGCTGTCCCTACTTGACCCCAAAAATTCAATTTGGAGCACCTGGGCAACATGACGTATTATTATTATTATTATTATTATTATTATTATTATTATTATTATTATTATTATTATTATTATTATTATTATTATTATTATTATTATTATTATTATTAAGTATTCTGCCTTTCGGCAGGTCCTGGGACCAATGAGGATTTTTTTTTTCAATTTTAGATTTTGGCCTGGAAATGTTTCTTCCACTTTTGTCGATCTTCAGCTTCCTCTTTTAACTTCCATTATTTTCTCCTATCTTTCAAATCATCGATCAGCTGTGTTCTTCTTCTTCCTATTCATCGCTTCCCTTCTATCTTTCCTTCTATGGCGGTGTGAAGAAGACAATTTCTTCGCAAGATGTGTCCAATCCAATTGGCCTTTCTACGAAGGATGGTGGCTAGAAGTGTCCTCTTTTCTTCTATCCCTTTTAAAACATCTTCGTTTGTTGCTCTCTTTGTCCATTTTATATTTTCCATCTTCCTCCAACACCACATTTCGAAGCTCTCCAAATATTTCCTCTCTCACTTCCGTAATGTCCAAGTCTCTGAACCATACAGTCCAATGCTCTATATATAGCACTTGACCAACTTCTTTTTAAGTCCAATATTGAGCCTGCTAGTTAAGAGTGATCTTTTCTTGTTGAATGATTCTTTAGCTATGGCAATTCTTGACCTGATCTCTTTGGTGCAGTAAGCGTCTCTCGTCAAAATATTTCCCAGATACTTGAAATTATCGACCTCTTCAAGTTCTCTTTGTTCTACTCTGATCCGTAAGGACGTCTTATCACGGGATATTCTCATGACTTTCGACTTTTCGATGTTAATTTCCATTCCATACAGTTTTCCAGTGTCAATTATTTTGTCAATCATCTCCTGTAGTCCTCCTTCGGTTTTAGCTATTATAACCCTATCATCTGCATACCTGATCTTGTTAATGATCTGCCCTCCAATCTTGAAATCTCCAATTCCCATTAATGCTTCCTTCATTAAACATTCACTGTAAATGTTGAATAATTGGGGCGACATACTACATCCTTGTCTGACTGCTCTTCCAATCTCCACACTATTGGTTTCTCCTTCATTCAAGCGCAGCTTCACTCATTGTCCTGTGTACAGGTTTTGAATGAGTCGTCGATCTCTCCAGTTGACTCCGATTTCTTTAAGTATTTTCAGAAGTTTCTTCCAATTGACTCGGTCGAAAGCTCGGTCGATGAAGCACAAACACAACTCTTCCTTCACATTAAGAACTCGTTCCGATATAATTTTCATCAATCCAATAGCATCTCCGGTGCCTTTTCCTTTCCGGAATCCAAATTGATCTTCTACTAACCTCTCATCTATCTTACTTGCCAGCCGCCTGTTCAGTATGCGTGCAATGATCTTTCCAGTATGGCAAATCAGGCTAATGGTTCTGTGATCGCTGCACTTCTTTGCTTGGTTTTTCTTGGGCAATGCAATCATTGTAACATCAAGAAAATCCTTTGGCCATTCTCCACTTAGGTAGATCTTGTTAATAAGTGAAGTCAGTACTTTCACTGCGTTGTCTCCTAATCCCTTGAGCAAATCTACTGGTATGTCGTCTTCTCCAGTGCCCTTTCTCCTACGCATTTCTTTGATTGCTTATACTACTTCACTTTTCAATATACTGGGTCCTTTTTCATCATCATCCACCTCTTCATCTTCTTCGATTGCAATATCTTTGGGGGTGGTTCTTCTGATCATAGAGATCTTTTATGTATTCCTCCCAAATTCTAAGGATGCTTTGATGGTCAGTGGTTACATTACCTTCTTGATCTTCGATGCCGAACGTTCGTATATTTTTGTTAGCTTTACCTCCTAATTCTTGTGCTTTCTGGTACATCAGATCATATCTGCCGCGCCATTGAAGTTCCATTATTTCTTCACATATCTGTTCCATGTACTTTTCTTTGGCTTTGCCTGTCTCTCTTCTTAATTCATTATTCAGCCTTCTGTATTCGTTGATGTCCGTGTTTTTCGCCTTTCTGCGTTCTTCCATCTTCTTAAGCATTGCTTCAGTTATCCATGGTTTTCTCGGTGCTCTTTCAATCCTGCTAATGTTATTGTGGAGTGTGTCAAGTAGAATCTGTTTAACTTTTCCCCAACTATTCTCTATATTGTCAACCACATCGCCCATTGCACAAAATTTTTCTTCAATTTTTTCTTTCACATCATCGTCGATATTTCTTAGTCACTCCAAGTTCCATTTTCGATTTCTCTTCCCATTTTTCTTGATCAACTTTAACCAGGTTTGCACTTCCGCCACCAGGAGATTGTGATCCGATTCAATGTCCGCTCCTGGCAGTGTCTTCACATCTCGTACACTATTCCTGAAACGTTGCTTCACAAAAATGTAATGGATTTAGTAGCTTTTCGTATCTCCTGGACTTTTCCACGTGTACAGCTTGGTTTTTCTTTTCTGAAACCACGTGTTCATCACCACAAGATCATGTTGCCTACAGAAATCGATAAGCATTTGACCTCGTTCGTTTCTTCTAGCTAGTCTAAACGGTCCCACTACCTTATTCTCAGCTCCTTCTCCTACTACGCTGTTGAAGTCTCCCATTACTACGGCGTTGACTTTACCTCTTCCTTCCTGATGCAATATGTCACTAATCTGATCATACATTACTTCTACTTTATTATCATCATGACCGGTTGTTGGCATATACACTTGTATTATCACAATATCCACTGGTTTTGCATGTAGTTTTTCAAACATCAAGCGGTCACTTCGGTATTCCGATTTGGTTACACTTCTTGCTACTTCGTTCTTCATCCTATCGCGACACCATTATCGCCCTTATCTCAACCCGAATAGTATATTCTGTAATTTCTCGATATTATCTCATCTTTCCCTGGCCATCTCACTTCACTCAGGCCCACTATGTCCACTTTACATTTGTTCATATCCACTTTTAAATTTTCAAGTTTTCCCTCACGTCGTAAAGTCCGTACGTTCCAGGTTCCTTTGCTGAAATTAAAGTTATTATTATTTTCTCCTCTGATGATTCTTCCCGGAGCAGTCCCCACCCGGAGATCCGAACGGGGGACTATTTTACCTCCGGAATTTTTTACCTCAGAAAGAACCTCATATTTATTTATTCTCCTCCTTCGTCCCTTCTGGGAAAAAGATTCCCATTTCCTTTCCACATCTCCATGCCGTTGACCATCTAGTGATTCATCCGCCTTTTAGGACAGTTTCCTCTCCTAAGGACAAGAAGGTGCCCTGACCTCCACCCGCTCATCCTCCCTCCGAGAAAGCCGTTGGCACTTGGTAGAAGCTGACTCCTTATCCCGGGAGTCGATCGGTCTCCACCTATGTTAACCGCCAAAGACGTTGTCCGCTTTCTTCCGCGAGGAGGTGTAGCTTGGGATTTCCCTTCGTTTAGGATGAGACCCCTTCGGGTCTCTCTCAAACCTCTACAGTACTTTTAGAAAGCAACATAACGTAAGACTTTTTAAAATTCTAACTCCGTTGCTGAATTCCTCCGCAATTATAGACAATATATGTAATTCTAACTAACTAACTCTATGGCCTATGGAACCCGGAAGTTCAATGCCGCGTTCACAAAAGCTGGCTTTTATCCTTAGCCAATTGAATCCAGTTTCTACTTTGTATTTCTATTTCTGCGACACCCATCTTAATATTGTCCTCTCATCTGCACCTAGGTCGTTTCCCGATTGGTCTTCCAGTTAAAACTTTCAAAGTGTTCCTACTTTCTTTCATCCTGGCTACATGACCTGCCCACCTGAGCCTTCTAGACTTGATGACCCTAACAATGTTTGGTAGATCGTATAAATTATGTAGTTCCTTGTTATGAAGTTTCCGTGATTCCCCATTCCCGTTTCTCTTGGGTCCGAATATTCGTCTCAGGATCTCGTTCTCAAATACTTCCAGTCTACGTTCTTTCCTCAGAGTAAGCCTCCATGTTTCGCAACCACACAGAACAATAGGCATGATTATCATTTTATATATTTTAAGCTTCAAATTCCTCGACAGGATTCGTGACAAGAGATTTTGAATTGAATAATAACACGAATTCCTTGCTTTTAATCGACATTTAGTTTCTTCGTGAATATGGTTTTGGTCTGTTAATATTGATCCTAGATCCTGCTTTGAAAGTATCCACTTTGTCAAAAGTATTATTTGATATTTTAACGCATCCATAATTTGCCGTATTACGATCCCGACGAACTTCCATATATTTAATTTTCTCTGTATTTACTTATAAACTAATGTCCCTGCAAACGTTTAATAAGACCTCTGCATTTCTTTCTATTGTTTTCTTTTCAGTCCCTATTAAATTTACATCATCAGCATATATGTAATTCACTTTTTGCAAAATCTGTTGAACCATTAAGGAAAACATGACGTGCTTTAAAAATGATGATGAGCTAATGTAAGACATATAAAGTTCGGAAAATTCAATTATCATTTATGCTTATACCTAAGACTTGACTTTGCGCACTTATATCTTAGTAATATGCTACTGAACTATTGAAATTGACAGTTAGAAATTGTCGGATTTATTAGGATTGCCAGATCTCATGTTTTTTTCGTAAGTCTTACTTGTTTTTTTTTTTAAGGCGGAGGGCGTTTTACGTTATAAATTTTATTTCTCTCGTAAAACGATTTCTTATGCTTTTTAATAAATCAGAAAAATGATAATTTTGAACATTTTTGAATATTATTATGAGTTAGCGTGAAACAATATACAAGAATTGATTTCTTACACACTGTCAACAGCGTAATCCAACAATTTAACTTATTATTCAGATAGAAGATCCAATAGGTTGTGGTGTTATCTCCTATCTAACCGGTGCCCTAACCTATGTTTATGAATAATTTAGTTTTAGCATCTTATTCCTTGTCTTTCAACGCCTTCTCGATCATATTTTCGATTGATCACGATATACTGCTGTCTCGATAATAAAATATCGAGTTGGATGAATACGAAAGATATTACGAACGTGTTTTATTTTTATTTATGAATTGTAAATAACACTTCACAGTTTTAGTAAGCCTTTTTCATATAATTACTCATTTTCGTTTTTGGTTTCCTCTAAAAAATTTTGAAAATCATCCTTTCTCCTCTAAGGAATTTGCAAACCCTAATATCCATAAGCAATTATCGCTAGTACTCAATTACATATTGTATTGTTTTTTGAGTGTTCATTTGAACAAGTTAAAAGTTTTTACATTTTATTTATCGAGTTTTTAATTTATTTTTTAAAAGATAATATTTGTAATAAAAAATGATCATACCAGTATATCGTTTATAAAGGAGATTGGAAAATTACATCATGTGTATACACATAAATTATGGAGAAAATTACAGAATACGTCATCAGTAAAGTACTTCATACATATTTTTTTAATTGTTAAGCAAATTATATAACTCTTTTTTAATGAAGTTCTTTTCTAAATCTCACAATAATGTATTATGAGATTGAAACTTGAAATATATGATTTTATAATCGAGTTTATTTCACTTTTTGCAGCATCTCTCTGTCCACTTTTGTAAAGAGGTCTTTTATCCAGGCCTGTAAATTCTGACTGAACCGCAAAAATATATATATATATGTATAAAGTTTCGGAGAGCTCAGATGCTAGAAAATGCTTTTATTCTCTGTTTTTCACTTTCTTATGGCTTTTGCTTGCTCTAAAATAAGCTGAAACATAAGCAAACAAAATATTGCAATCGGACGTTGCTTACAAAATTTTACAGATGTTTACTTTTTTTAAAATAGTATTTAATCTCTAATAATACGACAGTAAATAAAGAACAGCTACAATCGTTTGTAATAACGCAGTATTAAGAATAAATAATATAAGAAACGGCACCAACCTGTTGTGACACCAATAGAAACTTCCGTAACACCAGCCAATTTTTTGATGTGTCGACGAATATGTAAAGCACAGTCCAATGCATTTTGACTTTCTTCTTCACTTTTGTAGCCTCTGAGACCGAAGATGACGAGGAATGCCAAGTCCTTGTCAAATAATGACAATTTATTCACACAGCCTTTGACTCTGTAGGTTATTCTATGAGAGAAGTGAAGAATAATCAGATTTGAAATGGTTGTTTATACCAAGGAAAGAAATGTTGTTCTAAGTGGATGTCACTATTGCATGGAAGATCTGTCAGTTAAAGAGAAGGTAGCTTTGAATTCAATCTTAATTCTCATAATAATAGATGCTTTTCCAAAAATTGAATGGAGGTTCTTTTGCTGAATGTGATCATGGATTATCCTAATGTCTCGCAGCACTTCGACTTAAACCTATCATGCGACTAAACGAATCTCTATGCATTAGCAGTCTTACAAATATATTAATTTGTATTTTCTACTCCTTTAAAATGTAAGAATTAAATAATTACTTCTTATTAAATAATTAAATAAGTAATGTAAATAATTACTTCTTTGTACTTTGCGAATGGCAAAATTAGACACAACAAATAAGAAAGCACAATTTTATTTCTCCAATAACTTTCTACTCGTATTAAATTTTTGTTAATATTAAATCACATTTAAATGTAAGAAAATGTTGTTTGAGTGACATTCTCAGCTTAAGCTAGTTTAAATAACGATTCTAAAGGATTGTATTTATCTTAATCTTATTAGTTTCCATGTAATCAAGTAACTAACCTACATATACGACAATACGCTGCATCCACAAGAGTGCATAAATCCTCAATATTAGTTACATGAATTAATATGTTAATAAATACTGTAACCACTTGTCGCATTTCAGTTAAATAATCCAGTGATAAGTCATGTTTTACCTGGAAAAAAATATCAGAAAACAATAGCATTTACCTATCTAAAAATACACTATTATAGTAGTATTTATTTATTTAATCTATCAATCTAAAATTATAGTAGTAGGAGATTATCTAAAATAGTACTTAGATGTATTGTCACGGACGATATTCAACTTAATTAACGAACTAACTAACTAATTCTATGGCATATGGAACCCGGAGGTTGAATGCCGCGTTCACAAAAGCTTTCTGACTTCTATTATTAGCCAACTGGACCCAGTTTCTACTATATATTCCTATTTCTGCGAGATCCATCTTAATAGTGTCCTCCCATCTACGCTTAGGTCTTCCTAATGGTCGTTTTCCGATTGGATTTCCAAATAAAACTTTAAAATGTTCCTACTTTCTTCCATTACAGCTACATGACCTGCTTACCTAAACCTCTAGATTTGATGACTCTAACAATGTTTGGTGAATGATACAAATTATGTAGTTCCTCGTTATGAAGTTTCCGCCATTCTCCATTCCCGTTCCCCTTGGGTCCAAATATTCGTGTTAGGATTTTGTTCTCAAACACTGTCAGTCTGCGTTCTTCCCTCAAAGATTAAACTTTTGTCCATGATTGTATTTTTAGTTCATTACTCTTCAAATAACTTTCAAAAAACAGTACAAGAAAACGTTGGATATTTCAAAACTCAATGGTGAATAATTAATAAATTCTTTATATGCAAAATCTGCTATGTAATTCTGTCTTTAAACTTGTTTCCATGTATTAAAGTCAGCTACCTTTCACAAGTCACTGTATAAGTTCATGCATTGACAAATAAGATGGAAAAATAAATTCATAGGTACACATACTTACAATTTTACCACGAGTACAGAAAGTCTATAACCTCAGCTCGAGTTAAAAAAAAAAAAAAAAAAAAAAAAAAAAAACCTCCGTTTTCCAAAGTAAGGAGTAATTGGAACAAACTTACAGAGAGAAAACATCATACTAGAGCTGGGACCATACTGGTATTCAACAATCATCTATATTCTACATCGTAAGTCTAAAATATATATTGGTTCCATATTTGTCAATGTCTAGTCATAAATAAATGCTTGGGAAGTTTCAACAAACACAAATAAACGTCCAATTACACGCATTAAAAACATTCCCCCAAACCACTATTCTTTCATTTCATCATAAACAAAATATTCATAAATATTTGTATAAAAATTATCAGTCTAAATTTTTTTTTAAAAAAAGAAGTTAGTTGTTGCTGTAACTACTTTACTTCTTGTATACGACCTGTTCTTTGTTAATTAAAAATAATACATAGCATAACCGAAATATTTAGTTATTTACTTTTCATATCATTTGATTATCTTCTTCTATAATGTTTCAAAGCCTGGGATCTTCGTCCGGGCTGATTGTTTCTAAGAAAGAAAACTAGAACTGCTTCTTGTGATCACGTACTTCTGAGATAAAATACCCGTAAGGGTTCTATGTTTTGTCCTGTAATTTAGGAGCTAATTTAATGAGCAAAATTACAAATATGTAAACAAGAAAATATGGTTTTCAGTCTTCAAGGAAATCCTCCATCTTAGAAACAATCAGTCCAGACAGAGTCCTCAAGCCTATTAGAGGTTGAAATATTAGATAAGAGAATAATCAAACACACTAAAAAGGCGAATAGTTTCCTTTACCATATTCTCATATTATATTACGAGTGCGTAAAATCAAACTGAAAATTCTAATATTTTTATATTACTTATCTCTATTTTTAAAGAAATCTATCATATATTAGCTTAGTACTAGATTGTTCCTTTCTAGCGTGAAAATCCCTTGGTTGAAGTCCAAGCTACGAGAACTTTTGGAAGACACTTTTTTCGTGAGATTTACTCCACTACTTTTTTCACCATTCATTTGTATTTATTAACCTCTCTTTTGGCCCTCAAGATTTCATTTAATTTTTTTAATTGAAGCCTCTAACGAGCAATCAATAGTAGAATAAAATTTTTAAAGTTTTGAATATTATTCAGACATCCAGTAGGTACTGAATAATTCTATTTCTAAAATGCTACAACCATTTTAACAGATTGCTTGAGAGACAAATATAAGGTTAATTTGTTCATAAATAAATAACCGGAAAAGTTGTATATAACCTCTAAAATATGACCGTGTGTGTTATAATGTTTGTTATTTAGTTGTGACATTCTAGAGTTATTCACAACTAAGACTGGCATGCTGAGGAACAGTTACACCTATAGACTTGCTTCAAGCTGTTGCAGCGGAGAATCGGCAGATTTATGTTCAGTGAAAGCATGAGACTGATAGAAATTCATCACCGCATGAGAGTTCAATACTGTGACAAACGTATGAGGCGAACACAAGTTTCTCAGTGGACTGATAAATTCAAACCAGGCATAGCCAGTGTTGAAGATTTTCCAGGTCCAGGTCGCTCTTTCACTGAAATCACGAAAAAAATCAGTTAACATTGCTTCGGAACCTGAAAGGGCAAATTGTTGACCATTACATACCCAGAGATAATATGTAAATATTACTGCATCTTTTTGTTCGAGAAACTGAAATTGTCTATTCTAGAGAGACGAATTTGCTTCACGAAAAGGCAAGACCAGACACTGGTAAAACGTTGTCGGGAATCTACGGTTTAACTATTTACCTCACTCTCCATATTCGTCCGATCCTACATCTTTGGCCTACCTAAAGATGCACTAAGTAGATTGAGGTTCCAAAATGAGGAGGAAATTTAGTCAGCAGTGCGTGAGTAGTGACCAACACGTTCAAAAGATCTTTTTCCTTGTGAAATCAGTGCCCTTATCCATCATTGGCGTAGGTACACAGATAGGCAGGGCTGTGCTTTCGTATATTGTACAATAGTAATAAAGTTATATTGCTGTTTGTAATAAGTACTCTGTAAAAATGTTTTCGGTTATTTATTGAATGACTCTAGTACTAAACACGCATTTCTCTCTAACATCTCTCGTAGTAATTTAAGCATATATGTATAGATTATTAAATTACTTCAATATTTTTGCATAATACATTGTAAAATTTATTAATATCAACATACAATTAGATATAGTCACTCATCAAAATTTTCTTTAAGGGATAATTACTTGAATGTGTTGCAAATTTGTAGTAAAATATTAAACTTTGTACAAGGGAAATTTTTCCTCAGTTGAGATAACTAGATACTGATTCAAATTCTGATATAGCTTACCTGTTCTACCACCGAAGGAAAAATAAAGGGAGCTAAAAGATGTCCTCGACAAGTTCTTGCAAATTCTGCTACCCCAGGCCGAACTATAATAAAAGAGTACTTCTTTCAGAATTTTCACTTAATATTATGCCATGTCGTTTAATAGTCCAATAAATTGCTAACTACGGAGTAAGAAATCCAGAAGTTAATCTCAGAAACGAAAGTTTGCTACTGCATCCTTTCCTTGCCAAGCTAATCCAATATAAATCGTCAGTACTCATAATCTTAAGATTCTATTCGACAAATAGCTCCTTCTCCCATCGTTCCCGACTATTATACTATACCAAAACTATTGAAATTTGTGGATATTTAAATTTGCATTTTGTAAGTTCATGTAAACAATATAAGACTGGCTGAATACCAAACACTAATTGTGTAATTTATGTGGATTAAGTCAGTGTTTTCAAAATCTAGTTTGAATTTACTGAGACGAGTCCAAAGCTTATTTTATTCTAACCCTCAGACAAGGAAATATGAAAATCATGTAGATTGCATTACGACGTTTCATATAAAAACACCTTCTAGATTCAGTCATTTATTCAGTCAGTTTTTTTTTCTTTCTTCCTTTTCACAGTGGAAAATTTGTGTTCTTTGAATGGGAGTATGGTATAACCAGAGAGGTTCTACTGTTCTAACGCCATTCTGAGCGCCGAAAATTTTTGATGCGAAAATTGTGAAAAATTTTGCTGAAAAATAACACTGAAAAACACTCGTTCAGTTTGTCATTTAAAAAGGAATAATCGCCTCGTCGAGAAAAACTACAGTAAAGTGAATTTTGTTACTATAGATCTTCAGCGCCACAATTCCTAAATTTTACGTGTTTTTATCTCTTTGTAAAATTTTTACCCAAAAATTCTATTTCCTTCCTCTCCGCTTTATGAAAGAACAATCCCTAATATCATTTAAGGAATATAGCGAAACATTAGAATTTATTGTTTTTTTCTTTTTCTTTTCTTGTTTCTTTCCTTACTTATTTCTTTTCTCTCTTTTTTGAGTGGGTGCTGAGCACCTTTACAAAATTCCTGCGTAGTGTTGTGAAGGCCTGGAAAAATCGGAAATTTTGGGTAAAAAAATACAGTTTGTTACGTGTTTTTCCCGAGCTTGGAAAAAACGTAAAATTTGGGAAAAATTGAAATTTTAGAATATTTTACTACATTATGCTTTTAAAATGAAAGCTATTTTATATTTATTAGTTTAGAGTTAAGATAATTGAGTACTTATGTTTCTTGTATTAGAATAGGGAAAATTTGTGAAAACAAACATATGTGCAACACTCCTTTAAAGTTAGCAGCATGATAGAATGTAGTTATGGCTACAAAAGATACTAAAATATAATCCTAGTTAGATTAATTAATATAGACGCATTTAAATTACTTTAAACAATCTTATGAAGTTCCCGCTTTATGGCAGGGAAATGTTAAAATAACGGGGCCAGAATCATTTTAGTTAATATTTTAAAATGAAATATATATTTTATGGAAATACGTATCTTCCTTGTGTTGTGTAAAATTCCCGGAAATTTTGAACCCTTAGAAAAAATCTTCTATTCGGAAATATTGGAAATATTAGTACTTTTACATGTCACCCTCCCCCTTTTAAAGTACTAATGGGGCTGAATTTGGATTTAAACAGCATCGGATGTATCACTGTTCATCTCAATGACCCCGAAAACTATGGATTCGACACTAATAACGGCCATTTTTGATATTGTTATATCTACTTCTCCTCCCTTCCCTAAGTTGCGGCGCTGAATTTGGATTTAAACGGCATCTGGAGTGTTACTGTTCACCTCAGCGACCCCAAAAACTATGGATTCGACACTAATATCGGTCATTTTCTATCATTTTTATATATTTCTCCCTCTCCAAGTTGCGGGCCTGAATTTGGATTTAAACGGCATCAAAAGTGTCACTGTTCATGTCAGCGGCCCCGAAAGTTATGGATTCGACACTAATATTGGTCTTTATATATAGCCGCCTTCCCTCAAGCTGCAGTGCTGAATTTGGATTTAAGCGGCGTCGAAAATGTCACTGTTCATCTCAGCAACCCCGAAAACTATGAATTCGACACTAACATTAGTCATTTTTTAAATATATTTCTCTCTTCCTACTTCCAAATTGCACCTTGAACCTTCAAAGTGAAATGATGAAAACCACCCAAGGCCCAAACCTATGTTGAAAATTTTATCGAGATCGGTCTGATGGTTCAAGAGTTGTTATGTTACAAATATAGTTTCATTTTTATGTATGTATATATAATTTGTCGCACTAGAAAACAGGTATTTGTTTCCATACAAGATTTTGTACATAAAGTTTATATAAAAGTCTATATTAGAATATTAAATTATAGTAATTATATGTTTTAGTGCATGAGTGTTAGTAAAATTTACCTACTGCTCTCTCTTTTAAGAAATAATTTGGTTAAAATTAGCAAAATTTCACCAGACCAAAGAGCACATTAAGAACTCAGTTTCATTCAAGAGCCCTATTTGTTGCAACAGAAACGCTTCATGATGGTAGATGTGTACACAACTGTAACAATTCTGTAGTTATTGCACAATCACAAATAAACGGCATAAAGGAAATGAGTGCAGATTATTAATTTTCAAGAATAATTACACCAGTTTTATTTTTGAATGCTTCTTTTTTAAATATTCGCAATATTGTAATTTCTCAACTTACACTTTGCACGTGTTCGAAAAAAAAATGTTCCATTATTAGTAAAATTAACCTAATACAACGTTTGTTTGTTATTTTCCCAATTTTTCCGGAAAGAAACCGGGAAAAAAACGTTTTTTACCAACAGGTTCAAAATTTCCGGAAATTTTACAACACTATTCCTGAGAGATACTGAAGCACCAGAGCACTCCCAAGAGTTGGATTCCCTGACCGTTACTCATAAGGATTTTAATTTATGCATCTCTTCTATGCTATTATTTTTGATTACAATGGTTCCATCTGTACACGGCCTCAATTCGTGACTATTTACTTGATCTTATTCGCTGATGAAATAGTAATTGGACGAAAACTGACGCCAAATTTTAACATATACTGAGACACTTGTGTGTTGTGAAAATAGCTTTCAAACAGATAAGATGGGACTTTGGTAAGTTTATTGCATATTGATTAATAAAGTTGAGGATTCGTTATTATTTGTATTCTTTGTAGATTGAAATTACGTGTTCATAGAAATATATATATATATATTTCTATGTGTGAGTTTATTAGTGTTGTCACCTGCTTGCAAATCAATGTAAAACATTTGCCAATAAATGTGCTTTGAAGATGATAGCACACCTCCACACTTTGCACACACTATCAATGAAAATCTCAACTAACGTTCCATAGCATATGGATAAGCTGAGTAGGACTAATTTTGTGCCCTATATGCCCGCCGCCTTTACCTCTAGTTTATTTGCTTTTCATGGAGCCACATTAAGAGTCTTATATATCCTACTGAGCTCAAGGAAGATGTGTAATGGATGTGTGGATGTGGATGTAATACTTTCTTCTTGCATGTGTAATGATTGCAGCAGAAGCTATTCAACACTCACCTTGAATATTTGAACGTGTCTACCGGAATATGTGTCACAGATACAAAAAGTGCATCGATGTTGGTAATTGCCACATCGAACCATGTGTTTATGTAGAATCTCACGCAATGTAGCAAGTCACTAACATTTACAAACGTGTTTCCTTAGCAGTAGCTATGCTTTTTCTTTCCGCAGACGCACGTAATTTTCACATTTACCTTGGTGTAGACGACAAACAGTAGGTTTTAGGACATAGATTTCTATTCTAAATATATTATAATCAGTACTCACTACAAGTTCTAGAAGTTTTCCTGTAGTAAAACGAATTACCTCTTATCCTGTACATTCCGAAGGATTCAGAGACTACTTTACTTTTATTAACTTCTTAGTATTTATTTTATTAAGACATCTCTTACTTTCTTCTTGATACTTTGAAGTGGTCACTAATTTTATTGTAATAATTTGTTATACTTGATTAGTATAACATCATAGACCAAAACAACCACACAAACGTGTTCTAATTGTTATTTTTCCCACAAATTTCAAAGATAAAATATATAGGGTGTTTTAAAACAACACCGACAACGTTTGGAAGGTGATTCCTGACACCAAGATAAGACAAAACGTATAGACCAACTTGGGTGCACAAATGCTTGCTTTCGGAGTTATAGACTGCCGAAAAAATGAAAAAATGAATTTTAAAGATTCTTAGCTCCAAAACTATGGGACCTACCGTAGTCGGGTCAAGACTTCACTTAGAAACTAGTATGTGCTCTAACCAAATATCCATGTTTCAGAATTGTGCAGTATTTCCGCAACAACTTTTATACAGGTAGTTGAGTACTTCAAATTACACGACCATAACCAAACTCCCTTTATAAAAATTGTTGCGTGAGTACTTTAGGATTCTGAAACATGTATTTTTGGAAACGCACATATTAGTTCCTAAATGAAGTCTTGATCTAACTACATTAGATGCTATAGTTTTGGAGCTATATACATTTAAACTTCATATTTTCAGGGTTTCGCCAGCCTCCGAAAGGAAGCATTTGTGTACCCAGGTTGGTCTATAGTTTTTGTCCTATCTTGGTATCAGGAATCACCTCCCAAAAGTTGTCGGTGTTGTTTTGAAACACCCTGTATAAAATAGATTGTGGTGTATGTTTAGATAGTCAGATATAAGCTGGAAGAATAATATTATGCTTCTTAAAGTTTCATCATCATTTCGATTATAATTGAAACATAATAAACAATATTTGACAAATATTTTATGACTAATATCGCAATATTTTTCTCGAAATACAGTGAATAGTTTTAAATATGTATGTAAATTTACTCCATGTCAAGGAAGAGCGAGTGAGTTTGAAGGAATGGTCTTAGCATAGGCTAAGGATATTCATTTACTATTAACTGAAAAATGACCAAAATATAGTTGCCATAAGAATAATTTTACAAATTTCTTTGGCAACTTTGCTCAATTTATGAAGAGGAAACTAAATAGTAACGAGAATCTTTTGCTTTCAATCCATGAATTGCTAATTCGTTACTTTTCCTAATTTAATTTGAAATAAATTACATGAAATACATCTTAAGAGTTCATAATTAATTGCTTGCTCTATTCCAATTCTCCGAAAAAAAAAAAAAAAAAAGAGACAGAAAATAAACAATTCAATATCAATATATCAAACTTCTGCCGATTTGCTCGTCTGGCCGTTATGAGATTACGACTACTTATGAAGAACGTCTCCATTATGAAATAAGGAGAATTTTGAAATATTCACTATGAGTTGTATATAGTATTAGAGTATAACAAGCAAACAAGCAAATTTTGATTTTTCATATTTCATTTTATTTTGTGTTATTTAGTACTCTTTTAATTTTGTGTTTTCATTGATTATTATTTTATTTGTTGCATTATTAGTTGGGTAATGGAAAAATGAGCGATAATTTCTTAATAAATACATAACTAAAACAAAAATATTGTTCTGTGTTCCATACGTGTTCAGTACAATAAAACTCAAGAATTTTGACATGTTTTATGTTACTGGAATCGTTCTTAAAAGTCCACGTGTACGATTACAACACAATGGGAAGTGTTATTATGTGCAAGTCTCATTACCTGCATCGAAGTACAATAATACTGAAATTATCACTATCTCAAAGCACAAACCTTTCCTAGATGAGGAAAACTCGATTATACACCTATTAACCCTTCAGTGCCGACCTAACTAAGCTATAGTGACCTCCCCTTCTGCACATGCTTCTGACCTACCTACATGGTGGAGACAACCCCTTCTTCACATGTTTACAGCCTACCTACGTGGTAGTGGCACCTCCTTCACATGCTTTCGACATTACTACGTTATATTGACTTTTGTAGTGCAATTTTTGCAATAGCATGACTTTTAAATTATATAACATATTCTTGTTTCCTGTCTTAAGGAGGATGCTTTGGGAATTTGACTTAAAAGTACAAAATTTAAATACCCCTTCTGTTCGTAGGGCAAAGCAGCAATTTAAACCCCCACGTTACTGAAAGGTTGAAAGCACCCCACAATCAAAACAGGACTTTTAATCTTGTAAACAAATATGAACAAAATTCAGTAATCTTTTGCCTGATGTAGATTTTTCTTACATTAATAAATAATTCCTACAATTAATTTATTTCAACTGGAGTATATGGCCACAGTATCAACTCGTTGCGTAAGATTATATAAGCCTCTTAAATAATCCTGAAGATAATCAATCGATAAATTTGCCCGAAATATCGAATACTTGAAGAATCTGGTCGCCATACGAATACCTTAAGGTAACTTTCTAATTTTAATTCGTCAGTAATTTCGATATGAACATTAGTTTTGTTCTAAACAGATAGAATCTATAAGAAATTATTATCCAATAATCGTTCGGTTCCAGAGCATGACAAACAGAACATGTTATTTTCAAAGAAATGAATAATAAATAATAGGCATTTCTTTTGTAAAAATGAAATGTAAATACACAAAAATTTCCCTGTCGAAACGAATTTTTTGACTTATAATATAGGCTGAACTCTGGTAATATATGCTGAATTCTGACAGACTGCATTTCAACGATTTGTTTACATATTTACATGATGAACAGGGTGATACGAGGCAATTAGACGTTTTATTTTACAGACTTACACAAGATTAATGGAAACCGTTACTTAATGCAGTTGGTCAAAACTCAACTATTTTTTTTTTTTTTTTTAAAGTTTGACTTGTAACATACCAAATCTATAAGTTGTGTATGCTATTGTGAGAATATAGAGTATATGTATTCATATATTTTAACTGATATTTCAAGTAATTTAGCACATATTTACTTACTTGACAATAAGGACTTCGTTATTATCAGAGGCAGCCCTGAATCTTTGCGCTGTGACTGACTAGGTTCACCTTCTCCAGGCCTCAACAACGTAATTATCTTCATGAAATTTCGAACGTTAAACTGGTTAAGTGCTAAAATGAAAACATACAGTGACCATTAGGAAACATTTAAACTACTATAAATATGTTCCCCAATAAGTGTACAAATACAGACAGCGACACTAATAACATGTACTCCGGACAATGACCGGGCCTTGAATTCATGCAGTTGGCGAATGAACACACATCATTCAAAAATCAACTCTTACAGTACAGGAGTTCACAACCACTATCAAGCCTTCAAGATACCTGAATAACAGGACCATGCCACACCAGCAAATTGCTAGTCGTTTAACAGGAAATTGTAATGAAAGTTTTGTACATAATGCAGTAAGTTCACCGAACTACACAGATCCGGTATTCCACAGAAGAAGAAACACTTAATTTACATAGAATTATTAACCGTTGGGACACGAAAAATCTTAATCCTGTTTGAGAGGGTGAATGGAATCTTCTAAAATTAAACGTCTTCTGTGTGCTCTTAAAACAAAGAAGTAATATTTCTTTTCTGTTTTAATGAGAACACATGATGATTATTTAATTCATCGATATGTCATAATTGTAATTATTTCAGCAACTGAATAAACTTTCCAAAAACTTCATATTCCAAGAAGATGGGATTCCACATCATTAGCATCCTGAAGAGTGTTGCTACTTGAACGAGATACCTCAAAATTAATTTGATGATGGTTTGATGATTTGGAACTTCTCAGATAGCCGCTAAGCTCTGAATTATTATTATTACGATTATTATTATTATTATTATTAATTATTATTATTATTATTATTATTATTATTATTATTATTATTATTATTATTAATATTATTATTATTATTATTATTACCAGTAGTGGTAGTAATATTTGTGATAAATGTCAAATATTCTAAAAACGTTTGATTATATTACTTTAAGTAGTGACTGTCTAGTTAGTATTGCTCCAGTTGTATAAGGTTAAATAGCTTAAATCCGCTGTTTGCTCATAGATGGAGTTCGTCTGAAGCTACCATGGGTACGTCATCCAATTGTTTCTGAGTTGGACATCTGGCAAGATGACTCAGTGCACATCGTCAGCAAATGCAAACAACAACACACAGTGTTCCGTTGGTAATCATGTCAATTTTTGTGCTCGACGAAGAGCATATGTAGGAAGCTCTGCTTTTCTGCTTCCATTTGAGGAAATCGGCTGCCGAATCGCATCGAATGCTTGTGGAGGCCTGTGGTGACAGTGCTGTATCGGAAACAACGTGCCGAGATTGGTTTCGTCGGTTCAAAGACGGCAATTTTAGCCTGAGTTATAAGAAGCGTGAAAATCGGCCACGGAAGTTTGAGGCCCATAATTACAGACCATTTTGAACGAGGACAATATCCAATTGCAAAAAATGCTTGCCGAGCAATTGGGTTACCCAAGTAGCCATTTCCATGCGTCTACATGCCATGAAGTTCAAAAGATCGGAAAATGAGTGCCGCGTGAATTGATAGATCGGCAGCTAAAGGGACGCCAAAACACATACGAAATCTGGCTCGCCAGACTGCAAACAGAAAGTTGTTCCTGCATCGGATTGTGACGGGCGATGAAAAGTGGATATATTTCGGGAATCCTAAACGCAAGAAATTGTAGATGGATCCCGGCCAACATCTTCCTCGAGACCAATTCGCTTCGAACGGAAGACGATGCTGTGTATTTGATGGGATCAGCACGGTATCGCCTACTTTGAGCTGTTGAAACCTGGTGAAACTGTCAATGCCCACCGCTGCCATCAACAACTGATTAAATTGCATTGCGCTCTGTGTAAAAAAAGTGCGGAGTATCAACAAAAACATGAGAAGCTGATTTTCCTCCACGATAACGCCTCATTGCACAAGTCAACAGTGGTCCAAAACTACTTGGAGACACCAACTGGGAGGTGCTATCCATCCCGTTTATTCACCAGACCTAACCCCTTCCGACTACCGTCTGTTTGCGTCGATGGGCCACGTCCATGCTGAGCAAAACTTCAATTCGTATACAGACGTCCGCAAATGGCTTGATGAGTGGTTTGCCTCGAAAGAGGACTTTTTTTTTTTTTGGCATGGTATCCACAAATTGCCCGAGAGGTGGGCAAAATGTGCAGCTAGTGAGGACAAGTACTTTGAATACATTTCCTTTTGCTTTCTGTGAACAAAACATGTGTTTCTCTGACTACAAAATAGCGGATTTAAGCTTAATGTAAATTTGGAAAGGAGGTTTCACTTTGATTTGTTTTCTTAGATGATCGAATAGAATATTTGGATGAGTAGTTACATCTGGGGCTCTTTATTTTGTCAACTCATTCAAAAGATAACAAGTTGATTTCAAAATTTGATTTCAAGAATATTTTTTACGTGGATAAAAATATTAATTTTATTTTTCTAAACCTAGAAGCAGTTTCTTTCGTTAATATTTACTTTAATAATACTAATATAAGTACAAAGGTTGGACAAAAAATCTAAAACGTTTGCAAAAGTGTGAAAATCATACCTAGTATGGTGTGAGGCCTCCTTTTGCGTCCAAAACAGCTTGGATCCTACGTGGAATGGACGTATATAGCTCCTGAATCATGGTGTGTGGAATTTTGTACCATTGTTACTCCAAAACATGCTCCAGTTCCTTAAGGATGCTGGTGGAGGGTAGAGACCGAACACGCCTTTCTAACTCAGACCACAATGGCTCAATGATGGTGAGATCTGGTGATTGTGGGACCCAGGCGAGGTGTGATAGCTCCTGGTCATGCTCCTCAAACCATGATTTCACCGTTTTTGTAGCGTGACAGGGTGCTAAATCATCTTGGTAGATGCCATCACCATCAGGGAACAAGATTTGGGTCATGGGTTGAACCTGGTCCCCCAAAATGGCCTCATATGCCTTAGCATTCATCATTCCATGCAGGGCTATGATGGAATCTGCAGAAAACCACGATATCACTGTCCATACTGCAACAGAACCACCGCCATGCTTTACAGTTGGGAGCAGACAGTCTGTATCATAGGCCTGTGATGGTGTTCTCCATACGTAAACACGACCAGTTGTTGGAAACAAGGTGAAGGTCGATTCATCAGTCCACGCCTTGTGGTCCTTGCACCACTGGATACTCCTCTTCGCATTTACTGCTGTAACCAGCGGTTTGGCGATAGCGGCCCTGCCATGAATTTTCATTTTATGAAGTTCCCGTCGAACTGTTTTCGATGAAGCCGGGTTCTGTAGGCCGGAATTGAGTTCAGATGTAATTTTCATTGCAGTGGTTTTCTTTTTAGCTGCTACAATCCGTTTTAATGCCCTCCGGTCCCTATCTGACAAGATTGTCTTTCAACTATTGTTGTACTTTGCAGACAAATCGTTTGCCCATGAATTGCATACCGGTATGTCCTCGTGACATTGGACACAGTGCCTTTCGATACCCCCACAATGTTTGCCACTATCGCCATTGAAGCTCCAACCAGACTTGCACCAACGATCATGCTTCTTTGGAAGTCTGTCAGGTCGCCCATTTTACTTCACCACTTTCACATCACGACACTCACAGGTGAACTGGTTACTGCTGATGGAAGAGGAAGGTCCACATAACACATTGAAAACAAAAAACGATTGGCAACCGCGATACGTGTTGTACAGTGGAGGGCCAAACTTGCTTGTCCTGTATGAAGTGTTTTTAGATTTTTTGTCGACCCCTTGTACTTGAGTATGTAGAAACTTGCTGCTAAATTTTTAAATCGTCAAGAAAAAAAAGTTAATGTCAGTTTGACAACAGAGAACAAAGAGCATTTATAACTAATTAAAAAAAGACTTGCTCAAAAGTTAGTTTCATGAGTAAATCCAAATTTTATTATACGGTTCTCTTCTTGCAACTATGATACACATGATTAACTCACAATCTATTTTCAAAGCAAGAAACCTTTACATGGAATGAAAGCATATAACTTTATCCGAACACAAGAAAAAATAATTTCTCTACAATATTCTAATATTTGAGTTTATAACAACAATAAAAATTAATTTTGAATTATAAATAAAACGTTACGTTTAGAAATAGACCACTAATAAGAAACCCACCTTCTGCTGATCTTTCATGCGACATTTCTATTGGTTCAGTTGTGATTGATTTCAGTGATTCAGATGAAATATTTTTACTTCTTCCCACCAACTGAAAAACAAACAAACAAATAAACAAACAAATAAATAAATAAATAAATAAATAGGTAACACAAACCTTCAGTCTCAGGGAATTTATATCTTTCGTGTGAATTAGAAATAAGTTTTCAGAAGTCGGGAAATGTTAAGAAATGAGTTTGAAACAAACCTTAATTAAAGATAAAAATGTCCTAGTTCTCTTGTTTGTTTAGGCTTTAGAAACTTATTAAATTCACATATATCAATCTTAATTTGAATTTCCATTTGAAGCTTCAACCCTTCTTATCCCAGCTCAAGTATTTGAGCTATATTCCTCAGCCTTCGTCTCTTGGAGCTAAGGTAAGGTTTTCGAAGAAAAGTGATTTTCTTAAAATTATACTATTAAAGGATCCATTTCTCACTGAATCATTTAATTGGTAGGCACAAATACAATTATACAAAATGTTGTTTGTACATGTAAATATTGTAATCACTTGTACGTATTTTTCTTTTTTATTATTGATATTCATAATAATCACTAACAAAATGTATGGAATGTGTTATACAAGACCCAAAATTGTACTGAACTTGATATATTCCTAGAAGAAATTATGGAATTTTCAGTAATTCTGATATTTTAGCGAGTCCCAGAAGCAGTTCAGTTCATACTAATCAATAACTTCCACACATGCTTTATGCATTAACATCCATGGAATTTTTAAAGTTATATTAATTTTATGTACCAATTTGTCGTCTGTTGTCAATGTCACCTGCTCAGTATAGAAGACCAAGTTGAGAGGAATTCACAGAAGAAGTTAGCATTCTTAAGTACCTTCAAAATAAAAAAATAAAAAATGGAGTAATAGCTAATTTATTAGTTTAATTTATCGTACATTAATATATTATTTTGGGATGACTTGTAGGAGTGTGATGCCTTCAATATATTTGATAGTTTTTTTTAAATATATACGCTACCTAGCGTTAATACACTAAATGAATATAAATTTAAAACTCCCACTGACGATGAAGTATGAAGCATATAAAGAACTTATTGCTTAACTTGAGTTGCTTTCTATCCTTGAAAATAGATTTTGGCTAGAAGTACGGGAAATATTGGAAACTCCGTAAGTTTTCATAGAAATATAAAAAGATCAGTACATTTTTATATCTTTCATAATTAAATAGATTTATGAATATATTTTGACCTAAAAAGTCTTTCCAATACTTTTTGACAACCATCTATCTTGGATAAATAGTTTTCAAGATATTCGCAGTGCTACCTAATTTCGACACAACACTTTGTGTTAGAGTGCTGTGTAGGCCTCTGCTGCTCACTTGTATCTAATAAAAAATTGATTTTGTCTAATCTGTATGGTTTGTTTCCTAGCAGAGTTATATCTATCTACTCACCCACCTATTCATCTACTATCTATCTCCCTCTCTCTTAGATATATATACAGAATATATATATATATATATATATATATATATATATATATATATATATATATATATATATAAAGAGAGAGCAAGAGAGACTATTGGAAAATTAGAATAACAGCACTGATTGTAATTCATTTTCCTGCTGGTTGTACCTAACCACAAAAATCTCTTCAACATAACTTTTAATCATGATCAAAACACGCTCAAAGTATAACGAATTATGCTTCTTGGACGAGACAAAATTTAGGATATCAATGAGTAAAATTTGGATAAAGTTCCTAATAATATTTTTGAGTTACAGTATCTACCACCAAATAAAGGATTAATGAAATAATGGATTCTAGGAGATGTTCTTTCCATGTAAATGAAAAAACATTCTTTATTAGTGAAATCACATAGTTATTACATCCTATTAATGTTTTATTGAAAAATCAAAAAATTCTAACCTTAAAATGAAAACTGTCGTATATTTTCTCAAATTTGAAAGTGAGTTTGTCACACAGCTTATAGGCATTTGAAGTGAGTACAATATCACCTGATTTACAAATATTTTGAGCAGCCTTCACTGCCATAACTGTAGGTCCTAATAAGACGTAATTGGATACTTCTTCATTTCCCACAAGAACGAAAGTGATTTCACCGTAGGCGACAGAAATTTTCACTGACAAAGATTCGGAAAAATAGTATGTTAGTTAAATTTTATACTTACAAAACTAGTTGTTTGTTTGTAAGAAGAAACATTAGGTATTAATTTAAAGAGTTTAAAAAAAAATACAACATTGATGAAAGAAGTAGCAGTGTCACCACTTAAAGGAATTTGGTTTGTATAGCGTTCCCATTGATATTGAAACCGGAAGTGGGCTAGATTTATACTACTTCCGGTTTAAAGAGAGAAATTAGAGTTAAAATAGGATATTTTGTTGGGACGCTTAATTGATTACAGGAAACCGCATCTCGATACATAGTACGATTTTCATTCTATGATGATTAATGTTAAAGCTAGAAAAATGATGATAACTATTCTTAGGACACTAAATCGATTCCAAAAAGACACTTCTGTCTATCTTTTATCGTTTTTGCTCAATGTAGATTATTGAAACCGGAAGTAGTAGTGGATTTGTACCACTTTCGATTTCTGCAGAGATTTAAGATTGGTTATGAAGTGCATCCTTGGGACGCGTAATCGATTGCAGGAAACTGTTTCTCGCTATCCATAACCGTTTTTGCTCTATAGTGATCAACCTTAAAATCGGACATGATTAGTTCCCAGCACTTTCGGTTTGAATACCGGCTCCGAAAATAAATTCAACTGCTAACTTTTAATTCTTCACATTCTGATCTACTATGATAGTGATCCACCCAGTAGTTCTTGAGATTCTTTGTCTCCTGGACAGACAGAGGGACAGACACACGGATACAGTAAATTTACAGGATCCGGCAGAAAAACCTCCTCTATTTGGAGACGACGTTGTGTTTTATTTATGGTGACGATAAGGCGGCGGACGGGGTATCGATCAATAGTGGTATACGTGCCATTTTCAATAGTCGCAATGGCGTGACGCGGTGAGCGTTTGTTGTGCAGGAGTATATTCGTAATGGTGGTTCTGTGATTACTACTCAGCGGGCATTTCGCAATCATTTCAAACTTGGCCGGCATGATTCTGTTCCGGATTTTTTAAAAATAAGTTTGTGTATTAAACCTTAAACCTCGGACCGTAACAACTTCGGGAAATGTAGCATGTGTAAGAGCGTCCATTCAGCAATCTCCAAAAGCCGTAACAACACGATTTCTTTTCTCAGTACAGGAAGCAAGTATAACACAAAAGTTTTATAGCGACAGGATTTTGCTGTTTCCGGAACTATAGTAGAAAGTTATTGAATAAACTTGTGTACATGTGGTTTAAAAAATAATGTTAATTTCAAATAACAATAAATGTACTTTCAAGTTTGCTCTCCAAAGGCAAAATGATTTTTAGATAACCTGCTATATATAACTTCAATTCATTACTTCAGAGAAAACATGAGTTCGAGTCTGACAATCTGATTTATTTTTTTTTTTTAGAATGTTCTTCAATTTCACTCGGCTAATGCCGAAATGATACCTTTCATAAATAAGTAGTGGTCAATTTCTTTCCAAATGTTCTTATTTTTCATTTTCATTGTTAAAATTTTCAGTATAAACTAGATTTCCGAATATTGTAAACAAAAAATAAGCAATAAAATAACACTCAGGATTCTCTTATTAAAATATCTGTCTCTATTATGCATAATAATAATTTTCAGTTCGAAAAAGAACTATCAAAAGATGTAATTAATTAATGTGAAACATAAATTACTTATGAAAATGAACAGCCATTCAATTATATTAATGTAATTCGTAAATGTTTACTCCATAGCATATCGAGACTACTTTGGTTTAAAATAACTCTGACGAAAGCAAAACCCAACTGTTCAGAACTGGTACACCTTGTCTTAAAAAGGTTGAGCGCATTTTTTATTGCTGTTCCGAGGCAAAATTTTTCTAAGTCCAACTTCGGGTATCTTCCGAAAAACGTAAACCAGGTTCGAACCTCCAAGCCAACCTCTGCAATCAGGAAAAAGTTTGCAGATGTGTTTTTCTTCTTTTAAATACAATAAGATTTGTTACCAAGTGTGGAAAAAAAAGCAACATTGATTGAAATACTTAATGATACAATATCTCGAAACTTTGTATTAATGTCAGCACATACTTGTTTGTCATTTAGATCTCCGTACGTAATGGAACATTTAGATACGTAAACGAATCTTTCCATATGTAAAAGAATATTGAAAATTAAGACATAGAACGTAAGTCTCGTCTGAGTACTAAAATTAAAGTCAGAATAGAACAAAAACAGCGTTTGCAGTGGATATGAATGTCATAATTATCTAGAGAGCAGCTATACATCGCTAGAAGCATCTTCCGAAGAGTGCTTGTGTTAGCTCAACAGTAAGCCGTTGGATTTCAAATCGTAAGGTTGTGAGTTCGATTCCCATCTGAGTCAATGTTTTTTTTATGAAATTCTATTTTCCGCAATGTATGCAAAATTACATAAAATAATTACACTAAAATACATCAGTTGTATATATATATATAACATATAATCATTGCAGAACATAGTGATTATTATGTTTAAAATATAACATCTGATATAGGTATTCACAGCACGTTGGTACTCTATATGTGAACGTTAAATAAAAATTAAGAAAATAATATCATAGCAATAAATAGGTCATATAGTGTATTTATTTACAGCTATTTATCATACGGAGGTTACTTCTCAATTTTCTCATTACATCAAGTGATTTACGCTTTCTGAAAGGTAAAGAGACTATGCGTTAATAAACAGAAATTATTATACAAACTCGAATCTTGGTTACAGACACAAAACTCACGAACCCCAAAATCATGTAAACAGGAAATCTACGAACACGAAGTCATGTCCAAGAGACTTATTTATACTTAAGAAAGAAGGCAGAATAGGATTTCTTTCCAAAGGATTTCAGTTCAATAATCTGCAATGCTTTTGTATATGGATGTGGTCTCTTTCTCTCCGCCTCTTTTATATATATATATATATATATATATATATATATATATATATATATATATATTGGGAGTTGTAGAGGGATATATATATATAAAGTAAAATCGATCGATATTAGTGTCGAATCCATAGTTCTCGTTGTTGCAAATATTAATAATTACAACTCCGATAGCGTTAAAGTCCAAATTTAACTCGCATCGTAAATCTCCTTTGTGGTTAAGCGTATAGCGTACACGCTTTCGGCGTGGGAGACCCAGGTTCGGCCCCCAGCGAGAGCTCATGTAGTTCGGATTCTACGTTAATTAGTAGGTCTACATCTCATATAGCCTCACTGCTGAACAGGACGTTAAACTTAAAATCAACTCAATCGATTCAAACCCCATCGTCATGACGGGCGATAAAGGATGAAAAATAAAATGTCTCAACTGACTGAGGTTAGTGTCTAATCCATAGTTTGGGTTCGTCAAGCTATTACAATCGCAATGGTATTTAATGTCACGTTTTGGTATGACCGACTATGTCACCTGGATTTTGAATTTACAGGGGCAACATCAAAATCGTTGCTGACACAGCTCTAAATATTTTAATGTATGTAGAAGTGTATATTCCAGCGAAACTCCGGAGTGTCTGGATCAACTTTTACCTAACGTGGGAGACATATTACTTTTAATCTAAGAAAAAAGTATTGTAAAGTCAGATACTCCAAGGGACGGAAGTTGGGAGGAGTGACATGTACAAATAGTGTAAAACGACTGATCGTAGAGTGTTATCCATTGTTTCCTGGGTCGTTGACATGAATAGTGAGGCACTCAATGGCGTTACATCCTAATTTTTCCATATCTTCACAGGATGAGGGGCTCGGAGATATGACCAATAAAATGTAAAAACTTACTTAAATATTTGTCGAATTGATAGTTTTCTGGGGTCGCGAAATCGCTTCTAATAACTTTGAAATGAAGTTTGTACCCACTTCAAGATGAGCTTTTTAATCGTATCTATTTCTCATCTTAAGAAGAAAGTACCATCTCAACTAGTATATGTATCAAGCCAGCCTTCGCAATTGAGAAAAAAAATGTAGATGTATGTTTCGTCTTTTAAATGATATACTACATGTTAAAATCAGAGATTGAGTTGGTCGGTGGGTCAAATGGGTCAAGATTTGTGATTGGGTCAGTGGATCGTGGGTCAACAAGACATGATCCACTGTGAAACACCACTCACCGTGACTCACACTGGCCCATTGACCCACCGACCCATTCTGCTCATTGCCTTGTAGACAGCATTTTCTGAACACTGGTAAGTTTGTCTGCGCTTTACTTCCAAGACTTCCATTTTGTTCTTTTTTCATTTGGTTCTAATGAAAAATGAATTCAGGATCTTTTGAAAATGAAATGAAATCTTTCAGTTTTACGTCCCACGTTTATGTCGGTTAGGCTAAAGGAGATGGTAATGATGAGAAGTGAATGAAATGGTGGAACGATGAAAGTGGGAGGAAACGGAAGAACTCCGAGAAAACCCACGAGCACGGTGTTTGTCCACCACAAAGTCCACACGGCTCGAGCTAGAATCGAACCGGGGACCACAAACACCGGAAGTGAACGCTGTACCACTGAGCCACTGTGGTGCCTTTTCTCTTCAGTACCATTTTAACCAGAGATGGTGTGGGTCAATGAAAATTTTATCGACGACTCACCATGACCCACTATCACCCACCACCCAAATGACCCATTGACCCACTCTGACCCACCACAAACTATGAACCACTCTGAACCATTGTGACCAACTCCGACCCACCAAAACCCATCATCAACTCTGACCCATGATCCACGTCCTCCTCTCCATTGACTAAAGAGGTTACACTTGTAATAAAACAAGATTATGGAATTGTCACTTATTGGAGTTTGAATTCCTACTGTCAATCGCTCAAGCACCGCTCTGTTAGAATAGCGGTGGATCTGACCTTTACGATATATAATGGTAAAGTGTTTGTCATCTTCCGAATTAAGATGAATTTAAATTTATTATATATAATTATTTCTTTGTTGGCTTACAGATCCATTTCAGTAGAAAATAGGATGAAATTTGAAAATCTCAAATCCAGATAAAGTAGACAAACGTGAAAAAAAAACTAGTTTTCCATATAATTAAGCATGCCGTACTAATTTAAAAATGTCCATGTACTTAAGCTTGGAATACAAATTTTATGGCCATTTTTCTCACAACTTATGGCTTGATTGCCTGATGCTCTGAACGCTCCATATATTAAACACCAGCGTCAGCAATTATTATAATAGAAAGCAGTGGGTATAAAATGCGAAAAACTGTAGTTTTCATTTCTCAATTAATATCAATCGTTTTCGATTATTTTTACAAATCAACCCACTATCAATTTCCAATATATAGAAAATCCACACACACCCTTCCGCTCATAAAAGAAAATTTTTAAAAAATGCCAGGGCACGTTCTGTTTATTTTTAATAAAGAGTTATATACAGAATTTTAGCTCTCTAAGTTAAACGGCTTGTGAGATACTCAATTTTTCGCAAAAATTCGGATCCCTACTCCCCCCTAAGAATATGGATTAGGGTGTATCGAAAAAACTTTTTTTTTTTTTGAAATCTTGTTACCCCTAGTTGCCATTTTTGGCCAAATGTGGTTAATAAAACACACAAAAAAATTCAAATCGATACCTCAATATTTTGAGGTGCTGACATCGATTTTTTTTAATGATCAAATCGTAGATTTTTTTAAGACACGAAATGAAATATTATAACTTTACACTATGTTCAACTTTCGTAGTAATAATTGTTCTTCAGACAGTCCGAATATACTGTAAAAAGATTTCAAGACTCTACTTCAATTTTTTTGAGTTGTCAGCATCCCTCTGAACTGTGGGAGGAAAGTCAATTATCTTGTGTATTAATGTATATTTGTAAAAGAATTTTGCAAAAATATTTAAACATGTTAATAATTTTTTTTGTCAAGTATCAGACACAATGGAGTCCAAAATCAATAAAATGAAAAGTATTCCAGTTTTCATACATTTGGAAAACGTATAATATTTTAAAAGTTGCAGAAAACTCGGTGAGATAAAACATTGTAATTCCTGCAACACTTAACTCATTTCCAAATAAATTTATTACATTGGAAATAACCCAGAACTCACCACGATGAAGGTGTCTGCAGTTCGAGTTTCGTCCTCCCTCCCACTCTTGGACTTATCTATAATTTTGTAGTTGCAGATTATATTACTGGTTCTCAAATGATGTCTAATATTTACGTTCAGTTACTCATTTTTAATTTGCATTCTGATTTCTTTGTGAACTGTGGTATCCGCTTCCGAGATTTTGAATTTGCCAAAATAAGTCCATGATGAGCGTCTACACCCCCCACAGAACTAGCCCCTTCTGTCACTAATTTTATCATGCGCTCTATTGATTGAGTGGCAAGGAAAAACTTGTTACTTATTCACTTGCAACTGTGGCAATTTTTATGTTATGTTGCAGCTCATCTTTGCTTAGGTGTTGCGTTAGTAGTGGCTCCCTCAAGACACACTCAGACCAGTTAATCATATCAATGTAGGTTTTCGCGTCTAATTTGACCTCAGGAACTTTGAATACTCTCATACTGATAGATAAGGATACTGTTCTTGTTTTCAAAATTCCTCTCCAACCGAGCTTTCTTATGTTCACATCTGTGTTCAATATCATTGCCCGAAGTAAATTCTCGGAATAACTAAACCATGCATTTCGTATTATCACTGGATCTATGATTGATTTAGTACTTGAATCCATGGATATAGAAAATAACATAAGTTTCCATAAATGTTTAGCTCCTCGTGTGCACGATGGTTCACTTTTAATATAGAACCATACAGAAGCATAAATATTCATTATGTAGGAAACCATAATCTTGAGCTCTTTTGACTGATTTTCCGTTCCGATGTAAAAACAAGCGCAAAATACCCACCTCGCCTGATGTAGATTTTCTTGGTCCTCGTTTAAAGTTTGTTCAACTTGTTTTAAATGTTTATTTCCACGTTTTTTTTTTTTTTTTTTTTTTGGTTCTTTTTATACCACTTCATAAGCCGTTTTGATTCACTTTTGTATAATCCTCCTATAAACTTTTCCCTTTCTGTTCTTTGATCAAGAAGAAATGACACTTCTAATTTTGGCATTCGTCTTTCTTTTTCACATTTACAGTGAATCAGTGGATCAGCACATTTACACCAAGCAATATTAAATAAGGTTTCTCTGGCAAGTTTGTGAAATTGTACTATTTTAGCGTTACATGTAGGGTTGGATTTTTTTCACTGATTTTAGGAGCTGACGAATTTTTTAGTGATATTGAAGAATTAAGGCAACGATTCGTGGTTGACTTAAATTAGCTTTTCACATGTAGATGACTTCTTCCAAACTTGAAATTTTTAGAAGCAATTATGTAAGTAATGTCATAGGCTGGCCGATCTTTTCTAGAACTGGAATTACTCTTTGTTTCCCTTTTTCTAACAGGAATTGTTTCAGCACACTTTCTATTGTAGGCAGTTGAACACAACTAAACTGATCTGGAGACCCAATAACATCGTGAATAATGTTTTTTGTGTCCTCTGACAGTAATCGACTCTTATTCTCCAATTCCATGTTGATACAAGCTGCTTGCGTACTCACAAACATATGTGGAAAAAAGCCACAGGCTTGTACACAATAAGATCAAGCAAAACAAGAGTATCATGCGTCAACGATACCAAACTAGCAAAAGCACAATACTTAAATGTGATATCACCTCAAACTGATTGTTATGTCTGAGCAAGGCAAGTCCATTTGTTTCGATAATTAAGTTGCAGGAAAGGCAGATGCCACACACAAATATTGTAAATTTATTGATTTTCCCCCCAAGTCAAAGAGATGGTGGCACCTCATAAACAGAGCTAACGATTTCAAATTTCTTTTTTCATTGTAGTTGAGCTATTTGGAAAACAATTATTACTAAGGGAAATACTGTATAAAGTAATAAATATTTCATTTGTTGTTTTAAAAATCTACGATTTCATAATTTTTTTTTTTCGAATTTCAAGCCAATGGCGGCACCTCAAAAAATTGAGGTATCAATTTGAAATTTTTCTGTTATATTAAACACATTTGGACAAAAATGGCCACTAAGGTTAACACGATTTCGAAAGGTACGTTTTTTCGATACACCCTAAGTATTATAATGAAAGTGATACGCGTATGATAACTTCCCAGTTGGGATTGGGGGCCTGATTATATACCAAACGTCGTTTCATTTGACTTTGCAATTTGACCGTGATGATCACGCAGACATAGTTACTTTAAATTTTTTAAATAATAATTCATATATTACAGGTAATTCAAAAATATTTTTTCCAGCACTTAGCTCTTCTAAAAGAACACAGGATCCATCTCAAAATCGAACTCCTATTACTATTGCCACTGTTACAATTGCAAATATCAAAATCCAAAAGTGTCTGAACTTTTTTCATTAGAAACAAATGAAAAAAGAAGAAAAATCGAGATCTTGAAATTAAAACGTAGACAAGCTCACTAGTGTTCAGAAGATGCTGTCTACATGCTGTGTAGGACATGGAGTAAACTGCTTTAAACATTAAAATGTGTAAGGTTGAGAGAAAGATTATGGTAATTTTAATAATTAAAGTTAGTTAATATGCAATAATCTAAATAAATTTTGAAATGTCGGTAAAGCATAAATAAATTATTATTTAATTAAAACAAAATGAAAACATTTAAATTTTGAAAGAAGGATACTCCGAATTTACGAGTGATAAATCTCATTATTCTAAACAAAATGAAGTGCTTTTCTCAGGGTCTTTCCTTGGTTTTAACTTCATTGAAGCAAATACCAATAATGTCACATATAACTATCATAGGCTGACAGACAGAAGCTATAATTCGCTGATTATCTGCTCCTCTGGCAATGCTGTAAAGAAAAGAACATAAAACAAATAATCCAACACATACCTGTGATGTCTCCCAAGGTGTAGGTAGAAGAGAAATTCCATACGTTTTCAGATGGCAAACTTATAATTAAAAAAAAAAATTCACAATCACCAATGAACACTGAATAATTGATAATGCGTATTCGAGTAGTATCAATTAGATTTGTTATAATTATCAGTTTGTGCACACGCGTTATTGTTCCTTCCAATTCAGCGCTGATCCCGTTCTTCCGTTTACGGGACTGTCTTGTTACTTCTTCACCGATGGTATCGCCTCTTCCGTTCCGGCAATACTTGCTGGAGCTCTTCTTATGTCCATGTGGATGATCCCAAAACACCTTAGTATGTCATCCCTACTATGTACAAGTCCTTCTCGTAGAAAATGACTAGGTGTACTTCGAGAAATTTGAATCGTGTCTCGATTTCACTGTATTTACAACTAACTGAACGATGTATAAGTATTTCAGTCGCATTGTCTGTAGATCATGTCTACCCACGATCTGATTAGATTTTAGCATAAAATTAACTTCATGCACACGAATCTAACACTGTTTATATACATCAAGATGACACGACGCATTATTTACAACGGAAGTCTTTCACGTAGCACAGTTCTGAAAGCTTAGGTCAATATGATGGACCTTCATTAGCTTCAAGGAAGTATGTTGATATGTATAATTTGTATAAAACTATGTAGCCAGTTTCGACATTTTTCAACTATCAGTTGTAACAAATAAAAAAAATAAATAAATAAAAAAAAACACTCGAGTAACTATTACGAGTTCAAAACACAGTTCGAAACACACTCGGGTAACTATTACGAGTACAATTCAAAACAAGTTCATCTCCAAACCGGAGAATTACTTTTACTATATATTGTGATATGCTATCTACTCTCTTGTAAAGAGAGTCAACTTTCACGAACGGAACTTTAAACGAAATTTCATCCGCACGGTCAATGAACTAACCACCAACTAACTCTCCTCCGCCCATTTCGTATATATAAAACTATCCATTTCTTTATTTCCCTGAGACTCGCTTCTAAGTACACTTCTTTCTTATGAAGGGGATGGTGCGGAAGGGTGAAAGCATCTTGGTGCCATCAAGTCTAGTGACTACACCTTGTCCTATTCTTTTGCTAATAAATAATTTACTTTTGATTAATGTTCTGTTTTAACATTGTAACCTAATATGGTAAACTTGTACCCTCAAACTGATGCCTATCATACTGAGTTTCCTTACTTCGATCTATGTTAAATTTTAATTTGAACATCCTAACTATTTACAGATATACCTTCTAGCAGACATGTTTACAGGGCGCATAGTGATCTGAGAGTCACTGACCTCTGGTGGCGGAACATCCAAACCACTCTCAAAACACTACTCAGCCTGTGTCCGTGCTAGTGGTGAAAATTTTCCAAATAACAACACAAATAATTAGATTTAGAACTGATACAACTTAAAATACATCTTCCTTATTGATTTGAAGCATATATATGTGATTGTCATTGCATGTCATATCAATATTTATACAAAAACACACTTTTACTGTTTTCTACTGCTTGAGAGGAATCACCTGGCTGCTACTGTTACATACCATGTTCCCCCCTTCACAACATCAACTGAGGATACAAATAAAACCAAAATAAGCTTTGTATTTATGTTTTGTAAATAAACTGAGACACGGAAAAGCAAGACTAAGGAATATTAGAATATTCTACTCATTCAAGAATGCATAATAACTTAAGAAGAAGATGACTGTTTTCTTTAGTTTATTTACAAGGGGTGAAGACCAGTGGAGGGATTGTCCTTCGCTCCAGCATTTTGAAAATACAAGGAAGTTGAAGTAAAAATTATAGGCTCGTTTTTACTTGAGATGTCTTAGACGCGCTCTCAGCAGATATCATTAAATCTGGCCAGAAACTTCGTGGTTCACACCTATTGTTACTGATATTTTTGCACGGAGGTATGAAAAATTTTATTGCTTTTACCACAAAGAAACTCTAGTCTGGTTGTCGTCAGTACAGAGTCAGATGACATCGTTGTCAACTTGAAAATTTATTCTTATTTTCATTTTCTTCGTTGTTTCTCAAGTAGAAATAAGAAAAAGCTTTCCTTTTCCACCAGATACCAATGTCTTTCGGGTGGCAATACTGCTGCACAAACATCTGCGCTCACTCGACTTGAGTGCAGCTTTTTTTTTTTTTTTTTTTTTTTTTAACTGGATTCTGCTTCTTCCGTGCTGTAGATATTTCCTCTGTATTTCATTTTTCGATGCAAGAATATTATTGAATCCAAACAAACGCAATATATTCACATACCTAATTACAATACTACATAATTTTGAACAGTCATCTCCTTATGTTAATAAAAAAAAAATAGGATATAAATTGAAAAATAAATCGAAAAACTTAATACACCACTAATCCCTTGATATGCAAAACATATAATATGATATACTAGTTTAAATATTGATATGCAAATAACCTAGCTATATGTGCCTTACACAATGCACTGAACAGAATGGGTCGGTGGGTCAGTATGAGTCACGGTGAGTGGTGGTTCACAGTAGGTTACGTCCTTTTAACCCACGATCCACTGACCCACTCACAAATCTTGACCTATTTCACCCACATACCAACCGACCCATTGATCCACTTCATCTTTGATTTTAACATGTCTTATTTCATTTAAAAGACGAAACATACATCCACACAATTTTTTCATCGATTGCGAAGGTTGACTTAATATAATAGTTGAAATGGTCATTTCTTCTTACGGTGAGAAATTGATATGATTAAAAGTCCATCTTGAACTGGGTACAAACTACCACCAAAGTTATTAGAAACGCTTTCTCAACCCCGAAAACTATTAATTCGACAAATATTTCAGTAACTTTTGAGATTTTATTTTTAGCTCTCCCAGGTTATGATCCTGTGAAGATGGGGATGAATTTGGATGTTAATTCCATTTGGAACGTCACTATCCATCTCAACGACCAAGAAAATTATGGATAAAACACTAAGATCAGCCATTTTACATTATTTTTACATGTCACTCCTCCCAACTTCCGTCCCTAGGAGTATCTGACTTCTACAATATTTTTTTCTTAGATTGAAAGTAATATGCCCCCAAAGTTTGGTAAAGGTTGTCCCAGACATTCTGGAGTTACGCTGTAATATTCATTTATACAGAAACATTAAAATATTTAGAGCTATGCGAGCAATGCCTTCGATGCTGCCCCTGTACATTCAAAATCCAGCTGACATGTTCGTTCAGAAGTGTTGCTATTTATCTCGGTGATAACGAAACTATGGACTCTACAGTAATATCGGTCGTTTTGAATCATTGTGTATGTTACTCCCTTCGACTCTCTTTATTAGATATGCTAGGGGATCTTACTCCTACTGGAAGTTGAAATTAAACTTAAAGGTCATCAGAACTGCTCCCAATGAACTTAAGGATCCCGAAAGATATGAATTCAACACTAACATTGGTCATTTTCAATTAGGATGCCACAATTTCACACATTCTTTCAGGGTGCTAATGGGGGCTTAACTTACATGGCATCTGGAGTGCCACTCTTTATCTAAGCGACCCCAAAATTATGGATTCGATACTAATGTCGGTCTCTCTCTCTTTATATATATATATATATATATATATATATATATATATATATAATTTTGATGTCAGCCCCGTCCATTCTCCCTAGGAGAGCAAACGGATACTGCCACCGCTAGGACTAAATTTGGTCTTAAATGGCATTAAAATTTCTACCAATTAATTTAGCGACCAGTGCTGCATTTAGAAGTTCGGCGTCCCTATGCACTCTCGCTTTCGGCGCCCCCAATAACTACATATTTCTCCGCCCCTTGATCTCTAACTTAAAAATAAAACTTAATTCGAATATGCTTAATTAGTGAATTTATTACAGTTAAATATCACTCACTAGATGCTACAGCTACAACTACGTAACAAAAAATAACAAGTGGGAAAAATGTTCTGAATTATTTTTAAATTTCTTACGCTATCATTAAACATATTAAAATAGTAAAAGAGGATTGTTCATAAAATAGTATATTTGCTCTTGATTTTTTAACTTTTTCATACGAAAAAAATTAAAATGTTACTTAATTTTTAAACTTTGCGCTCTTCAAATATGTTGCCCTCTAGGCACGGGCCTAGTTGGACTAATGGGAAATACGTCACTGTTAGCGGCGCTGAAAACTTACGATTCGACTCTAATATAGGTTGATTTCGATATTTTTATGTCGCTACGTAACCACCCTGGGTGTTAATGGGAGCTTAATTGGACTTCAATTGAAAGAAGAACTATTTACCTAAGCGACCACGACTCTATGGATTCGATACTAATATCGATCATTTTCTAGAATTTTTGATACGTATCCCGACAGTACTCTTTCCCAGACTGTAAGAAATATGATTAAATTTGCTCTACACATATCAGAATTATGTTAAAACACACATACATCCACTTTTATATATATAAATACAGATATCAATACAGAGTCAGCGAGCGAGCAAGAGAGAAAGAGCGACCCAAGGCATCACCATTTCCACATCGCAAAAGAATATATCAGGTATTGAATTGAAAATCTATGTAAAGATTTCCAGCTGTGGCATGCTTCATAAGGACAATTCCAGTCTGCTCACGTGACCTTTGGGTTTCATGAATTTTTTGCGAGCGTTCCGACTTTGGATTCTCTGTTTATACCCTATTTCTATGCCTCGGATAATTTTTCAAGAACATAAATGACATGTTGTAATATGAATGTTGAGAAGTAACCTCTATATGACAAATAGTTGCAAATAAATACACTACATAATTTATTTATTGCTATTAAACGATTTTCTTAATTTGTATTTAACATTCTTATATATAATACCGACGTACTGTGAACATCTATCTCGGATGTTATATTTTAACCTTAATAATTACTATGTTCTGCAATGATTATGTTATGTATATATATATATATATATACAAACGATGTATTTAATGTAATTATTTTACATAATTTTGCATACATTGCGGAAAGTATAACTTAAAAAACATTGACTCACATGGGAATCGAACTCACAACCTTACGATTTGAAACCCAACGGCTTACCGCTGAGCTAACACAAGCACTCTTCGGAAGATGCTTCTAGCGATATATAGCGGCTCTCTAGATAATTATGACATTCATATCCACAGCAAACGCTGTTTATGTTCTACTTTGACTTTTATTTTAATACTCAGGCGAGATTTATGTTTTATGTCTTAACTTTTAGCATTCTTTTACATATGGAAAAATTCGTTTACGTATCTAAATGTTCCATTACGTATGGAGAGCTAAATGACAAACAAGCATGTGTTGACATTAATACAAAGTTTCGAAATATTGTATCATTAAGTATTTCAATCAATGTTGCTCTTTTTATACAATTGGTAACAAGTCTTATTATATTTAAAAGATGAAAAACACATCTGCAACATTTTTCCGATTACAAAGGTTGGCTTCGAGGTTCGAACCTGGTTTACTTATTTCCGAAGATATCCGAAGTTTAACTTAGAAAAGTTTTGTCTCAAAACACCAATAAAGAATGCGCTCAACCTTTTTGAGACAAGGTGTACATATTTTATCAAATTAACGAGTAGGTTATTCACCAAATGTGCTGTTCTGCTTTTTTTTTTTATATATATATAATAATAATTTCGATGATCACATAGATAAAAATAAAGAAGAATAAAAGAATTCATCCTCCGATTCATTCCATCTGATGCATTCCAACGACTTTCCTGTTATAATGAGCCGATTGACTCGTTACAATTATATATTATATTATTACAATATTTGATGTTACTTTATTTTTTGTTCTTGTTGCACTGTTCTATTTTCTGTTATGTTTTACTATTTACGTAATTACTTATATTTCAATGTAATCATAGTTGCTTCAATTTAATCTGTTTCGAAATATGTGTTAGTAATAAGTAAGTGATATGGGATTATTTTTTGCCCCATAATTTGTACTTCTTCTCATATAACTTCTGATTGAAAACGGTAATGAATGTTAGTTAAAATAATAAACGAATATAAATAAATTGAAAACTAACCGTTATCTAATTGTGATTTAGTTGCATATTTAAAGCACAGGAATTTTCCACGAAAGTTATTTTGAAGTTTATAATTAAGAATCATCTGCAAAGTGATACGAAACATTAGTTTTGTGATGAAGTATGAATCAGAAATAATGCGACTGTGAAATTTTTCATTCTTCCAATCTTCCGAGGATTTAGATTGTTTGTGCATGCTGGTTCACTGACAATATTCCATATAAGAATTATTTAACCTAAATTAAGGTTAAATGTATTTAGTTATGTTTTTATAGTATAAAATACGAAATATATCGTACGTAACAACTAGTCAAAATACGAAAAATGTCATACGTAACGACTTAAACAGGGCATAATTGTATTTATTTATATTGAGAAAACTATATCTGTATTCACCTTCTGAGCTGGTAGATAGAATAACACTTGAGAGAATCTGAAAAACAGAGCTTCAAAACCATCATTTATGTTGTTTACGTAATTAAATGGTTGATGAAATACGAATTTAAATCAAATATATAATATGAGTATGCAGATTAATTGATAAAATGAAAAAGGAAATGATGTCGGTGAGAAATATATGAAATATATATATGTATAAATCTTGCAGCACCAGACGAAGTAACTTTGCGATACAGTTTTTTACTGCTCTGAATTTATATACTAATTGTACACTTGGCTTCTATAGTCTGCATTACACTCTCCATGTATTTGATGTCTGTTTCGATTACTAAACCAATGTGTTACCTATATTCTACCCAGGTGCCATATTAAATTAATTTGGATGTGCTTACTGTTGTATTAACATTATTGATCTCACCAACTGTCTATTGTTTATATAATAATGTCTGATAATATGAAGTAAACCGATGTGTACCAACTGACATGGCCCGAATTATTTAGAACAGTATTTACTTGATATTATTCAAATTTAGAGATACAAGGCACTAATTATTGGAGTAGCGAGCTATATAACCACGAGGGCTACATTTCGTCACAGCCCCTAACTTGATCAAAGACTGAAGTCCATTGTCAAACCTAACTAAAAGCGTACTTTTGATGAATCTTGATGAGACTACTTTTGAATTCCTTGAACCTCGGGAGGATATACATGAGAGATATGATGGTTTCAATGCACTTGCTGGTTTCGACCTATTTATTTATCTCTCCAGTATTAGAAATCTTCCAGCCTATAATGTTTTACTAATTATTGTAAACAGTTATTATAATATTTATGTCGTCTTCATGTGTTTTCAATACTGTAGTACTTTCTAAAATGTTTTGTATTCTTCAGAAGAAATATGTTAGCACATTTTAATCGAAATGTTCTTTTCACAGTGCATTAGTAGAAAGCAAATATGGCCACCTGCCTTTTAATTTAAGACGACTATATAGATTCAATAGATTCAGATGTACAGGATGTTGGTGTCCATCAGATGCACAAGAATGTAAATAAATTCTTTTAAATTTCTATTGTTTATCTAAGTCTAGTTGGAGAAACTTGTCGAAATTATTACCAAATAAGAAACAAAGATTGCATGTTAATTGTTTGGCTATACTTATGTTTGAGCTAATCAAAGTACTTTAAAATATACAGTTGTTGCTACCTTTCAGAGTAATGTTGACTTCAGTATCAAATGATCCATATTTTTTCTGAATACATAAACATGTTTTAGCAACACGTTTCAACATATCTTCAACTTCTTCCTCACCTTTCTTCCAAATTGCAAGAATACCATCACCTGAAAGTACATCGGAAAAAGAATATCGTATGAAATTCGATATGTCTGTTAGTGGATTCGTCAGTAATAACTCTATCAATTTAACTGACACAAGAACTTTGGTACCTTGGTAAAGGTAAATATTCTTTAAGTCTAAATTAATATATTATAAGCTTAGACAAAGAACATTATATCCAAGGAAGTCTGAAACATCCGATGAACCTAGCAGAATACTTTTTTTAGGGTAAAGTAATATACCCTTTATATTTTATAAGCTTATACACAAAAAACTGGATGCAAAGAAATTTTCAACATTCGATTTTAACTTAGTAGAGTACTTTTTAAATGTAAAGTAATATATTATAAGCTTATACACAAAAAACTGGATGCAAAGAAGTTTAAAACATCTGATTTTAACTTAGTAGAGTACTTTTAAATGTAAAGTAATATATTATAAGCTTATACGCAAAAAACTGGATGCAAAGAAGTTTAAAACATCCGTTTTTAACTTAGTGGAGTATTTTTTAAATGTAAAGTAATATATTATAAGCTTATACACAAAAAACTGGATGCAAAGAAGTTTAAAACATCTGATTTTAACTTAGTAGAGTACTTTTTAAATGTAAAGTAATATATTATAAGCTTATACACCAAAAACTGGATGCAAAGAAGTTTAAAACATCTGATTTTAACTTAGTAGAGTACTTTTAAATGTAAAGTAATATATTATAAGCTTATACGCAAAAAACTGGATGCAAAGAAGTTTAAAACATCCGATTTTAACTTAGTAGAGTACTTTTTAAATGTAAAGTAATATATTATAAGCTTATACACAGAAAACTGGATGCAAAGAAGTTTAAAACATCCGATTTTAACTTAGTAGAGTACTTTCTAAATGTAAAGTAATATATTGTAAGCTTAAACATGGATAACTGAATGTAAGAAAAATTTAAACGTCCGATAATCTAGTAGAATATTCTTTAAGTTTAAGGTAATATTTATGTTGTAAGCTTAGATATATAGAACATTGAATACTAGAGACAACGAAGACCACATTTTGACGTGTTTCGAAACTAATTGCAACACAAATTATTTTAACGCCAATGATGAACTTCAGTATAGAGAGCAGCGTTTCTAAATCTACCATCCAAATGTTCCGGCAAAAACCACCATCTTGAGTTTTTGAGCGGAATTTTCTGTAGCAAGAAGAAATTTTACAATAATTATGATTTCAGCTTCTGATTGTTCTGTGATAAGGTGTTATACCTCGTTTGAAAGCTTATGATTCATACATTTTGAATATACATAAAATATGCACTTGAGTTGCCAAATGTAGAAGAAAATGATGGCGAAAATAGAACATTCTAAAGATAGATTTTTTTTTCTTTTTAGCTTTGGCAACACTATCGTTATGGCTACAACAGCTTCAAATCAATTTATGGTCGTTATTTTTTCCAAACGTATACAAAAATTGCTAATGTACGGCAAGAAGTTAAACATAAAACATTTTGTTATTTTAATTTTTTTTTGTTTGTTTATTTATTTATTTTTCTCCTTCCTATTTAATGTGCAATTTGAATGTTGACAGTATTCAAATCCGTCCAAAATTCTTAAATTAATTACAACATAGTACCAAACCACATATACGAGAATGGTACAGAGAGTAACGTACCAAAAATTTTTCTCCAAATATCTGGGGAAAAACCGTATCTTGAATATTTAAGAAGGATCTTCTGACAAATGGAAAATTTTAAGGAGATTTTTGTTTGAAGCTTCTAATTGTAGTATCAGAACGTGTTGTATCTGAAAGCTTATGAACGTCATATCAGAACGTGTTTGAAAGCTTATGAACCATAAATTCAGGTGTGCATATAATACGCGTATCTCTTTTGCAAGGAAACGGCGACGGAAGTTTAATACTTCAAAAATCTGAATTGTTTCTTTGAGTAATTAGCTTTGACAATTGTAGTTATGACTACGACAGATCTAAAATGACTGAATACAGTTTATCATAGATTTTACTCACATATAACGAAAAATAGTTCTTATACTGAATACGTAGGGCTGAAATGATGCCCTACCAGGGATTTGTGTCATTATACAACAGTACAATCTTACGATTTGCAAAATATCAAATACAGTAAATAAATCAGAATTTACGTGTTTTTTCTAATGTTAAAAAAACACGTTCTGTTTTCTAGTGTTTTTTCTAATGTTAGTGGCTTCTGTAGATGATGAGCTTTCTTAAATGCATGAGCTATATTATAGAGAATCTGGTCTGTACATCTGAAAATCTACCAGTAATTTATTCTAGGGAAATATAATAAAGCATGTTTCTAGTTGCAAGACAAGCTGTTCACAATATAATATACTTGTCTCTGTGTAAGGCGTATGAGTTAGCATTGGTAAAGGTATATATTCATGAATCTGAAGAAATAGAACTTGAAGAGTATTTTCTGCATTATACTACATCAAGTAAACGTGTTATTGTATCACCTTCTCTTCACAGTATATTAAACTATAGAGAAACTGCATAACTTAAACTCTCATTATTTGGAAATGGTTTTCATTTTAAGAAGTTTCTTGCTACCTGAATGTATAGGTTATTGCAGTCTACATTTAAAAAGTAATGCAAGAATGGTCTCATATCATGTTATTGATGGACATAATTATTATTTAAAATTCACTTATATTCATTTGCAGCAAATAAATGAGTTGTAAGATAAATGTCTTGATGTAGACTCCGAGAGATTCTCAGATGATCTGGTAATTGAACTAGTTTTCATGAGAACCTAGAAGTATTATGATGCCGGTGTGCTTTCAAGCAAATTCCTTAATGCAAACTCTCATAGAGATATCGAATAATATAAGGGTATAATTACTCCTGATTTTGTCAAGAAATTGAGGCTAATAATGTTGGCCAAATGACTATTCTGAAGATAGGTGGAAGTTCATTAGATTTTTTTCAGATTTACAAGAAAAGTAATTGTTATTACAATGGATTAAAATATAGCTGTTTACAATGATAAAGACTCTTTCAGCATGGAACATAATCAATTGTTTCATAGACCTCAGAGACTAAAAATTGTTGCCAGAAAGGAGACATGAACTTGGAAAATGTCATGGAATATGAACTATGTTTGGTTGTTTTCGTAACTTTATGATGAGTATATTCTTCCAACAAACAAGGACTCCCTTGCTAGCACATTATGGAAAATATCTAAGCCATAAGCAAGCGAACCAAATGTTGTGACTAAGTGGTCTGTGACTTCTTCGTCAATTGTAATTGAGAGTCAACGATTCATTTCTGTAATTCTTTTTATTTGCTTATTTTGTACGTTGAAACACAATGGACATTGCTTTTCTGACTAAAAGTTTTAATTTAATGATTCCATAGTGTAGAACTAGTCTTCAATATACCATATACCAAAAATCTCAATAAAAATATTTTTAGTTACGACGATACAAAGCGTCCAATATTACAAAAATACGCTATTACGTCACAGAAACAGAAACGAGCGTTCTAGCGTGATATCGCATGTTGGGTCTCCTCTCTGAGTGGTATTTAAAGCTTGAAACATTCGATTAGTCTAGTAAAATACTTTTTAAGGATAAAGTAATATCTTAAAAGCTCAGACATAGAAAACTGAATGAAAGGAAGTTTGAAACATCCTATTATCCTAGTAAAATACTCTTTAAGGACAAAGTAATATACTGTAAGTTTAGACGTAGAAAACTGAATGCAAGGAAGTTTGAAACATCTGATTAACCTAGTTGAATATTCTTAAAGAATAAAGTAACATATTATAAGCAAACACCTTGATAGGCGGTTGCTATTAAGTTTGAAATATATAATTATCCTAGTACTAAAGCGTTTTTCACAGTCCTTTGCACCCTTCAAAAACAAACCGCGTAACTTGATGTTGTATCACTGTGCGCACAACTATTTGCTGATTGCTGAAGAGGAAATTGTTTCGTCTGTTTTCCGCAATATTTCTGCTGCAGCACGTGCATGTATTTTTGCCACTGCGATGTGGATTACTCGTCTCTCTCACACCATCGCTGTGATATGGGGCAAAATACCCAATACTATATGATCCGCCCTCTTTTAAGAGCAACTGAACATTGTTATTTTTCTCCAAATTGTAATTACAGATGAAACTACAATGAGTTGTGCGGAATTATCAACTGAATGATAAAGAGATGGCGCTGGTATGTAAAAGCAAGCATATTTATCATTATGGGAGATTATTTCTTTATCTATTACCTAAATCGTTATCTACACGTGTATATCCATGAAAACAGATGGTACTTTCCCCCCCTTAAGTTCAATTTCTTGATGTATTTTCTTGCATTGTATAGCATGCGAACATACCAATAGTAACTTCAGTACTACAAAGTAAATAAATAATATAGAATAGTATATATATATCTTATGCACTTACGGGTTTGCCTTGCTTATGTTTAACAGAATAACTCGGAGCAGCAGGTAACCTGCTGGCTTCCTTGGGCGATATCTTTAAATTGTGGCGTGCACTTCGGGTATTTTTCATTTGTTGTAACAGTTTTCTCTTACAATTTTGATTTTGGTTCAAGATTTCGATCCCATGTAGATAGACACTTTGAGTCGGAACGTAAATCTTCTTACTATGTCTTAACAATACATTAATTACCACAATATATTGCATTTGTTGTGTACTATTTGCTTATGGAAAAAGCAACTGTTATCATTCTGACTTTCACGAACCTTTGCACCCTTTGTAAACAATGCAGACTGCAGTGCAGAAATGTTGCCAACTAATTAGACAATATATATATATATGTAATTTTGTGCTAAGAAATGAATAAACAAACTGAAGAGAGAAACACTGTGATTAAAAATGAAATGGCATGGGTTTGTGATAGGAGAATAAGGAACCATTTTCTCTCGTTTGCAGTGGCGTACTCGGAAGTTCTGAAGAGAAAGAGTTGAAGTTCTTCTAATTTCAAGTATGTATGTGTGTATCTCAATATCGTAATTGTTTATTTCTGCATAATATCTTTGCTCAAGAATAGTTAAAAACCCGAAACTTCCCTGAGTACGCACTGCTCTCCTGAATCTTCGAACTATTATGTAAACGTAGACACGCACCAGGAAGAGGAAGGGCAGAACCACATGTTAAATTTCTTTTACCGGTGTAAATTGCAACTAAAACTTACAATCCCCACTTCTAACGTTTCCTTTAGCTGCGAATCTATTGAAAATATTAGGATTCAGAGCACTATTACATGATGACTTAGTTGCCCTACTAGCAGATCTATGATTGCATGGATGAATTAAAGTTTTTCGTACCCTTCAATAGCAAGGCTCTATGAGATATGGACCTACAGTCTAACGAGCGAACCGAACTACATGAACTGCCTCCGGAAGTCGAACGCGGGTCTCTCGCCCGATGACGCATACACGAATTATATAGCCACAAAGAAGTTAATTATCGGATCTAGAAACATGTCCAGTTGTACTCACCACTTCTATTCAAAATTGAGTTCTTGGGGGGGGCTCAAGGGTAGAGCGTTCACCTCTGGTGCATTGAGTCCCTAGTTCGATCCCAGCTCGCGCCAAGTAAACCTTGTGGTGAGCAAACACCGTGTACATGGGTTCCCTCGGGGTTCTTTCGTTTCCTCCCAGTTTCTTCATTTCACCATTTCAGTTAATTTTCGTAAAAAGATTTCATTTTATTTCAAAATTGAGCTCCTTGTACGTTTCCAGTACAAACGAGCGAGTGTTCGGAACAAGCAATTGTTTATTTTTCAAAAACTTGAAAACTACTGAGTTTACTTATTTACTGAATAGAGAACTTATTATTTTATTTCCTTTGTAATATGTAATAAAATACCTATAAAATGAATTTTGAATTCTCGTGATATCCTTTCATTTGATATCTAACAGAAAAGTAACGCCGTAAACAAATATCAATCATGAGAGTATGAAGACTCTATCGACATCTTATTCATCAAATTCCAAGAATATTTTTAGATTCTACATAGGAATAAAGACACATTATTTAACATGCATATAGTACCTCATCTTAATTTCGCTGCAGCCAGGAAAAAAAAAAAAACTCAAAAGTTAAGAACATTCTTATCCAATATTATAAAGTTCTTAAATGTTGAAGATTCCTTTGTAATTTGATCAATCCTGGCACCGAATATTCAGTTTTTGCATCTCTAAAATGGTCATTTAATCTGCGCATTTTAAAAAAGTCTATATAGGAATTATAATTAAAGAAAATAACCTCATATTACTGCGTAATGAATAAGTAAAACAGGTTTTATCGTCTTTGGCTTCTCTCTATCCTCCCTCTCTCTCTTTTTCTTTGTTCTTTTTTTTAATCGACTATTTCCTCATCTCTAATGAAAGGTCAAACAATGATCTGAAATACTATAAGGAACTTAATATCTTCAATAAGAACAGCGAGTACATTTGATTTCTATTTTTCTTTTTCTTAGCCCATTTTCATGAAATGACATAACTGTTTGACAACGATTCTTTGTGAAAAACTGAAAAATAACTATAAGTTAGCAACATAAATGGGTTTTTGTTTCTGTCATTGTACGTAGTTTCAGGTAAGATTTGTAGTGGAAGCCTGTCTTAGTATCAATATTTCTGGAGCATTAGTATTATTTGTTGGTATTTGACTGTTTAAAATTATATGAAAATAGAGTCATTTTTCTGCAAAAATAAGAATAAATGCGTAAAATAAAATTTCATTTTATTATTAATTCAAATTCTTTGGCCCTCAAAATTTAAGTCTAGCTTCTTTATCATGTAATTCATTCAGAATAAGGACTTCGTGTTAATTTGGAAATAACATTTTCCCCAGCTCTTCTTGTTGGTCTAGTGGTAGCGTGCGCGCTTTTGATGCACGGGTTCCGGGTTCGATTTCCGATCAGTAAGTACGCCAGAAATTTTTACGTGGGAGTTGTTCAAAATAAGGGGGAGGGTGCTGTCAGAATAGTGATATACATTTTTAAACAAACTCAAAGAAAACAGTACATTTTGTTATGCAACTATTAGCATGAGTAATTGGTTCAATGTTCCCCCTCCCTCGCAGTTTTCGTTCATGGAGCTCAATCTACTAAAAAAAAAAAAAAAAACACTTTGTAATAGATTAATTTCTGTACATTGTATCATTGAAATAAAATTTCATATTAACACGAATAGGAAACTAAGTTCAAAGATTTCATGTTAATACAAAGAGAAAACCAAGTTCAAATCCGTTATTTTCTCCTGCTAAATAACAGACCAATAAAAAAAAGTCTCACCTGATCTTGAGTTATGATATTCCCCATCTCCATACTTGAACAAGTTGTACTCTCCATTCAACAGAAATATTATTTCATCTTAATTAAAGACTGTTTCTTGAAGAAAATACAGAAATATTTGGGCACTTTTGGCAGTCTCATTATTTACACTAACTATAAATAACGTGAATTTTTTACCAAATCTTGCAACTTTTCAATTTGATTTTCTTGCATACACACTATTTTCCGCACTATATTGTCACACTTTTCCTTATAGAGGAGGAGGTAGGTGAATAACCGCTCAAGACGTTGCCAATTTCAGTCATCTGCATCTGTCCATCAATCTCTTTTCTCGGAAACGACCGCGGAGCCCAGAAGGTAGGTATGAGCGGGCCTGTTTTGTCAATTGTTTTGATCGGAACACCACCAGAAAAAATGGGGTCATGTGGTTCTCGAAGCCGTACATGAGAACGAGGTCGCTTCGTATTTTGAAGTGAAATAAATAAATAAGAATATTGCCTTCTTTCCTAAACACTAAACCTTTTTAACTTGATGTAATAAATAACCTATATGATACTGATTGATACAATTGGATTTAAAGGAGTACTCCTTTTCCATCCAGAGGTATGTGTAAAGAAATTTGGGGAGGTGTTAGAGGGGTGTAGATTACTCCCTGTTTCCTATGGGAAAGTCTTGAAATTGGAACGCATTACGGTTTTGGATTCCATCTGAAACTTTAGGTCCATGTCTCATATAAACTTAGTGTTAAAAAATACACTAAACTCCAATATAATCTAAGATTTTTTTGTACCTCTATGAATATGCATGTTAGCTTAAAAATGATTTTTTTTTAGTTTAATGCAAATGGTAAAGGAGACACAAAGGATTGTAATTCAGAAAAGGGTGGAATGAAGAAAGAGAGAGAAAACAGGAGAATCATGAGAAAACCTAAGCACACAGTGTTTATTTACCACAAAGTGCACATGGCAGGAGCCAGGATGGAGTTAGGGATGTCACGTATCAGAGGCGAGTGTTCTACAGCGGAGCCACCGCGACCCCATAAGCTAGATTATAATTATTGTAACAAAACAAAAAATTAACCACACAAAATAAAATAAAAATAATAAAAGATTAAGTGACAGAAATACATTCTGATGATCATAATATATGTATATATATATATATTTACATCAGCTAATGCTTGTGGCAACAAATACTATTCGAAGCTTTCTTGCACCCACTGGAAAACGTGAAGTATATTAATATTTATTTGCATATATTGTTATTGTAGACTGTTCCCATAATGCCCACCGACTTCGATTTTACAAAATTTGAGAAATAAATTTCACTTTTTATTTAGTGGTCAATTTGAAGGCATTTTGTTATACTACCATTAAGAAACCCATATACATCATATTACGAATCAATCATTATGGAACAATCTCATGTGTGACACGCAGCAGTGGTACCAATCTTTGAAAGTTTCATTTACAACTTTTTTTCTTTTTTCTTTTTTAACTGATTTTGTGAGTAATGGTGCATTCAGTATAAAGGTACAACAAGATATTCTCTCTCTCTCTTTCTCTCTCCCTGTGTGTGTGTGTGTGTGTGTGTGTGTGTGTGTGTGTGTGTGTGTGTGTGTGTGTTTGTTTGTTTCTAGTTCCGGCGTAAGCGTGTGGATACTACCAGGTATACTTTCGTGTGTACAAATGCTAGTGTGTGTGTGTGGCGCGGGTATATGAACTATTAATTGGGATCGCGTAGTGGAACTTATCAATATTAGTACGTACATACAAACGGCTGTTACTTCACACGATAACTTTGGACGAATGCGAATTTTTAAATTCTGCTTTTTGCAATAAATAAGTAGAGTGATTCCTCTCGAGGGAGTTCCCCTAAATGGTAGCCCCTACCATGTCCAATTGAATCACAAATTGCCGCAATCGTTTGTACATTGTTTGTACAGAAATGTACAGGCCAAACTTTCGTTTGTACACTATTAGGGGCGCCGCCAAAACGAAAACAAATTGGGGCTGTTTAACTGGTAGCCCCCCCACCAACATGTTCTATTCAATCACTAATTATCGCAATCGTTTGTACTTCGTTTGTGCAGAAATGTGCAGGCGAAATTTTCGTTTGTACACAATTAGGGGCGCCGCCAGAACAGAAAAAAATGGGGGCTGTCTAAGTGGTAGCCCCCCACCATGTCCAATTGAATCACAAATTGTCGCAATTGTTTGTACTTCGTTTGTACAGAAATGTGCACCTGAAATTTTCGTTTGTACATAATTAAGGGCGCCGCCAGAACAGAAAAAAATGGGAGCTGTCTAAGTGGTAGCCCCCACCATGTCCAATTCAATCACAAGTTGTCGCATTCGTTTGTGCATCGTTTGTACAGAAATGTGCAGGCGAAATGTTTGTTTGAACAAACTTAGGGGCGCCGCCAGAACGAAAACAAAATGGGGAACTGTCTGAGTGGTAGCTCCCCCACGATGTCCAATTGAATCACAAAGTATCGCAATCGTTTGTACATTGTTTGTACAGAAATGTGCAGGCCAAATTTTCGTTTGTACACTATTAGGGGCGGCGCCAGAACGAAAACAAAGTGGGACTGTCTCAATGGTAGCCCCCCACCAACATGTTCTATTCAATCACAAATTATAGCAATCGTTTGTACTTCGTTTGTACAGAAACGTGAAGCGAAATTTTTGTTTGTACACAATTAGGGGCGCCGCCAGAACAGAAAAAATTGGGAGCTGTCTAAGTGGTAGCCCCCCCCATCCCACCATGTCCAATTGAATCACAAATTGTCGCAATTGTTTGTACTTCATTTGTACAGAAATGTGCAGGAGAAATGTATGTTCGCACGCAATTAGGGGCGCCGCCAGAACAAAAAAATTGGGGGCTGTCTAAGTGGTAGTCCCCCACCATCTCCTATTCAATCACAAATTGTCGCAATCGTTTGTACTTCGTTTGTACAGAAATGTGCACCCGAAATTTTCGTTTGTACATAATTAAGGGCGCCAGAACAGAAAAAAAAATGGGGGCTGTCTAAATGGTAGCCCCCCACCATGTCCAATTCAATCACAAGTTGTCGCATTCGTTTGTGCATCGTTTGTACAGAAATGTGCAGGCGAAATGTTTGTTTGAACAAACTTAGGGGCGCCGCCAGGGCGAAAACAAAGTGAGGGACTGTCTAAGTGGTAGCCCACCCCATCATGTCCAATTGAATCACAAATTGTCACAATCGTTTGTACTTCATTTGTACAGAAATGTGCAGGCAAAATGTATGTTCGTACACAATTAGGGGCGCCGCTAGAACGAAAACAAAGTGGGGGACTCTCTAACTGGTAGCCCCCCACCAACATGTTCTATTCAATCACAAATTATCGCAATCGTTTCTACTTCGTGTGTACAGAAATGTGCAGGCAAAAGTTTCGTTTGTACACAATTAGGGGTGCCGCCAGAACAAAAGAAAGGGGGCTGTCTAAGTGGTAGCCCCCCCACCATGTCCAATTCAATCACAAATTATCGCAATCGTTTGTACTTCGTTTGTACAGAAACGGGCAGGCGAAATGTTTGTTTGTTCACAATTAGGGGCGCCGCCAGAACGAAAACAAAGTGGGGCTGTGTAAGTGGTAGCCCCCGACCATGTCCAATTCAATCACAAATTGTCGCAATCGTTTGTACGTCGTTTTTACAGAAATGTTCAGGCAAAATTTTCGTTTGTACACAATTAGGGGCGCCGCCAGAACGAAAACAAACTGGGGGCTCTCTAAGTGGTAGCCTCCCACCAACATGTCCAATTGAATCACAAATTTTCGTAATCGTTTGTACATCGTTTGTACAGAAATATGCATGCGTAATTTTTGTTTGTACACAATTAATGGCATCCATCCTAACGATGATGGAATTAAATGTTTTTTTTTTTGTTTTTTTTTATATTTATATTTATACTTACAATCATTATTGCTGAGTTAGTTTATCACTCCTCGGCTCTTATTATTAAACTTATTCATTATTTCTTACGTGAACTGAATCCTTATGAGAAAAATTTATTTTTTTCTTTCTATCTTGCGCAGAAACCGTTATTCTCATCTCGTACAGGAAATTGATAAGTGGAAGATATAACAAATTCACAAAGTAGACTGTTAAAGGGAAAATTATAACACAGTATTTTGTTTTATTTGATCATCTTCATTAAATTCATTTTGCAGAAACTATAGAATGCATGGTGAAGTATTTTGGTGCATTCAGCATTCTGATTTACGAGTAGAGTTGCTAACTGGCCGGTATTTGCTGTGATTTTGATTAAGGCCGTGACCGGTACAAACTTCTTATTAGACCCCTTCTGACCGGTATTTTGGAATCTGCAATCCAGAATATAACATTGAACATCGAAATTTTTCAACAGTGCCTTTACAAACCCAAATTTTCGTTGTATTATACATTATCGATATTTTTTTAATGTATGGCAGTTTTTTTTATTTATTTAATACAACAAATTTGATAACACTTATATTTTATTGTAAAAGAATTTTATTCATTTATTGAGAGTAGAAAATGACTTTTTAAAGCAATTTCCTTTGTTTGAAGTGAAGAGTAAATTTCATTTTATGAATCAACTATTGTTACATAAAGATTAATATCCAGTATTATTCATCTGTTTCGATAATTTTAAACAAGTGGCAATTGCTGGTAAATACAATAACGATCAATACAGTCTTCAGTTTCTCATTTGTACAGGGAATTTTGAGGGTGTGCCGGTAATTTTGTTTTCCTGAGTTGGCAACCTATTTACGAGGTTTAGTTTCAACTCTGCTACGTAGTGGCTCCGTACTGACACTCCGCATGCAAATAAGTATGTAAGGCTACCATACGCCCCGGTTTCTTAAAATTTGTCCCGGTGTGCAGAAATTTTCCTTCTTGTCCTGTTTTTTTCTTTATTATTATTATTAATTACATATCAAAATTTCTGAAAATATAATAAAATCGACTTATTCCTTTTGCTTTTAATTCCGACAATACTATAGGAACAATTTCATTCTAATCTTTATTATTATTGCAATCGCTGCTTCCCCGGATATAACATGCAATGTTTAAATCCTCCTAAGTAGCACTCTTATCACTAAAAGTAAGAATGTATACCCCGAGGTGGCAACAAATTCTTGTGACGTTGCAGACCAGCCCCGAAAACACATTTTTTTTTCTGCTTCAGAAAAACAATTATGCAAATTGCTTTCTTTTAGTTCGCATTTTAGGTTAACAAAAATAAATCAGCCTATTGAAATTTTGAAACAACTTCATAAATCTGGTTATTTTTCTTTATAGACATGTAGAGCATACAAAGGTGGTATGCGTAATAATATTGAAAATATAATTTTTGCCTAAATATTGTATGTTCACTGTTTGCGTTTATATTGTATAACAGCTTCTAGCTTCTATAATAATGTTTAGCACTGTTGATTAAGTATGGACAGTGGCGTATTTACGATTTTGTTTCGGGAGGGGCTTTGCTAACTTCCGGGGGTGCTTTGCCTGAAAATATGAAAATTCTGCAAGATATTTCATATACTTTACTATAGTAAGTAAGATTTCGGTGGGGGGCTTGAGCCCGGAAGCCCTCCCCCTAAATACGCCACTGAGTATGGACTATATTAATACATTATTTTAAGTTGTATAACTAGTGCGATACTGTAGTAAAATTCGAAAGATAAAATTAATACAAAATGCAATATTTACTACTAATTTGTAAGACGTCCCGTTTTTTCTGTTTTCAAAAAGTATGGTAGCCTTAAAGTATGCTAAACCATACAAAATAAATTGTACTGTAAATAGTACCCCTCTGATAGTGCTCTCAAACGGGTCGGGTTACGGGTCGGGTTGTCGGGTCGGGTCAGTCGGGTTAGCTCGTGTCGGGTCACTCGGGTCGGGTCGTCACATTCTTCACTTATTTTCTATACGGAATACTATAAAGAGCTTTGTTGTAGAATTCAATTCGAAGTTGGTGTATGAATGATAAATGTGACTAATTGAAGGCATGAAAATGACAACCAGATAAAGACCAAAATGCTAATTTTACAAGAGACGTAGAAAACAAAACCAGATAAAAATATTAACTGAGTGAGAGTGATAACAAGGTAAAGACCAAAGAATACTTACGTATATCCAGTATAATTGCTACAACATGGTTGGAATTAAGTGTAACTCTTAACTGTACAAGATACTTATAGTTAATAATAAAAAAATCTTTATTTTTTATTATTACAGAACATTATTACAGAAATACAAAAATGCAAATGGAGATATCTGTTTTTCACACTCACTAAAAATGTCTGCTACTTGTTCATATCTGTATCAGTATCACTCGTGTTATTTTCAATTTCTACACAGTGAAGATTGACATACCATCCTTTATAAATGTCTGGAGGTATTTGGAACACAATTTACGCACATCTTGCAACTTCTTTGCGCTAATTGGAAGGGAGTTGTAGTAAGCTCGAGGTGCATTGCTCAGATTTACTTCACTAATATCTGCAATCTTCTTGACTCCGATAAAACAATCATATTCTATTTCCGGAGGGTGTCCGTGGGATACGCAAATGTTTTTGTCTTCATACTGGAAAACCTTGTAAGTAGAGATTTTGAACGCCTTGTCCGCATTCCTTATTCCTAACGAACCAAGGTGCCAAGAAATTATAAAAGTCCTTGACCATGTTTTGCTGAACTTTTATGACGCAAAACTTTATGGATGCTCTCTAAACAAGTGAATACCATTCCTCCAGTAGTTATATACTCTTTTTGGCGTCTGAGTTTTTCAATCTGTGCAAACTGTCTGTCACATGGGAGAAATGAGTGTCCTCGTTCTGGATTGTGATGAACAATATTTTCAAATTTCTTAGTAGTAGCAAGTAAGGATAAATACTGGACAAGAGTTACGTTTTTGTTTTGTCCTCCACAGTTGTCTGTAAAAATGTATAGAGTTTTTACACTAGGGTCCACGAAATTTTCGATGTAATGGTAGGAAAGACACACTTTCATTTGCTCCCTTTTTTGTGACTGTTTCGTCATACATGTACATTTTTGATGTTCCTGTCTTGGCAGAATAAATGCACTGGTTATAAATCCATATTTATCTATTGTAGAATATTTCTCCAATAGGTAGAACAGGGAGAGGGAAGTTCTGCTGATAGTCTAAACATAAAATATCGACTGATGGATCTTCCTGGGCTTGCTTGCTTTTTTCTTTCAAATCATCATAGAATTTTCGTGCTTTTAACAAATGCACCTCTCTTTCACACTGCAAGTTCATTTTATCCTCATCGATTGCTCTATCTATTTTGACTTTTAATTCGTCGCAAGTAGGACACACATCACTGCGAGGTTTACCAAAAGCTAAATTGAATGTGCTGTTAAAACCATTATTATAATATTCGTACGAAATTTCTGGCTTACATTTGATCCCTTGAGAAATATTATGGAAAACCTCTGGTTCATGTTTCTCCAATTAAAGTTCATGCGTTTTTTTTTTTTTTTTTTTTTTTTTTTTTTTTAACAGTAAGGTCCGGTTGTAAATATTCTCTCTAAGAATCTCTTCGAGAATAGTGTGATTTCCTGGTAGGAAAAGATTTGATGTATTCTATTACTTGACGCGCAACATTCTCTGGCTTTTTACTAACCCTAGAACCAGTGTTTCTTCCAGACATGATTTTAGGGGGGCACTGCCTCCCCGGAGCTCTGAGAGTGCCCCCCGGAGGAGACCAAAATAATACGTCTATAATATAATAATAAATAGAATAGTACCAGCAATGACCCCCCCGGAATACGAAATGTGCCCCCCCCGGAACATTGTTTCTGAAGGAAACACTGCCTGAAACCCTCAGATTTCCCTCTCATATCCATCGGAGGCGTGCTACCGACCTTTTTGTATAAGGCAAGCCTTTCAACCAAGCCAGAACATATTTATTCAGAAACTGAGAACGAAAACCAGATACATCCGGTCTTTGTCTGGTTGTCATTGTCAACAAAAAAACGGGTAAGTTTAAAAGCCCTCTGGTGGGGGAATGGGTAAGCATACAACTCTTGTTTTCACACTCACTGATAGACCACTGAACATAGATTTCGAATATATGGAAATCTCATTTTTTAGAAATTGGTCTTTATCTGGTTGTCATTTTCATGCCTTCAATTGAAGGTGAAATAGTAATAAAATTTTAATTTTACCCTATATTAACTAATTGGTATTGTAATTAATATTACTACTGACTTTTTTCCTTTCTGCGTTTCTATGTCAAGTTAAATGTCACATTAAGTGAAATTGAAAGGACATATCTAGTTAACGTCCCACGTTATGCACCAACGCTAAGAGAGACAGTGATGATGAGAAATAATTGAAGTGGTTGAATGAAGAAAGTGGGAGGAAATGGGAGAACACCGAGAAAACCCATGCACATGGGGTTTGTTCACCAGAAAACTTACTTGGTACGAGCTGGAATCAATACCCATGGACCTTCGGGTCAAACATCTGCCTTTGGGCAGGACACATTATTATTATTATTATTATTATTATTATTATTATTATTATTATTATTATTATTATTATTATTATTATTATTATTATAACTTTAAGAGTGCCCAAGAAAGTTCCGCCGCCTTTTCACCAACACCTTCGAACATTGGTATGTAACCTAAGACGTACCTGGAATATCAAAAATCGTCTCCATCAGCCTCGACGACCTTCTGAAAACGTTCTGGAAGGCCATGGATTCCATCGCAGTCGAACTTGGTGGGAAGTGAAGTGAAGAAGGTATCAAGTGCATATTGAACCTCTACTAGCGATTTGAATTGGCGTTCTCTAATGTGATTGCCCAAGGAATGGAACAGGTGATAATCGGACGGTACAATGTCCGTGGAGTATGGCGGATCCAATAGTGTTTTCCATCCAAGGCGTAGAATGATGTACTGGGTCATTTTAGCCACGTGGGGCTTAGCGTTGCCTTGTAACAAGAGGACCCCTTTGCGATTCAGAACTGCTGGATCCAGACAGTACACAGTGACAGTACACAGTTGCATTGATGATCTGACCAGCTGGTAGCAGTTCCCGATGGACGATGCCTCGAGCAGTCCACAAAATGCACAGGAGAACCTTATTCTGGCGTAGTGCTGGCTTGGGCTGTTTTTGAACCGGTTCATGGGATGCTAACCAACAATGACGGCGCCGTGGAGCTTCGTACAGGACCCACTTCCCATCACATGTCAACACCCTGTCCAGAAATTGCTCCTTCCTCAGACGAGACACCAAAGAAACACAGGTGTCTGCTTGCGTTGCTTTCTGGCTCCAAGTCAAATCATGTAGGACCTATAAACCCAACTTGCAGTGCTTCCCAAGTTGATGGTGGTTGTGCCGAATGGTTTCTCCACTTACACTGAAATGTAGTACCAGTTCCTCACATGTCTGTCTTCGCCTCAATTGCTGCCTGAAGATCTTTATTTTGAACATCTGTTTGTCTTCCGGCACGTGGTGCGTCTTCGAGTGTTTCGTCACCGTCCTTAAACCGTCATACCACTGCACTCTCCGCGTAGTCACGACACCCTCATTAAAGGTCTGTCATATCTTCCGCCCCGCGGAGCAGCAATTTGAACTCGTACAGCAAACAAGCCCTTATGACGCTCTGTGAAGGCCCCATGTTCACTCAGTTCTTACGCACGTTCACGGTGTATCTGAACAGCCACAACCAAGTAGTATGTTGGATATACTTACTAGTGTTGCTCACGAGACCTGGTTTGGGGCATTCTCGTTTCGAAAATGTGTCGTGAAGGTAGTCTTGTCTGGAAAAGTGCATATGTTTCTATTGAAAGAGCTCTGTCTCATCTCGTACCCTTTCGTGAAAATTCTGTCTCGTCTCGTATCGTCCAACAACTGACCTTCAACTTATATCCATTCGCATTCAACTCACGGTGTGAAGGCAAATTGAACACAGACCTCCACAAAGAGACAGAACTTTCTTGGTCACCTTCAAATATTATTATTATTATTATTATTATTATTATTATTATTATTATTATTATTATTATTATTATTATTATTATTGCTGGGGTAGTGATTTGACTTTCTCCGCAATAATTGCTAATTTTATATAACGTTGCAAATATCTTCTAGATAAATTAATCAAGAAAAAATAAAAGGTAATTCCCTACAGAATGATATTTCAGTGCAATTAGTTCCTTATGATTCTATCAGACAGCAACGTTGTTTTTAAATAGAAAAATCGGAATGTTAACGTGATGAAATTGTTGTTTGTTACACAGCAAAAAATATTAAAAGAAGTTCTATATACATTCCTTACTAGAAAATAATGTTGTCTTCAGAACTTTTATTCTTTTAGCCTTCAGAACTTGTCTTCAGAACTCAGTCAAATTTTATTTTGACTTTCGAACTTGATTGCCTAAATTTTAACCTTGGAAATTTGGATGTGGAGTAAAATAAAGAAGGTTAGCAGGGTAGAGAGGAAAACGAATTAGGAAATGCTGAAAAAATGCAAGAGACGAGAGCAATATTAGACGATATAAGGAAGCGAAAAATGGACGGATCACAAGTTTTGATCTTGCTAAGGGATTGCATTCTGAGGGATGTAGTAAAGGGGGTGATATCAGGAGATCGAGAGTGTGTAAGAAGGTTGGAATTGATAGATTGTAATAAGGAGGGTGGTACTTTATGTTGGGTTGCGAGGCAGATATTAGCGGGAAATCGCAAAAATGGAAGCTTCTTACCTAGTTCACGGAAACTGGCCTGTTTATTAATGGGAGAACACTGAGGAGGAGGAGGAGGATAATTATACTACAAGTAAAAAAAGCCGAAACAATGGTTTATGCATAAGAATTGGTCAGCATTTTTTTTCTGGTGGCAGTTTTGTAAAGTTCTAGCTCTCTCAAACTGGTTAGATTGTAAGGTCAAGTCACTCGGGTCGGTTGTCGGGTTAAGTCACCTCGGGTTGGTTCACTCGGGTCACTTTGGGTCGGGCCAATCGGGTCAGCTCGGGTCGGGTTGTCGGGTCGGGTCAGTCAATTTGGGTCACGGGTGGGGTCGGGTCGGTCTTCAACACATAATTTCCACGAAAATTACAATATACCACGGTTTATACCTCATTGGACTTCCAATAAAACATTTTCAATGATGTGTACACCATGTCACCATTTTTGTATGAGGGAATGTATAGAGGGATTTTGTGGGAATTTGATAGAGTGTAGATTCCTGTGTGTGTGTGTGTGTGTGTGTGTGTGTCTGTGTGTGTGTGTGTGTGTGTATGTATGTGTGTGATACCTTACAGGATACAAGATGTCGAGGAAGTGTGTAAATAAACCGGACAATTTCTGTTATGTATGTGGGGAGCTGATATTTAAATCACAACGTCGATGTTTTACTCCACTTGTGAGGAAGTGTTATCAGTTATATTTTGGTTGCTGTGTAGGAGACCAGGATAAGAACTGGGTTCCTCACTACATTTGTTATACTTGCGTGAAACGTCTGACTGGGTGGGCAAATGGTGGACGAAACATGAACTTCGCAGTACCGATGATCTGGAGGGAACCAAAAGATCCCTTCAGACTGCTACTTTTGTATGACACAGATAAAAGAAATAAGCAGTAAATCTAACCACACAGTACAGTACCCTAATTTGCATCAGCAATTAGGCCAGTTCCACACAGTGCAGAATTACCTGTACCGGTACCTCCTCCTCATCTTACGGAAAATGAGGATTACGTACTTGAGGCAACTATTGAAGTTCCAAATGAAGATGATGATCCTACTTATGTAGGAAGCACATCTACATTGGATTCCCATCTGAAAACTCCGGGTGAACTAAATGACCTCATACGGGATTTAAAACTCTCCAATACACAGACAGAACTTCTTGATTCTAAACTTAAGGCTGGAATCTGCTCCATCGTGACACTAAAGTGTGTATTTTTCGAAACCTTCATACAGAGTTCTAAACTACTATTCTCAAGAAAATGATTTAGTGTATTGTAATAATGTCTGTGCTGTGATGGATAGGCTTGGACATGCACATATAAGTACAGAGTGGAGATTGCTTATTGACTCTTTGAAAACTAGTTTTAAGGCTGTCCTTTTGCACAATAGCAACAAATTTCCTTCAGTGCCTTTGGCTTATGCAACTAATATGAAGGAAACCTATGAAAACATCGAAATAGTGTTAGAAAAAATTCAGTATGAGAAATACAAGTGGACCGTTTGCTGTGATTTACAAGTCATTTCTTTGTTAATGGGTTTGCAGCTTGGTTATACGAAATATTGTTGTTTCCTCTGCGAATGGGACAGCAGGAACAAAGCGGAACATTACATCAAGAAGGAATGGCCAACGCATGTATTAACTCCTGGACAGAAGAATGCTGTTTATTCCTCACTGGTGAGCCCTGATTAGATAATTCTACCTCCTCTTCACATAAAGTTGGGGCTCTTCAAAAACTTTGTTAGGGCAATGGACAAAAGTAATGCAGGATCTTGTTACCTCAAGGAAAAAAATCCTCCGGTTAGTGACGCTAGGGATTTTTGTAGACCCCCAAATAAGATGTTTGATTCGTGACCAAAAAGTTGAGGATCTCTTAACTCTGGTTGAGAAAGCAGCTTGGTGTCCATTTAAATGTTTAACAGAGAATTTTTTAGGAAACAAGAAAGCCCCAAATTACCGTGAAATTGTGAGTGATTTCCGGCAATCATTCAATGAAATGGGTTGCAACATGTCCCTTAAAGTTCACTTTCTAGACTCCCACCTGCATTTCTTTCCTGAAAAGCTTGGTGCTGTTAGTGATGAGTATGGGGAACATTTTCATCAGGACATTTCCTCCATGGAGAAGAGGTACCAGTGACAGTGTAGTTCAAAAATGCTAGCTGATTACTGTTGGACACTTAAAAGAGATGTTCCAGAAACCAAACACAGAAGAAAGTCGACAACTAAAACACATTAGTTGAGGTAAGTAAGTGTCCATTTATTAAGAAGATACCACTCACTTATTTTGTATTATTTATTAAGTAGATATAAAATGGTGACACGGTGTATACATCATTGAAAATATGTTTTATTTTAAATCCAATAAGATATAAACCATGCTTATATTGTAATTTTCGTGGAAGTTATATGTGATTTTATCTGCACTAATGAATATTGTAAAATGAACAGTACACATAGCATATTTTTTATATAAATATGTTTATTTCTCTAGATAGAATAATGCTATTCTTATGAAACTTAGAGGGCTTACTAAGTATAAATCAGGCTAACATACAACATAATTTGTGCGTTTATATACCTAAGGTACCCAAGCTACAAGTATGAAAATGGTTTTAAAAAAAGAAAAAAAGAAAAAGAAAAGAAATTTGTGGGGAAATTTTCCGAAAAAACCTCTGTCACGGGAAAACTGAGGGTGATGGAGAAAAATTGATTGCAGATTCGAATTCTACGTGAAAAGTTCTATTAGAATCAGGCATTTTCTTCCGTGTGCCAGAGAAAAAGAATTTTTTTTGCAACTAGTGCAATAGGAACCATTTTCAAACTCATCAACCGTTATTCAAACCGGTTAATGTTGATCGCAGATATTAAAAATACTCACATCCGTATATTATTTAATACAAACGAAAATTTTACCTGCACATTTCTGCACAAACTATGTATAAACGATCGCGACAATTTGTGGTTCAATCGAACATGGTGGGGCTAGCACTTAGACAACTCCCCCTTTTTTTCGTTCTGTCCACGCATCTGATAGCTTAGAAAAAAAATTTCGCCTGCGCATTACTGCTCAAACGATGTGCAAACAATTGAGATAATTTTCTTTTGAATCGGACGTAGGGAGGTGCTACCAATTAGGTAGCCTATACTTTGTTATCGTTTTAGCGCGCCCGCAATTGTGTACAAACGAAAATTTCGCCTGCAAATGTCTGTACAAAACCGTAACAAACAAGTGCGACAGTTTGTGGTTGAATTCGACATGGTGGGAGGCCTATCAGTTAGAGAGCCCATAGTTTGTTATCGTTTTGGGGGGGGGGACATTTATGTGCGAACGAAAATTTCAGCTGCACATTTATGTACAAAGGCGTACAAACAAGTGCGACAGTTTGTGGTTGAATTGAACATGGTGGGACGGCTAACATTTAGACAGCCCCCCACTTTGTTTTCGTTCTGTCGGCGACCCTAATTGTGTACAAACGAAAATCTCGCCTGCACATTTCTTTATAACTATATTCAAACGATTGCGACAATTTGTGATTCAATTGCACATGGTGGGAGGGCTACCATTTAGACAGCCCCCCACTGTTTTCGTTCTGAGGTCGCCCCTAATTGTGTACAAACGAAACTTTCGCCTGCATATTTCTGTACAAACGATGTACAAACGATTGCGACAATTTGTGATTGAATTGAACATGGTGATTGGGCTATCACTTAGAAAGCCCCCCACTTTGTTTTCGTTCTGGCGGCGCCCCTAATTATGTACAAACGAAAATTTTGCATGCACATTTCTGTACAAACGATGTAGAAACGATTGCGACAATTTGTGATTGAATTGGACATGGTGGGGGGCTATCACTTAAACAGCCCCCCACTTTGTTTTCGTTCTGGCGGCGCCCTTAGTTATGTACAAACAATAATTTAGCCTGCACATTTCTGTACAAACGATATAGAAACGATTGTGACAATTTGTGATTGAATTGGAAATGGGGGGGCGGCTACCATTGAGACAGCCCTCACATTGTTTTCGTTCTGGCGGCGCCCTTAATAGTGTACAAACGAAAATTTGACCTGCACATTTCTGTACAAACAATGTACAAACGATTGCGATACTTTGTGATTCAATTGGACATCGTGGGGGGAGCTACCACTCAGACAGCTCCCCCCTTTGTTTTCATTCTGGCGGCGCCCCTAAGTTTGTTCAAACAAACATTTCGCCTGCACATTTCTGTACAAACGATGCACAAACGAATGCGACAACTTGTGATTGAATTGGACATGGTGGGGGGATACCACTTAGACAGCCCCCAATTTTTCTGTTCTGGCGGCGCCCTTAATTATGTACAAACGAAAATTTCGCGTGCACATTTCTGTACAAAGGAAGTACAAACGATTGCGACAATTTGTGATTGAATAGGACATGGTCGGGGGCTACCACTTAGACAGCCCCCAATTTTTTTCGTTCTGGCGGCGCCCCTAATTCCGTGCGAACATACATTTCGCCTGCACATTTCTGTACAAACGAAGTACAAACAATTGCGACAATTTGTGATTCAACTGGACATGGTGGGAGGGGCTACCACTTAGGCATCCCCGACTTTGTTTCCGTTCTGGCGGCGCCCCTAATTGTGTACAAACGAAAATTTAGCCTTCACATTTCTGTAGAAACGATGTAGGAACGATTGCGACAATTTGTCATTGAATTGGACATGGTGGGGGTATCACTTAGACAGCCCCACTTTGTTTTCGTTCTGACGGCGCCCCTAATTGTGTACAAACGAAAATTTCGCCTTCACATTTCTGTAGAAACGATGTACAAATGATTGCGACAATTTGTGCTTGAATAGGACATGTTGATGGGGGGGCTACTATTTAGACAGCCCCCACTTTGTTTTCGTTCTGACGGCGCCCCTAATTGTGTACAAAAGAAAATTTCGCCTGCACATTTGTGTACAAACGATTGAGACCATTTCTGATTGAGTCTGATAAGGGGGGGGGGCTGTCTAAATGGACGTCTCCTTTTCACCTCTACTGTAATTAAATTCTTCCTCGAGAAAATCTGTAATCAACACTGTCAGTAGCTACGTCCTCGACTAATATACCTTAACATGTACAGCTTTATTTTCGTATATTTTTCAACAGTTAACCAATTTAAAACTATCGCAAACAAGAATATGTAGTCAACTTCTTAAATACTTCGCTCGCCGAAACACGTTCAGCGCGTGCAACAAGCAAAAACAACGTTTGGCGTCTCACAAATGGAAAAGGGGGAAAAAAAGAGAAGGAAAAGCAGCACGGCAGTGCCTTATCGCAGTCAGAGCTGACAACATAGTTTCGGTCGTCACTAACGCGAATAGACCTACTAGCGGTGTACAAGAGTTATACAGTTACAATATACGTTGTGCCACAGTAGCGCTACAGGCGGAATGTGCACGAACTACAAATGAATATGTTCCCTTACAAGCATCAGTCACTGTTGCACCCTCTTTACATTCTACACATCCTTTTTTCTCCCACTTTTTGACCTTGACAAGCAGAAGTACCAGGCTTTCCGAGTTCACAACCATAAACTGTTTGTGTATAGAGTACGTTTTCAGTTCTTCGAATGACTGTGCGCGCGAAGAACAAGGGTGATGATCGGACTACCGTATTCGGAAGTCAGAAACACCCGGTTGCAATAATAAATGTAAAATACAAATATAGAGCCTTGACAATGCCGTGAGGATGAATATATATATATATATATATATATATATATATATATATATATATATATATATATATATATATATATATATATATATATATATATAAACATGTATTTATTCTTACCAGAGAAATTCATTACATCACCACCATGTTGTAGAATTTCTTCTACGATTGATCCTAAGTAAGTGTTTAGAATTTCAGACAGTTGATAAGTTCCACTCTTTCCTATCATATTGTATTTCTCAGTTAATGCTGTGAAACCTGAAAAACGAATATTGAAGAAATTTCTCAGTGAGTTATGGAGATAACAAATCCAATTTTCATTTCAGTTAATTTGAGATTTAAGTTTGAGATAACCTTTTTTAAAAAAAAATAATAATAATAAGATTGAGATAACTTTTTTTTAAAAAAAAAAATAATAAGATCAGTTAATAAATTAAAATTATGTAATGGCATTAAAATTGAGAAATAATCTCAAAGTGCCCGTTTTATTAATATTCCACCTTCAGGAAGGTTAAACGTTATTCGCGACGATAGCTGAAATCGAGATTCATGACTTTTTGTGCCCGTATATTCCTTTTGATTTTCAGTTATTGTATTATTGCAATTTTCTTTACAATATGGAACTTCATAACGCTATCAGAACAACACATTTTAGGGAGTATGTATGTTAGTGTGCTAAACCTCAACCCCAAAGAGACATATTGGGGGTATTATCCCAACTTCTTTTGTAGAAATAGTATACCATTGATTTAATAACACGTTTCTCAGACAGCAGACTGGAAGATGAAATTCTGCAGAACGGGATTTACAATGATTAGGAGTCTGAGGTGCATGCTGTGATAATTAGAAATCTGGATAATCACCAGTGGATGAACACTGCAACGGTCCACCCTCAACTTATTTTACCTTGTGTGGTTAGGCGATTAGAAAGGTTTAAGAGTGAGTTCGTAATGTAAGGATTACAGTATTTTCAGGTTATTTGGATAGATCCGTTCATAAGTACTCTGACTGAACACAGCGACACCAACTTTGTTTACACTTTTACAAGCATTCCTAGAAATTCTCCTTCTTGAAGACCTGAAAAAGTTTATACATGTTTAATTTCTCTACCGAGTCAAATTTCTTTTCTTTACTGGCACTTAAAATTTTAGAAATGGTTAGAAGACGACAAGGGTCAAATTCGAGAGTAGACTACCACACCGCGGGGTTATTGTAAAAGTCAGTACGTTTTTAAATTAGTACATACCAGAAATGTCCAGTAAGAAAAGAACACCTTCAAATTCATATTTCTTCTTCGCCTTTGTGGAAATAGAGTTAAGGACTTCATCAGGAAGCAATGTAGCGAATATCATAGCATGCGTATATTCCACAGTGCTTGGTAAATCTCCTTCTTTGATTCGAATAAATCTTCTCGGCTGCTCACAAGTAAGAGACGTGGTCGAAATATGATATGGTGAGTCGCCATTTCCATTCACATCACTGATTGATGATGCATCTAAATAAGAGTTGACTGAATTTCTTATATACTCACTAGATTCATCCATATTGGATCATTCTTTTCTTTTACGTGGAAACCTAAATAAACAAAGAAGTAACGTTTTATCATAATGCATAATGAAACATAAGTAAAGTGCTTTCAAATTCGAAAAAACAATAATTAAAATAAAATAAAATAGTAAAGGAAGAATTATCAAATACTAAAGAAAGAAAAACTATTTTTCCTACTCCGCTATATTGGAAGATTATATTTTCCATAAATTACAAATCTCCTGTGGTTGTATGATTAGGGTACGCGCTTCGCAGCGTTGAAGACCTGATTTCGATTCGCACTGGGAGCACATATACTTCGAATACCATGTTAAGTTGTAGGTCCACGTTTCATATAGCCTCACTACTGAGTAAGACGCTAAATTCCAAACTTTCTCTAATCAACTAACTTTCTCAAATTAATGATTTTTTTTTACGCACTACATTTTTTCGTTGCTTTAACATAAGAATTTGCCTTGTTTATATCGTACAAGAGCAACAAACATTTTATTTCATCATATCGAAGACTATCAGAATACATTAATAATTACATTTCAGACAATGTTCTGACTATTGTAATGAAACTTATCAATAAACTCAAAGGAGTATTCTGTGGAGCAGCAAAAAGATTTATTTACTAATGCAAGAATTGAAATGTTTATGCAATATATAATTAATACCCATACATTTTATCTTCACTAAAATCTATCCTTATCTACGTCTTTAAAATGCTGAAAGCCGTCAGCAAATGTTTGATGTTTTGAGTTTTCCAAAACACTAGCGGAATGGATGTAGAGTTAACTAAAAACGGGGATGGAAGACCGAAAACTAATTCAATTGCTTTACTTCTACCTTCTTAAAAACTTCTCAAAATTTTTAACATATGAGTTTAAACGTTGTTTGATAAGGAATTATATTCTTAAGAACATGATTAAAAATTTAGTTGGTGAGGAAAGGGGGAGGAAAGACTAGAATTTATAGATGACATTGAAACTAACAATTATTACGTCAAAATGGAGAATCTAGCTGCGGATTATAGCGCATAGAAGCGTTTCAATTATGAGGCAAGTGACTTGTCATCAATGGCAGATAACCTATGATGATGATGATGATGATGATAATGATGTTTTTGCAATATTCTTATGGGGGGAAAAGTTTAGGTAAAATTTGGTAAAATTAATATATGTTGTATTTTTGGAGGTTTTGATCAAAAGATTCAATCGGCAAAAATTTTTTAAATTTGTAGTTCTTCTGCTACGGCCTCGCAAATGCATAATTTACACGATTTTCAGCTCAACCCCGTTATTACTATAGGAAAATACTTTATATTCAATTTACTAAAAGCGAAAAGCATAGCAGAAGATCTGTCAATTTATCAATTTAGTGTTCACTGAGACTGCATCAGGTTCTCGAAACCTACAATAGATGTTTAGTGAATGCGATCTAAATCGACTTTCCATAAGAATACTGTGGAGTCTTTTTCTTCTTTTTTTCAAAGAGAAAATTGAATTCTCACATTTTGGCAACGTTGTAATGTGAAGGTTTTTTTTTTTTATACCAATAGTGTAAATATGGCTTTCAGGTTGAAATTTTATTTATAGCACTGTACAAATAACTATGACTTCAATTAAATAGCTATATTGAATCTGTACAATATTACTTGCTGCTAGCCATTAAGAAAATTTTAGTCATAACATAACTATGATTTAAAAAAAAATGTTCACTGAATTCATTAACATTTCAATGATATGCTTGGGCAAGTTGAAACGAAGAAGATACAATACGCGGATCAATAAAGGATAACAATGATTTTTAACCTTTAAAACTATTTCAATTCTCTTTTAAGTATTAAGACTTCACCTTTGCTCTAATTTTCATCTTCAGAGAGAGAGAGAGAGAGAGAGAGAGAGATAGACCAGATAAAATTGGCGGGGTACTCACGGATTTAAAGCGGATAACTGGCGATATAAATACTATTTCTTTGGAGACCCGTATGCAGCAACCGCCGGCAGTTCGCCATTTCGTCGTTTGAGGTCTGCCAGCTATCCGCCACAGTCTAGGGGCTGGTTCGTATGCTGATGTTTCTCGGTCGCGTCACTGCCTATGATTATGGTCACTGCCTATTCTAGGGTCCAGATGTTCCCGGGCACACAGCTGGACCTGTTGCGGCGTAGTTTAAGAAACATAGGCATGAAATTGAACACCTCTGATGGCCCGCCTAATCCCTGTATCTGAAAATAATTTTACTTCTTTGGTCCGTTTTGGAGACACGAATCCGGTGTAGATTTCTGTCTCCACATCTCTTGTCGAACTGAGCGATACACTGCACCAATGGCGAAATATTCCACTTATTACCATGCACAATCTCTATGACTCCATTCCACAGCGCATCGAAGGGTTCTGAGGGCGATAGGTTGTCCAACGCAATAATTAATCTGTAATTTGTTCTTCTTTCAAGTATTTCCATTAAATTGATAAATGGGGCCTCAGTGATTCAGTAGTAGAGCGTCCACCTCTGGTGCATGGGGTCCTGGGTTCAAACCCTGCTCCCGCCAAGTGAACTTTGTGGTGGACAAACACCGTGTGCGTGACCTCGGGGTTCTCCCGTTTCCTCCCACTTTCTTCATTCAACTATTTCATTCATTTCTCATAATCACCATCTCTTTTAGCCTAACCAGCATAAGCGTGGGACGTAAAATTCAAAAATTTCATTTCATTTTTAAATTGATAAATATCTGCACATATTAGACCTATATGAACCTGTTTTCAATGTTCTACGACTATTTATTTTTTATTATTTTAAATACCTTACCTGAAACTATATCTATTTAATTTCTATCGTTCATTCTCAACCGTTAATCACAAACATTTCTTAATTTTATGCTTTCTTTGTTCTTCACTAGATATGTATTGTATTATTGCGCAAAATTATTACCTTCCAACTGTTAATCAGGGCGCAAAATTTTAAAGTCAGACGCACTCGCCAATCCAAAAATGATGGTCGTCCGTATCTGTCACGTACAAATTATAAGAGGTCCCCCACCCCACGGCCTTTGGTTTTACAAAGAGAGAAATTACATCAGGGCATATAATTTCAAAAACAGACAATTAGATTCAAGATAATCAATTTTGAATTGGACAATTCATATACATGTTAAAAAAAAATATCTTGCTGTATGACTTCACGTTTGTGTAACGCCTTCTCTCTGCACTGAAGTACCAGTTGTCGAGTGCAGTTTTCGGATCAAAATACATAAGTGAAGGGCCATTGATGGAAATTGTCAGCAAATCATCCAGTGTGTCAATCTTCAGTGAATTCCTGTAGGCAGTCTTAACTCTGTTCAGATAGTTGAAGTCTCTCTCACATGAAGCAGTACTCACAGGTAAACCTGCATAAAATGTGACAATTGGAAGCAAATTTGGGAATCTCGTAATGAAGTTTTTACTGCAAATCTTTTTTTTAGTGACTGATTCAATTTCAATGAAGAAAACAAAAGTTTATATTCTGCCCACTCTGCTAAGACAAGGTCTACTTCGATTAAGGGTGGGACAGGAGAGGCGAATTACAACGTTGTGAAGACTTACCTTTCCATGTCCGTTGTGAAGACTTTACATTCCGTGTTTTCTCTCACTCACTGGCAATTATTTTCGTGCGAAACAAACTACGCAACCCTGTGAGTTTAGGCAGAAATCTTTTTCACTGAACACTGGTTGCCAGCTCTAAATTTCTAGTCCCCAATGATAACCTGGCGACCGGAAATTTTGCACCCTGTTTAAATGTTGCAAACTACGCACTATTCAGAAATCACCAAAACAATGAATTCTTACTTTCTCATGTTTCCTACCATATCACTATAAACAACACCCTACTACAGTATCATGTAAATAAACTTTTAGAGGAGGGGTTTGGGCGCTCAGCTCCCTATAAAATGCAAGTCCCTGGGACATCGAAATTACAAATCGCATATGAAAATACCTCTTTCCTATATTAGGTTGCCACATGAGGGGATACTTATATTCATGAAAAATGACCTTTCTCTTAACAGGAAGTGCTACCTTACTTCCTTAGAATGTGTTTCTTAAGGGAAGAGTTATGTTAACTGATGCAGAATGACATCTCAGTATGACTACAGCATGTGCACATTATGGTATAAAAACTGCGGTGCATATAAATCGAATTAACTTGAAAACGTAAAACAATGTGTTCTAGAAAGGCACTAAAAAACACAAATGCTATTTAACCAACATAGGGCATGATCGCAGTTGGGGATCCGAGTGCTAGCGCGAGGTGCGTTTATAGAGAGCAGGCGCATTAGCGATGATGGGTATACGTATAAACGAAGATAGTTGAAAATTACTTAATATGACATAAAACACATGCTTTACGTGAGGCACAGCATTGCATCATTTCTCTGACAACTTTGTACATATCTGAACATAGCAGTTCACTTCATCATGTCTTTCTTATACAATACTACACGGTAAAGATCATATTTCCATTTCGTATTTCTAGCTTATTCTGCATGTGGGAAAAAAGATCCCGATATACTTTGATTATTTGTACAATCCTAATGTAAAATTGAGTAACACATTTCTTCCATGGATTTTATAAATTTATGTCCACATAAAATGGTATAGCACCCAAAATTTTGCTCCATTTCCGTCACGTTTGGTTTAGTTGAAACTTCTTTCTTATTAGTATCCGCTCTATATTTCTGTATTTCTCTCCACTACTTCAGTATGTTAGTTAATAAGACAGTAAGTTTGAGACACTGACATTTTATACTCTATTGAATGTTTACCTAATATCGCATCAATAGATTAGATGGCATCAATAGATAGAGGCCATAGTCAAGAACCAAACTTTGTTTCGCTCCTTAATTAATCACCCTACACTGATGACTTTAATAACCTTTTTGTTATTCTCATGCTGACATTTTGTCTGATTCTGTTAATTTATCCGTAAATTTCGGGTCCGCCATCTGCGGCAGTTAATTTTCCTGCAATGCGAAAACCCTACATATAGTAAAATTTGTTGTACTGTTTCTCACGCACACCATTATTTATTAGGTTCTAACTACAGAAACTCCTCTAGTTCCCTAACAACTTTTGTCCATATTTTTTACCACTGCACCACTGGTTTAATCATAACATTAAAATCCAAAATAATCAAGACTGTTAAATTCGACGCCCATCCATCTCGCAAACCAGTTTCTGAAGTACAAGAACATTCTATTTTGCCCCTTAATACACTAATCTAAAGCAGTCGGTTGCATGGTGAACGGTCTAAGGCTTTTGGGCTGTCGAATGCAAAACTTTGTTGTTCATGGATTCGAATCCTACTTAGGGAAGTATATGCATTGACCTTTTACAATTTCATTATTATTTATTTCTCATTGTTTCCTTTAGCCTAAACCGTAGACGAAAATCTATAACATAATAAGCCTAAGACCTATATCTTGAAAATTAGTAATCTTGCATGTTAATATTCTTCGAACAAATTTCAACATATCTTATTGTTTTCATGTTCGTACACGCAAAATTGTTATATTAATACCATACAGCAATGAATACCTCTGATAATACTAAATATACAACACTACATCTCAATTATAGTTGCCAAACAATTCTTCATATCAAAAGGAAGGGCTAAGTTTAGTTGCCTCTCCGTTTTATATATATATATATATAAAGAAAAGAAAAGAAAATTTACAGGAGAAATGAGGTAAGAAATGATAATTTGGAGTTCGTATGTGATGTTTAGGTGTGTAAGTTCGGCAGTAAAGTTATGCTTAATACGAGAAAAGATATGTAGAGGTGGGTACTATTTGCAAGACGCGGAAAGTTTCCATGATTCAGCAGCATGGTAGTCGGATGGGATGTCGAATCGGTGCGTTGAATGTGATATTTCCGCATTGAGTTTTACAAAATTATATAAGAATAGTGAAGAGAATCGATTAAATTTTTATGAAAACCACATTGAAGCTTCTCTGTGAACCGGTTCCAGTCACTATCCTAGTCTAACTAAACTTTTAGTGGGTAACCCAATCAAACTTAACCTAAACTAACCTAGCCTAACCTAACAATTTTTAATGAACATATTCATTTTAATCAGACATCTACAGTACATTTCATTAATGCAGCACTTCACGATACGTAGTTCTAGGAAAATATAATTACTGGTACCATAAATATACTTTAAAAAAATGAAGTCTGGAACCTGACAGTAACCAGCCTTAATACCTATAAGGGTTATAAAACAAGATATAGGTATACCTTCTATTTCATTATTTGTTATTAATGAAAAACAGAATAAGCAAACGACAATGTATAACAGGAATGAAATATTTAAAATACCTATAAACACAGGAATGAAATATGTAAAACGCATATAAACACAGGAAATAAGCCATAACTTTTCTTCTTCTGGCAAATTTTACGTTCTATCACTGGCGTTGCTTCAATTATTTTCATTAGTCTGATTTTCTTTCTTTACCTCAACCGAAGTGGTTTTATAATGGTGCAGACCTTCTGCCTGTTTTCTCATTTGCATTAATCTATAAAGTTGCTATTTTATCCAATGATGATTTTATCTGTCTTTTTATCATTGAGTTATTCTTTTTTTAATTTAATCACTGTCTTCTTTCTTCTGGATTGAATGGATAAATACTGTATTAACTACGGTCGCTGAATTAGGGCTTTTTCTACCATATCACTGAAAATTGTTTTGCTCAGAGATTGAATATTTATTTGGTTACACAGTTTGCAGTTTATGTTGCAAGATAAAAATACCTGTCAAAGCCAAAATCGGCCACGGACAAAGCCAAAATCGCCTGTACACACTTCTATTAGTGACATTTATTTATACATCTGCGTTGGACAGATTAAGAATATGAGTGTATAAGAATAATGGTTACAATATAATATTTTCTTTTAAAAAGAAAAATAAAACTTGCGTAACTTCTTGATATCGTCTATTTCATCGGTAATTTTACATTTATATACTTATTATTTGTAAGTTCATTTACTATATATTATAGCGGTGCAAATAAGGAATCTGGGATCCATTATATAGTGACTATAATTTAGTGTTTTTTAATTTTAAAAAAAACAATCGTCTCGTAATAATTTCGTAACTCTTTTTCTATTAACACTTCCCTCCTTTACTAGATAGGTATGCTTGTAAAGGATAAATTGCAACTCATCAGCCAGGGAGACAGAGAGAAAGGAAGAAACCACATAAAGTTCTAGGTTATAGAATAGTTATTACCATTGAGAGTCAATATGGTACACAATAGAACAAAGATTTGTTAAGTTCAGGACAAGGAATGGTTTGGTCAGGTTATTGAGCTTTTGTCATCATTTGGTGGCCATACTTAGGTTTACTTGTGACTCAACGGACGATCGGCCTGCCCAGAAACTTTCGTGGTACTTAAGTATAAGTAATTTAGCTAATGTTCTATCCTTGCAACTGTTATTTAGTTGCTAGTGAATATTCAGTTGCCTAATTGGTTTAATTAGTTGCCAACGACGCAAACATCTTCCATTAGATTTGTTCGGTACAATAGCCGCAGTGAAGCTATTATAATGACGATAGCGAATGTACACCTTGTCTCAAAAAGGTTGAGCGCATTCTTTATTGCTGTTTCGAGACAAAAATTTTCTAAGTCCAACTTCGGGTATCTTCGGGAAAATGTAAACCAGGTTCGAACCTCAAAGCCAACCTTTGCAATCGGGAAAAATCTTGTAGATGTGTTTTTCTTCGTTTAAATATAATAAGACTTGTTACCAATTATATATAAAAAAGCAACATTGATTGAAATACTTAATGATACAATATTTCGAAACTGTATTAATGCCAGCTCATGCTTGTTTGTCATTTTGCTCTCCATACTTAATGGAATATTTAGATACGTAAACGAATCTTTCCATATGTAAAAGAATGGTGAAAGTTAAGACATAGAACATTATTCTCTCCTGAGTACTAAAATAAAAGTCAAAGTAGAACAAAAACAGCGTTTGCAGTGGATATGAATGTAATTATTATCTTAAATACCGCTATATATCGCTAGAAGTACTATTCGAGGAGCGCTTGTGTTAGCTCAATGGTACGCCGTTGGATTTCAAATCGTAAGGTCGAGGGTTCAATTCCCATCTGAGTCAATGTTTTTTATGAAATTCTATTTTCCGCAATGCATGAAAAATTATATAAAATAATTACATTAAAATACGTCAATTGTGTATATATAACATACAATCATTGCAGAACAAAGTGATTATTATGTTTAAAATATAACAGGTGTTCACAGTACGTTGGTATTCTATGATATATGTGAATGTTAAATACAAATTAAGAAAATAATATCATTGCAATGAATAAATTATGTAGTGTATTTATTTGGAGCTATTTGTCATCGGAAGTTACTTCTGAATTTTCTCATTACAGCAAGTGATTTACGCTTTCTGAAAGGTAAAGAGACTATTCGGGTATAAACATAAATTATTATACAAACTCCAATCTTCGTTACAGACACAAAACTCCCGATCCCCAAAACTATGTAAACAGGAAATTTACGAACACGAAGTCATGTCTAAGAGACTTATTTATACTCGACAAAGAAGGCAGAATAGGATTTCTTTCCAAAGGATTTCAGTTCAATAATCTGCAAGGCTTTTGTATATGTATGTGGTCCCTTTCTCTCCGCCAATATATATAAAGTAAAAGCGATCGATATTAGTGTCGAATCCATAGTTCTCGTTGTTGCAGAAATTAATAATTACAACTCCGAAAGCGTTAAAGTCCAAATTTAACTCTCATCGTAAAGCTCCTTTGTGGTTAAGCGTATAGCGTACACGCTTTCGGTGTGGGAGACCCAGATTCGGCCCCCAGCGAGAGCTCATGTAGTTCGCGTTAATTAGTAGGTCTACGTCTCATATAGCCTCACTGCTGACGGGACGTTAAACTCAAAATCAATTCAAATGATTCAAAACCCATTATTATGGCGGGCGATAAAGGATGAAAAATAAAATGTCTCAAGTGACTGAGATTAGTGTCAAATCCATAGTTTGAGTTCGTGACACTGTTACAAACACAATGTCATTTAATGCCACGTTTTGGTATGAGCGACTATGCCTCCTGGATTTTGAATTTACAGGAAGAACATCAAGAGCATTGCTCACACAGCTCTAAATGTTTTGATGTATGTATACGTGTATATTCCAGCGAAACTCCGGAATGTCTGGAGAAACTTTTACCTAACATGGGAGACATATTACTTTTAATCTAAGAATAAAATATTGTGGAATTCAGATACCTCAAGGGATTGAAGTTGGGAAAAGTGGCATGTAAAAATAGTGTAAAATGACTGATTGTAGAGTGTTATCCATTGTTTTCTCGGTCGTTGAGATGAGTAGTGAGGCACTCAATGGCGTTATATCCAAATTCATCCCCATCTTTACAGGATGAGGGGCTTGGAGATATGATTAATAAAATGTAAAAACTTACTTAAATATTTGTCAAAGTAATAGTTTTCTGGGGTCGCGAAAGCGTTTCTAATAACTTTGGAATGTAGTTTGTAACCACTTCAAGATGGGCTCTTTAATCATATCAATTTCTCACCTTAAGAAGAAATTACCATCTCAACTAGTATATGTATCAAGCTAGCCTTCGCAATCGAGAAAAAAATGTGTAGATGTATGTTTCGTCTTTTAAATGATATACTAAATGTAAAATCAGAGATTGAGTTGGTCGGTGGGTCAAATGGGTCAAGAGTTATGAGTGGGTCAGTGGATCGTAGGTCAGCAAGGCGTGACCCACTGCGAAACACCATCACTGTGACTCACACTGGCCCATTGACCCACCAACCCATTCTGCTCAGTGCCTTCTAGATAGCATTTTCTGAACACTGGCAACTTTGTCTACGTTTTACTTTCAAGACCTCCATTTTTCTTCTTCTTTTCATTTGGTTGTAATGAAGAAAGAAGTTCAGGATCTTTTGGATTTTGATATTTCCAGTTGTAACAATGGCAATAGGACTTACTGCTTGGGTTTTGAGATGCAGGCTATGAGTTTTTAGAGGAGCTAACTACTGGAAAAAATTGGTTTATTACAAATATAACCTCTTAAGTCAGTAGAGAGGATGGCGTGGATAATGGATCAAACTTAATGACGATGTATTTTAGTGGGTCGGAATTGGTCACAATGGTTCAGAGTTGTTTATAGTTGGTGGTGGGTCAGAGTGGGTCATGGTGGGTGAATGGGTCACGTTGGGTATTGAGTCATTGTGGGTCACGATGTGTAGTGGGTCAGTATTTTATGGATCAAGGTTTCATTGACCCACACCATCTCTTGCCAACATTGCACTAAAGAGGAGAGTTTCCAAAGGTGCGTGTCGGCGATTTTCTCAAATTTTGCACATAGATAGTACCCCACCAGAAAGCAATAAATCTCGAAACGGTTCACAGTACCATCTCACAGAACTCGAGATAGAGGGATTTGTTTGATTGGCTAAATTAAGACCTCAATAATTTATCCTTCTACAAGCGAGATTTTCTTCATCGTTTCCATGGCGAAGTCAGAAGAATATGCGGCAAGTAAACTTAAGGTTGAAGGTTCGCGCCCACCTTGGGATACTTGCTTTTTTCCCCTAGTCTTTTTTACACTCACCTGAATATAAACAAATCAAGCATATGGGCGATTTAACATATTTTGGGGGATAAATTTTGTGGTTCGTTGGAGTTTCGTTGAGTCTCTGCCGCTGGTGGTATAATTTTCAAAACCGAAGTGGGGCCACCACGGATCGTAGCTGCGGGATCACCAACTTTTGGCGAAATGTCGCCAGTTGCGCATCGGTGGTCCACTGACGCTTACGACATGGGGGGCTTGTATCTGAAAACTAAGAGAATAAAGAAGCATGGTATCCATGAAGCCCGTTGACAGTAATAAAAGTCTGAAACGATGAAACAGATGTCAACACCGGAAAACATGTATTTTATAATTTCAAAGGTACCCCGTGTCGAGGAAAAAGATTTGCCCCAAGGTTCCCCGGTGGTCTCAGGAGGGGTGCAACTCAAAATTTGAAAATGGTAAGGGGAATCAAGTAGTATGTCATTTAAAAGTATTACTAAAATTTTTAAAAAATGGTAAGAGTCCCGAGTCTTTATGCTAACTTGTGCAAAATAGCGAGCGTTCAAGATGGTAATAAATCCTTCATTGAAAACTCCTTGACCACCTCTACAAATGTGAAACTGTGAAACTACCCAGAAGAGGTAAACACTTGTCTTACCATTGCAAAAGTATAATGCACCAAGGTAAAACAAGAAGCGACCCATTGTGGGTTTATTACATCACTAATATTAAATTCTACGTTCCACGATTGTGTCTTTAAGCTAAAAGACAGGGTGATTGCGAATTATGAAATTAATGGTAGAATACAGAATTCCACAGCCAACTATGAACCACTCTGAACCATTGTGACCAACTCCGACCCACCAACGTAATCAACTCTGACCCATGATAAACGTCCTTCACTCCATTAACTAAAGAGGTTACACTTGAAATAAAACAAGACTGTGAAATTTTCACTTATCGGAGTTTGAATTCCTACCGTCAATCGCTCAAGCACCGCTCTGTTACAATACGGGTGGATCTGACCTTTACGATATACAATGGTAAAGTGTTTCTCATCTTCCAAATTAAGATGAATTTAAATTTATCATATATAATTATTTCTTTCTTGGCTTACATATACATTTCAGTAGAAAACAAGATGAAATTTGAAAGTATCAAATCAAGATAAAGTAGACCAACGTAAGAAGAAAAGAAGGAAAAACTAGTTTTCCATATAATTAAGCATGCCGTACTAATTTAAAATGCTCATGAAATTAAGCTGTCTATTTTTCCCACAACTTTATGGTTTGATTGCCTTATGCTCTGAACGATCCATATATTAAACACCAGCTTCAGCAATTATTATATTAGAAAGCAGTGGGTATAAAATGCAAAGGACTGTAGTTTTCATTCCTCAATTAGTTTCTCAACTAATATCAATCGTTTTCGATAATTTTTACAAATCAACCCACTACCAATTTCCAATATATAGAAAATCCCCCCGCTCATAAAACACATTTTTAAAAATGCCAGGACATGTTCTGTTTATTTTTAGTAAAGAGTTATATACTGAATTTAAGCTCTCTAAGTTGAACGGCTTGTAAGATACTCAGTTTTTCGCAAAAATTCGGACACCTACTCCCCACTAAGGATATGTGTTATAATGAAAGTGATATGCGTATGATAACTTCCCAGTTGGGATTGGGGCCTGATTATATACCAAATGTCATTTCATTTGACTTTGCAATTTGACCGTGATAATCACGCAGACATAGTTACTTTCAGTTTTTTATACTAGGTATAATAATTCATATATTACAGGTGATTCAAAATTTTTTTCCAGCACTTAGCTTCTCTAAAAGCTCACAAGCTGTATCTCAAAATTGAACTCCTATTGCTATTGCCACTCTTACAATTGCAAATATCAAAATCTAAAAATGCCTGAGCTTTTTTCATTAGAAATTGAGATTCAGAAGAAGAAAAATGGAGATATTGAAAGTAAAACGTAGACAAGCTCACCAGTGTTCAGAAGATGCTGTCTACAATGCGCAGAACAGAATGGGACGGTGGGTAGTTGGGGGTCGTTTCGTCCAAAGATATTTCGTCCAAAGGATTTTCGTCCAGAGACATTTAGCCCAAACACATTTGGTCCAGGGACATTTGGTCCAAAGGGCAATTTCTCCAAAGAACATTTTGTCCAAAAGACAATTGGTCCAAAGGACATTTCGTCCAAAAGACATTTGGTCCAAAGGACATTTCGTCCAAAACACAATTGGTTTAAAGAACATTTCGTCCAAAGGACATTTCGTCCAAAAGCCAATTGGTCCAAAGGACATTTCGTCCAAAAGCCAATTGGTCCAAAGAACATTTCGTCCAAAGGATTTTGGAAAGGGTCAAGGGTTTGCTTCTATTAGAAGAGTAAAAGTGATACATATAACATTATGACTCACAAGTAATACCTCCCAAGTGTAACACTCCTATTTTGAAAAAAATAGGCAGGTAGATACTACACACAAAATAAACCAATACGTTTTTTTCTGCGGAAAAGTGGTTTTAGGGGGGCAAAAGCCCCTACTCAAAATTTTGAAAGTTGACGCCCGAAAGGCAAGAAGAGGTGGACCGAAGTGAACGAAATTGTGCACAGATATTGCAGACGTAAAATGAGGGAATACGTGTTTCGTATTTTCCTGGAAAAAATGGTTACGTGGGGCACAGACCCCTCCAAACCTTTGATCACGAAATATCAAAAGTACTAATAACAGTATGTCAGATGTGTGTAAAGAACATGAAGAATTGCAACGAAACTTTGAGTAGGGACAATACGCAAAAAATAAATAAATACGTTTTTTTTATTTTCTGCGAAAAACGGTTTTAGGGGGCAAAAGCCCCCATCCAAAAGTTTGAAACTTGAAGCCCGAAAGGTCACAAGAAATGAACCAAAGTGAATGAAATTGTGCAGAGATATTGTTGATATAAAATGAGGGAATACTGGTTTCGTATTTTCCTGAAAAAAAGAAAAAGGTTTGGGTGGGACACAGACCCCTACAAAACTTTGATCGTGAAACATCAAAAGTGCGAATAACAGTATGTCAGAAGTGCTTAAAGGACATGAAGAATTGGAACGACATATTGTGTAGGGACAATACGCAAAAAATAAACGAATGCGAGTTTATTTTCTGAGGAAAAACGGTTTTAAGGGACAAAATCCCCCACCAAAAATTTTGAAATTTGAGGCCTAAAAGGCAAGAAGAAGTGTACAGAATTGAATGAAACTGTGCACAGATATTGTAAACGTAAATTGAGGTAATTGGGTTTCGTATTTTCCTTTAAAAAAACGGTTGCGTATATCACGGACCTTTTAAACTGTTGATTACGAAATGTCAAAAGTGCAAATAATTATACGTCAGAGGTTCTTAAAGAGTATGGAGAATTGCAACGAAACTTCGTATAGGGACAATTCGCAAAACAATAAACGAAACATGTTTTAATTTGTGCGGAAAACAGTGTTGGGGCCTAGGCCTTCTCCGAAAAAAAGTAAATATTACCGTAATAGCGCAGGAAGTAGTGGACCAAAGCAAATGAAATTGTGGGTAGACATTTTAGAGACCCTATGTAAAATAAGGTCTTTCGTGTTTCTGAAGTATCCCTATCCATTTTGCTTCAAATTTGGCACATCAACGGCAAACAGGAAATTAATCGACACGTGTTTTTGTTTATGCGGAAAAACATTGTAAGGGTTAAAGGTGCCTCCTGAAATGCTATAAAATACACTATACTGTTTGTGCTTGTTGTTGATCTGCCAAATTTGAAGAAATCAGATGGAGACACTTGTGAAACACGAAAGGCCTTATTTTACGTATCCAATATCTACATACAATTTCATTCACTTCGGTCCACTTGTTTCTTGGCTTTCGGGCTTCAACTTTCAAAACTTTGGGTGGGAGTTTTTGCACCCTATAACCCTTTTTTCGCAGAAAATAAAAAACCCGTGTTCATTTATTTTTTGCATATTGTCCATACACAAAGTTTCGTTGCAATTCTTCATGTAAATTTAGGCACTTCTGACATACTGTTACTAGCACTTTTGATATTTCATGAGCAAAGGTTTGGAGGGGTCCGCGCCCCACCCAACCATTCTTTCTAGAAAAACACGAAACCCGTATTCCCTCATTTTTCGTCTACAATATTTGTGCACGATTTCATTCATTTCGGTCCACTTCTTCTTGCCTTTCGGGCGACAACTTTCAAAATTTTGGGTGGGGGCTTTTGCCCCCCTAAAACCGTTTTTCCGCAGAAAATAAAAAACACGTATTTACTTATTTTATGTGTAGTATCTGCCTGCCAAATTTTTATCAAAATTGGAGTGTTACACTTGGGAAGTGTTACTTGTGTAGCTTCTTATTTCTAAAGGAAATTTTGAAATAGAGATTTATTCCGCAATTTTCTTTTCGATAAAACAAATATATGTTGAGATATTCAGAAAAAAACGTAAACGCCTGAATACTAAATGGCCACCTTTCTTTGCTTTCATTAATAATTTTACAAAAATACAGTTTTAGCTTCGCAGAAATACAGTTGTAGCTTCGTTGGTTAAGGAATTCACCTCCCAAAATAATAAAGAACCCTTTGAAGAGCATACTCCCTCTTCATTTGCGGACAACATTGCCTCCGCATGGTCATGTGAATCTTGTATTTGGTTTGAGACTTTGCAATGGATATCTTAAATGTACTGTGCTGTACCGAGAAAATTAATATGAAAGCAAAAGTATATACTATATTTGCATAAGGAGTAACACTGAAATAAAAATACAAGACAAGTTAACAATTCTGGTTTGTCATACAACTCACTAATTATGTAGAAACACTATCTGCCGAAGCTACACACTATCAATAGTCTACAAATAGAAACCAGACTTGTGGTTAACCTGAAAAGATACGTATATTCTACACGAAATGTTCCAACTTTCATCTTCTATTTGTCAATCACTTTTCACAATGTTGCAGCCAAGAATGTGACTGTTTAAGAGTATTATCTTTGGACACTAAGAATATATTTCACACATGTGTATTTT